>NC_071334.1:51248318-51554053 GCF_027744825.2 Synchiropus splendidus | reverse complement strand
TTGAACAAAGTCCAGCCTCAAACCACCATGTTGGTGTGGCGGTTTGTTTACAGTGTTTGTTTACATTGAGGAAGTGGTGTGGCGGGAGAGAGCCTCCTCTATGCTCTGGCTCTGGCTAACCTTGTCCAAGTCACGGTATTTCACTACAATTTAAAATCTTGCCACTAGTGTCAATATTTACTGTTAAAACTAGCAAATATTCAATGTGGACTACGGAAAAGAATTCAATTAGCTGATAAACTGCCAACAATAAACAGTCTGTCAATTCAAAATTCATTTTGAGGCTCAACCTGGGCACAGACTTTTGACCTTTCAAAAAGACTTTGAGCTTTTTTGGCTGTGTACAGTGACTTTTATTTTCTCAAAAGTGAAGGTCGGCGAGCTATAACACCTTGAAGGAGTGGATTTGAAGCCCACATGAAACGTGTCTTTGGGTTCAAAACCTTCCTCGCTCCATGTTTGATGTCGTCCATACAGAAGTGGGTGAGATATTCAGGCCCGCGTCAATCCACAAACCCGTTGGTTCATTAGTCAGGGCATCACAAGTCAAGATGTTTGAAGAGCATCTCTCCTCTGCGGAAAGAGTCAAAGTCATTTTCTCAGTTATGTATCATTTGCTGTCATTTATTGCAAAGTCAATAATCCTACTTCCTCATGTTTTTTTCATCTTGAAAGTCAAGTGTTCTTAGCAGTAGCACAAGGTGAAGACGTGCTTTGATGCAATTTGGTAAACAGCTCCCAGTCTGCTCATTGACTTTACCTTTGTGTGGAGGATACACATTGTTACCCCAGGAGGACGAAACCTGAGAGAGTCAGCGGTCTTCTGGCCGACTTGCTCCACTGAACTCTCCTTCAGTCGGTGGCTGTGCTGTGTATGGATTGAAATGACACATATTCACTGTAGTATGAATCCCAGCGCTTGCATCTAATATTGGCACCTTCATACTTTCAGAGAATGTGTACTTCCTCTGCTGTAATATGCCAAAATCTCACAGCTATTAATCCCCCTCTCTCTCTCTCTCTCTCTCTCTCTCTCTCTCTCTCTCTCTCTCTCTCTCTCTCTCTCTATCTATATATGTACTATATGTATGTATATATATGTACATGAAGCATTTCATGTTTACACGTAAGATTGAGTGACACCGCTGCAAATTGGTGTCCAATTGTAATCCACCCTCACTTTGTTCTTTTTCACAGAGAAGAATGAGAAATGGTTATTTCTTTCGTGGCTTATCTGTTCGGTAAATACATGAGTCAAATGTATTTCATTACAAATCATAGCAGGAGAAACATAGTAGGACATGTGTCCAGAGAGGGAAAGACAATTATGTCGACTAAAAATAGAAACAGTAAATACAAATTAGATGGTGGGAAGTTTCCGAGCCCCTACCTTAACCGTCCATTCACCTCCTGACTTTAAAAGGGTGTGTAGCATTGCCAAAAGGCTCTGGCTTTATAACGGACTCAGGTCTATAGAAGGCCTAGATTTTATGGGGTACGCAACCACGCGTGGCTTTTTAACTGAGGACTATGACTCGCTGGCAAATGTCCAAACAATGTTCAGCCCAATGTTTGCATGAGTCCCTTACGTCGACTGTCCCTTAAAATATAACAGAATGGAATAGTATTGTCAGCATCAGTGGTGACCCATAGCTGTGTTCATGGGAACATCAGACTTAAAGAAACTGTTTTTGACGTGGCTCTGTAGCCCAGACTCGGCAACCTGCAACCCAACATCAGAGCGAATGGATTCCTCAGTTTAAGATAGCCGACATTTTTAAATAAAATGACCCATTTGATGTTTCAGAACATGCTGTTAGTGAATTAAATCTGTAAGATTAACTCCCAATTGCATAAATGATTATTGGCATGTTCTGAAACAGAATTTGAAATAAGCTTTACTTGTTGCCACTGGCCAAGTAGAAGCCAGCTATATAATACTTTAGTTTTTCATCACTGGATTATAGGAAGGGGCAACATGGGTTAAAGTACAATAGTTAAGTGAAGTGTAGACACAGAAGATGTTTCACTCTCTCACAGAACCCTGCCATGTTAGTATACTGTGAGACTGCTCTGCCAGTTTTATTTTGGGGTCCAACTGTGCTGTCTTCACTCCGCAATATGTCTCATGTTTGCCAACCGTACCTCAACGAAAATGAAGAAAGATTAGGATTATTGTTGTTCATTTTCCCACAATTCATTGACCGAATGAGAATGTGTCGATGATCCTTCACTGACACAGCAATGTACTGTTTGCAATGAGCGTGGGAATTGTTTTCCTGGGTAAATCAAGTACAATACATTTTCACCTATAATGGGCTGATGAGACTTCATGAAACAGTGTCCTTATTTTCAGAGGCCACCAGATGGAGCTCTCTGCTCTATAATCTTAGGGAACAACTATTTCAATTAAACCGCACATAATTTTTAAACCAAGAGCGCCATCTGATGAGCTCGGAAAGTTGGGACACTGTTTCACGAAGCCTCATCTGCCCACCACTAGTTCTCGCCCAGCCCTACTTCATCAGCACCTCTCTGATAAAACACTTCTCACTTACATGACGGTCTTTATGGCCACACTCTCACCCAGTCACTTGGAGTGACTGAAGTCAGCTTAAATTACCACTTAAAAAAAAACGGTGATACTGACAAAAATGTTGAAGTTTTATAATCGGGCAAAGCCTGATAGGCATATTTGAGGAGATTAGAATTAGCATGCTAATCCACAGGCTTTATTGACCAGTGTTTCCAAGAGTTTGCTGTTAAATAAATTGTTATAGACAACTGAAATTTGCCCAAAACTATAATGCACGTGGTTGATAAGTTCCTAAGCTTGTGCTGAGAAATAGGAGCAAGCAGAATGCTTTTGAGGCTCATTTATCCGCTTTCTTTTCTGCTTTTTCTCCGCTTCCACCAACTGTTGCCGAGTTGCTGAGACACAGACCCAGCAGCAACGTGCACCATCATCACCAAGTCTTGATTCATTAATAGATAAAAGTGTTGACTTTGCAGACAGCGTATACCAATGCACGCGGTGTTGTTCTGTCTCCAACACAGCCCACAAACACATACCTGGGGGCTACCGAGGTCCCTGTGCAGCTCCTCCACTTGGTTTTCACAGGAACAGTCGTGTTTTCTCATAATTGTGTTGTGTGGAGTAAATAAAGCTCTTTTCCTGGCCCTTGGTTGCCCTCAATGCAGAGAGCCATTTAGCAACATGCAAAATTTGGTTTGCTCACAGGTAGAACTGAAAGACTAAACAAGCCTGTTGGGAGAACAACAGACTCTTCGGCTGGTTGTTGTTTGCTAGCCTGCTAATTGCCGACGATTGATGGGGAAACAAAATAGCTGGAAGACATATTAGATAGCAAGGCATCAGCGGTAGTTGAGTCAGTGCCTAGTGGTATTTTTTTTGTGAGTAGGAGGAGGTTATCTCACTATTTAAGACCTCTATGCTCAAAAGAGATAACATAGCTCATAAAAGGAGCCTGCCGTGTAAAAGCAACTGACACTAATTTGAACATTTTCTAACCATTTTATCACAATGTACTATCTTGCTCCTTTCACTATGTCTCAGGGATAAATACTGTGAGTTGAAGTTATAATTGAAAATCCCTCTACGAAGTGGTCTTTGTGCTGTTGATGTTTTTAATCAAAAGAACAAGGATTTTCTATTTTTCAATAACTTCAATAAATGGAAAAGCAGTTTGCACTTGTCTACATTATGAAACACTGTAATTTTTCCTGAGATGACAGCAAGCATTTTTCCTGCCACCAAGGAGGTTATGTTTTCAAATGGTGTTGGTATGTTTCCTTGTTTGTTCAAAATAGCTTGAAAAGTTATGGACAGATTTGGGTTGAATTTTCAGAAAGTATGTGAAATGGGACAGGGATTTTCAATTCTTTTTGAGCTCACCATTTGGATCCAAAAATGTTTTCAAGGATTATTTAGCACTTGGAGTTGGGATCATTTTTGGTATTTGTGCAAGTAACACAAAAAATGGTCTGTGCACAAAGACTGATCAGAAAACGTTTCCTCAAATATGATCCAGAGGAGGACAAATAAGGGCATCTTTCCTTGGGAGGTGCTTCAGGCTGGGAGGAGACAGAGGGATCGACCCAGGACCAGGTAGAGAGATTATATCTCTACACTGGCCTGGGAGCGTCTTGGGATCCCTCAGTTGGAGGTGATGAATGTTGTCCAGGAGAAGGCTGTTTGGTGAGGCCTTCTGAAGCTGCAGCAACGGCTAAGCGGATGAAGATGGAGGATGGATGGAATTTTCATTGTAGGAAGAGAACAAATTATGACATAGAAATGCGACAAGCACCTTTTTATAACCAATATAATTCTGATCAAGTTAGCCTGAATGTCATTTTCTTGGCTCCACCAGCCACAGAGGTTCCTGCACTTCAGCGGCCACACCACTGTCTCATGACCAAGTAGGAGTGATTCAACACCAGTCAAAGATTATCTGCACACTCTGTCCCAAGACTCACACACTTGCTGTTGATCACTTCACTGTAAAGTAGTTCTGGGCTGATGAGGCTTCATGAAACAGTGTCCTGATTTTCAGAGCCCACCAGATGGCACTCTTGGTTTATAAATGACATTGAGGTGTCATTGAAATGGTTATTTAAATCCATCAAGATTTTAGAACAGAGAGCGCCATCTGGTGGCCTCGGAAAATAAGAACCCTGTTTCATGAAGCCTCATCTTCCTATCACTCCTGTAAACTCTAAGTCCAAGTCTGAATTCACCAGATCCACTTGGCTTTCCATCGACTGACTACCTGTTGGAGTGTTCCCTTGAAACCACACTAGACAAGAACAGAAACCAAACCCCCATATGTCTGAGTTTTGGAGGGTTGGGGTGCTCCTCCACACTTTGACCTTTCTCTTCCTTTCTTAAGTTAATTCAAAGTACATGTTTACAAGGCCGAAATTCGATATTCTACAGTGATACTTCACAGTTCAATAGTGTAAGGAAGATATGTTTTCACATCAATGTATGCATCAATTTATCTCATCCCAGAGAGCAAATATTTCCAGTTATTCTCTGTATTTGTGCAGATGTTTTGTGCACACACTGCCTGTTACGTAGTGGTGGTCTGCATCTCTTCCTTCAGCTCCTGTGTTTGTGCTCCTGAAACATTGAGCGGCTGATACGGCAGGAGGGCAATCGCAGGTGCTTGCATGTACTTCCCTCAGGGGCCCCGTCCTCGCCGGCTGTTTTGGCTTTCAGCATACTGGAAGGCAGCTAAGAAAGAACTGATATGGCATGCGCCCAGAATGAAAAGTGTATTATAGCAGTGAGCGGTAATTAAATGGCGTCAAAGCAAGAAAAATGAGTAAGAATGAGGCTAATCCTTTAATTGAATTACGTAAATTACAACAGAAAATCCTGTCTGTTTCCCCCACTTGTTTCCTCGCTCGTGCTGTGGTTGCTAAGCAACTAGGAACCGTTTTTCTTTGTTGATGCCAGTTGGTTCCGGAGGCTGGCATGGAAGGGGGCCACAGTGGAGCTGCCATGAAGTCTTACCATTCAAGTGCTTCCCAAAACTGAGTTCTGCAAGAGAGCTGCCTCCCGACAGCAGAAACCCGCAGGTCTTGCGCTGGCCATGATAGCAGGACCAGCTCGCCCAGGCCGAGTGCGGTAACACAGGGTCACAATTGGATCAACGTGATGAAATATTGCAGTTTGCTTGAGGGCTCTCCTCTTCCACATCCCTGAGAGAAAACAGCTTTTTCTTCTCACACTGTACTTTCAGGAGCTGAGTCATGGACTGCATGAAGTTGCACATGATAAATATATGAATTACTTTCGAAGTACGCATCAGCAGCCACACTGTTAAGCGCAACAGAGCCTTTGTTTTTTTTTTTTTTTTTGCAAAACAAAGTCTTTCGATTTGGATTCTTCAGTTCCCATGGTGTGTTGTTTTTTTCACTCCCTCGCTGACTGACAAATTGTAATTTGGCTAATAAGCTCCTCCACTCTCCTCATCCTGGCTATTGTCTTAGTGCAATGAAAGGAAAACCTGGCAGCTGTGCAGGTTTTCCTGAGCACAAATATGTAGCTGTTGCCTGCTATTATCCCAAAATGCAGATGAATGTCAGGCCTTCACTTGCTACAGGTGTTATCCAGAGGTCTGCAGCTGACAGTCAAACCCTGCATAGCTCCTCCTAGACTTCCCTCTAACCACCTCATAGCGTGCTTGTCGGCGGGCATCAGTATATCTTCACAAGCTGTTGCTGCCGTTCTCTCTATTCCCTGCCTCTATCGCATTGATGAAAAGGATTTAATGAGGACACATTCTTCATATATGCAAAAGTATCATTGAAAGTCATCTTGCTTCTCAACATAAATAACACTCTAGTCATCGCAGCTGCTGAAATTCCTGATGGGATGAAGCCCTAGGACCTCAATGATGTGTGGCCGCCATAGTGGGCGTGCCCCACCTTGTTAGCTACGTTTGGGCTTTATAATAATAGTAATAATAATAATAGAGTATTATTAGTATTATTATTTTTTTAGAATGCTCTTCACAATTACAAGGAAAAACACTGAAGAATGTTTGCACTAGCTCGTCCACGAAGGTGGACAGCTAGATCTTCAGTGAGCAAGAACTAAGGAAATGTTGGGAGGATTTTACATCAATGTCTATAAAGGACACTTTTCAGCAGGGATTTAAAGGTGGTGGCGTATGTTGTGTTTGGGATCTCCTCTGGCAGACCGTTCCAGAGTGGAGGAGCCCAGGCGAAAAAGGCTCTTATATTGTTTATTTATTTTATCGCGCTGCCACAGAAGACAGAACATGACATTAAATTGAAAACGCAGTGCGTCAATATGCCACATGGAAAGCTGCCTTCAGTGTATTGGGTAATAGAGGATCAATATATTACGCTATGGAAGTGAAGCTGGGCGTGTGTGGCCTGAATACAAGCAACTTCTTGATAATTATTAGTGGTGGGCTGATGAGGCTTCATGAAACAGTTGTCCTTATTTTCAGAGGCCACTGGATTTAAACAACCATGACAACCTCAGAGGTAGATAGCTAGGCCTTCAGTGAGCAAGAACTAAGGAAATGTTTGGAGGATTCTACATCAATGCAAGTCTGTTGAGGAGAGTTTTCAGCAGAGATTTAAAGGTGGCGATGCATGTTGTGTTTGGGATCTCCTCTGGCAGACTGTTCCAGAGTGGAGGAGCCCTGACATAAAAGGCTCTGTCACAGACTTCGGGACATCTAGCAGTGTCTGACAGATGTGGTGACGCTGGATGATTCGTCCAATAGACAGCATGTAGATTGAAAATAGACTGGGACCTAAAATGGAACCTTGTGGCACACCTCTGGTTAATCTGGCTGCGGATGAAGAGACGTTCCCCGTGGTGACAGGGAGATGTAACTGGAACCAACTAAGAGCAGTGTCTTTGACTGAGGCGCTCCAGTAAGATTCTGTGGTCAACAGTGTCGAATGCATCACTGAGATGCAACATAATTAAGATGGAGTTTTCACCTTATCAACAAAACAAAGCTGACAGGAGCGCGGGAACACCTCCACAGCACCTGCATACGACACACTTCACAATACGAAAGGTTAATGACGCTGACCCCTGCATCCATTCACGTTTGCGCTATGCGTCAACGCATGAAAATATTGTGACCCATGAATATACAGGAGGTAGAAGGAAAGATCTTTTATGTATTCACTAGTTATTTTGATGTCTGCCAGGACACTTTGATGTTGTGTCCCCCTCTGTCTCTCATAGGGATTCCTCAATGATCCCTGCTGTGTGTGTTTGTTTTTTAACAAGGCCCCTTGTCAATGCCAAGAAGCTCGCACGCTGAGCGCAGTCTACTTACCCAATTGTGCCGTATTTTTCCAGGTTCGCTGGTACCAAACCCACCATTCCAATCAGTGGCGGTTTTAGGTACAGGCGGCATGAGCCACGTAAAAATAAATAAATAAATAAAACACACCCTGACACTGACAGTAGGACTGGAAAATTGAACGTCAGAATGAAGACTCCTCCCTCCTCCATAGCGGCCATCCCGTCCTCCCCGACGCCACGACGGAGGTCACTATTTGTTTTGCTGAGCTAATTCACAAAAAAAAAATGAAAAGGAAGCAGCAGTGAACTTTGGATTCATTCTTCATCTAAGAAACTGTTGGTGATGGGTCCAATGTTGCCCCAACAGCGGAGGAAGGAGGACCAGGATTCAGGATGAGAGTAGGATTACATCGGGAATCTCCAACGTAATATTGAAACCCATTTAAAGAACAGTATAGCACCAGTCGCTCCTATAGTAAATGAAGTAAAAGAAAAAAGAATGTGCACGTTGAGCCTCATATACAGCTCAATATAGTAGTTTGACTGTTTTCTCTTCAATTATGTTCACTTGCTACCCACTGAAGTGACATGAAAACAAGACTTGTAGAGACACAATTTAATTTTCTTCAAAGAACAGTTTGTTTCCCCTCCATTACTGTGAAGTTGAATCATGTTTTCTTCTTTCAAATAACTTAGACGTTCGTATTTTCTATCCCTGATGCCTCTTTTCGTGAAAAAAAAAAAGCATTTTACCAGTTGTCCACTATCCATAAGACGGAATCTCAGAGTACATGTTTGATCTCTGCAGGAGCAAGCCTCACTTCCCTCGCTTTGAAGCAATGACGTTTCATGTGATGTATTTTTCAATGCCAGTTTGCGAGTGAACATGTTTTCATGTTTCCCCGTCTGAGTCTGAGATGTGATGCTAAAAGGTAAAAGGTGTCCAGTTAATGACTCTTCCGCAAGTATTTCCAAGTGATTCCTCTCTCCGAAAAAAGTACTGAATCGTATATTTAAGTACTTGAACATTGTGTACACCAGCAATTACTCTCATCCTGCATGTATCTCTCAGTTTAGCTTGTGACTATGAAAGTGTAATAGAACCCACAGGCATCTTCTTTGATGGAATGCTAACAGACTTGAAATGATGACATCAGCAAATTATTTGTTACTATTAATACGCTTATAAAGATTTAAAGGAAGGAAAACCGACAGCTTCACCAAACTGGACGGGAAGTCCAAACATCCATCCTCATCCGCTTATCCGTTGCCGGGTCTAAACTCATGGCAGTTTGAGAGGCTTTAAGTAGAATGAATGGAGCACCAAGCCATGCCTTATCTAACCACAAACTCTGTCTTTTTTTTTTTTATTTAATTTTGTTTATTTAATGTGTCACGCTGCCACAGAAGTCAGAACATGACGTTAAATTGAAAACCTAGTGTCTCAATATGTAACGCGGAAGGCTGCCTTCAGTGTCAGTATACAACGCCAAAGTCAACTTTCCCAACGTCAATATATTACGCTAAGGGAGTGAAGCTGGGCGTGTGTGGTACAAATACAAGCAACTTCTTGATAAATATTAGTGATGGGCTTATTTTCAGAGGCCACCAGATTGTACGCTCTGCTCTAAACTCTTTGGAATGTAACAACAATTCAACAATTTCACATAATTTTTAAACCAAGAGCACCATCTGGTGGGCTCTAAAATAAGGACACTGTTTCATGAAGCTTCATCAGCCCATCAATAATAAATATGCATTCCATTTCCATTTACAAACCTGCAAGATGGTGAGGAAATACAAATTCGCATCATCTCTGTTTTAGGTCTCTGTCATTTACTCGAATTTTCTACGTCCCGTTTTGTTCGGGGAAGCCGTCTTGGATTTTGAACTCGGGATTGAGAAATCCACAATGACGCCATCGGGATGTTTGTAAATTCCTCGGAAATTCCCAGTTCCGAGGTGGTCAGAACACTGTCACTATGCAGAGGAAAAAACAGAAAGCGTGTGGCAGTTGAACTAGTCCACAAATAAATACTACAAGCTCTTCTACCTGTTCAGGAACAACATTGTTCTGGCACAGTATGGGGCTTGAGAAAGTCTAGTGGATTGCAGAAACTGAAAAAATAAAAGCAAGTCGATCATGACACAATTTGTTTAAAATCTGAATTCAAACTTCAAAGGGGAACATACAGTAGCATTACTATTTTAACAGTAAATACTGATCTTGAAGGCAGCTATTCCTCAAAGCCACACTTTCTGTGTTGGCGCCTAATTTATTAGCTTTGAACAAGGCACTGAAAGAGAGAAGTGTTTTAGGTCTCTCAGGAGACCGGCACTCAAAGAGGATCTTCAATGAACATGAAAATACACTATAATATGTGCCACATGCAGCTCTTCCGTTTCGCTTCACCAGCTTCGTTTGGCTTTGATAAAGTTAATAATGACTATTTCTTTACCACATGGAGATTGGGGAGACAGAAACAGTCTCAGAAGATGGGGGTTGAATTGATCTGGACCTTATGGGAAAAAGGGAAACGTTGGCAATGATGGAAAAAAAGGAAATTGCCTGAAAAAGTCCCATTTTGTTTGAAGTCGTTCCCCTACGTTGCCTGCCAACAAATGCAGGGTGTCTCTTATGGGTTTATGAGAGCAGAGGTGGCTTAAACAGGTCTGGTAGATAGGTACATGGAAAACCAGAAAAGTGTGAATATGTTGCAGGACAACTGAAGCGCTGCCTTTTCTTGTTTGGTCCCCCATCCCTCCATGCACTTTACGGAAATAGCACACAGCTGGAACCGTTCAGCAATCAACACACCTGCTCCCCACTACTTCAGCTTCTGCATGCTAGTCCGCTGTGCTAGCACTGTCAGGAGTCATGCCGAGTCAAACCAAAGTGCAAGAGGCAGTCACACTCTGACAACGACAGCTCTGTTAATATGCTTAAAAAGCAACAACTATACACACAAAGGCAGACCAGAGCACATCGCTGAACTTTGAAAGAACCACACAAGAAAACAACGCCATGCAACCAAGAAATATAGATCTGAAACAGAGTGAAAACAAAAGATCAAACGCACATACACACAGTGTATACAAAATAAATAAATGAATAAAGCACATATACATGGCCTGTGGAGGAAACTAATGTGGAGATGAGCACACCCAAACACAGCAGTCAGACACCAGTCCTCACATGAAATACAAAGAAAAAGCTTGAACATCAAGGACAAATCACGTGAGCATTGACCAAGACAAGATAGATATACAGATATGTAGAATGTGTTTCAATGCTGGACCACTACAGACAACTTATTTTTATTAATGCTTTGTTGACTATCCTCAGACTCTCTTTTTCTATAGCTGGTGTCAAATTGTAATTTTAAAAGAGATTTCAGAATCAGGTGACCAATGCACACGGTGTGTCAGCTATTTAACATGAATAAAAATATCACCAGGGAGAAAAAAAGCACTATTAAGATGTAGAAAAAATACACTGGTAGAAAGATGTTAAGGTTGGAACTGCCAGGCAGAAGGTGGAGAGGAAGGCCAAAGAGGAGCTTTATGGAGGTGGTGAAGGAGGACGTGAGGTTTGTAGGTTTGAGAGAAGAGGAAGCAGAGGACAGGGTGAGATGGAGGAGGATGATCTGCTGTGGCCACCCCTGAAGGGAGAAGCCGAAACAGAAAGAAGAAGATATAGAAATGACAATTGATCAATGTTGATATTTGTCTCTCTTTGCAGTCAATCCGGGAGGTGACGGGATACGTGCTGGTGGCTCTGAACCAGTTTGACTACCTGCCGCTGGAGAATCTGCGGATTATCAGAGGAACCAAACTGTACAACGGACGCTACTCTTTGGCGATCTTCCTCAACTACAGATGGGACGGCTCGTACGGCCTGAGACAGCTCGGCTTGCGCAACCTCACAGGTCCGTTTGTTTTCTTCAACCTCTGCAACTTTAAGCATAGTTGATGGATATGACACAGGCATGATTTTTTTTTCTTTTCTGACACCAGTCAGTGAATTCAAGTGCTCTCTGAGCATTTTTTAGTTCTGTTTATTCCGTATTTTTGAAAAAAGCATTAAGCAGTCAGTGCTACAGTTTCAGTGGGAATGTTTTAATAAGGAATTGGGTTCTGTGCTATTTATTTATTTTTTTAAACCAAGAATTTGCGTTTTTTGGGGGATATCAGTTATGTTTTATTTACAAGTGTGATATTGTGTGGCGGCAGCCCAAGGCGCTGTAGTTGGCAATTGTTCTCTTATTAGTTTGGGTACGTTTTCGTCCTGACCTAAATCCCTGTCAGCCCCGTGCCTTAATACGCTCTCTTGCCAGTTTAGTTGCGGCCATCATTTCTTGTCAGGATAGTTAAACAGACATTGTTTTTGTGGTGATATTTCAGCAGTGTATTTCGCTACTCCTACTTCTTTGGAAGAGTTTTGGTAGCAGGTGCTTTGCCATCTTGTATAGTGGCTCTGCCATTATCATTGCCCCCAAGATAGTCTCCCTATTGGCATGGAATCAGCAACAGTTTTCAGACATAAACTGACACTTAGTGTAACAGGATGAACAACCACTCATCACTATGATGGTTTGTATTTCCCCCAGACATCTGTTTTATATTTTACCAACTGATGTCTATTGTTATTTAGTGATACTGAATGGTTCTGTGAAACAGTGACGTCAAACTCACTCTTCCGGGACCTCAGTGCCGCATATGCTGCTAATGCTGCTGTGACATTACATTGGGCAGTGCAGCAATGGTCCCATAACAAACTCAGCTACGGTGACCCAAACAGTTCCCATGATGCTGTGCAGTTCACAGTGGTTAATCGCTACACCATGGCTCCGCCTCCACAGCCAGTCAGCTGAGAATCGGAGCGCTCTGAAGACAAGTAGGCGGAATGAATATGGATGAAAGCAGCATGCACGACTGTGATTGGTTGACTGGGCTGCAGCGCATCATGGGAGGTCACTGGTACTGAGCTGGCTGTTGAGGGTGATGGCACCTCACGTGCTACTACATATTGAACAGTCAAACAGGATGGTTAAATTGAATGCAGTCAGAGAAATGGCTGTTTGTTTGACAGCATTTTGCTCTCCGAGCTCTGATGTCAGAGAGCAGTTCAAAGAGCCAGACTCTCGCGAGCCATAGGTTCCTGACCCTTGCATTAAGTGGTAAACCATTGAGCTTCATTCACTCTCAATAGAGAGTCCGTAACCCTTATTGTCTTGAATGACTGAATAAATGGATGAATGCCAGTGTGTGCATCAATGCCACGTCAAACATACACACGAAACACTCCTCACAACTTGATCTGAGGGGTCGAACAGGAACTGAGAAGAGAAGAATTATTCTACTTTCATAATGAATTATTTCATGTTGACACATCGGTAAACTTAAGTGTGGATCGTTGCAGTCGACAGTAACACAAATGCTGATCACTTTAGGCATATGAGTGAAACACTGTTCCACTTACTTGCTCTTTCTTTGACGACGTCAAAATGTTTCTGAACGTGAGACTCTCACAGCAGGGGGCATTATTTACAGCCTCCAGGGTTTGGTAGAGGTGGAAAATCACCAGGTATTTTCTTTTAAGTGGATGGAGCATATTATTAAATATCACTTACTGTTTGTTGATCCAAGTTTATTTTCAAGTTATAAAGGGGCTTTTTCCCTATTTATTTTTGTTTACCTTTTTGTTTGTAATGTCAGGATGAAACCAATGTTCTTCTGGGAATTGAGAAACATGTCCTGTACAGAACAAAAAAAAAATTCTTTATGTTTTTACCAAATCATTGCTAATCATCCCTTAACTGTTTTTTTTTTCTCCTTTTTTTTCTTTCATTCTTTTTGATTTAGTCTGCGTGCCAGACTAACAGTGCAACGTAACAAACCAGGTTTGAATCCACCACGGATAGGATCACATGCAGTCAAACCACTAGGATGCCTGGGTTTTATATCCCTTTGTTGTCATGAGCCAGAGGCTTCTTCTCTGGCATCGATCTGCACCACTCTCCTTTGGGCAATGTAATTCACTGTGCATCCACCCTGCAAGCGACCGCTGCAGGCAATTCACTGTCAAATACTTCACACCAAAGCCACGTTAATTTCAATGTCCTTTTGTAACTTGTGAAGCAGGAGCGTTCCAAAATGTTTTTGCTGTTTATTTCCAATCAATGTTGGAGAACACAAATTCACCTGTCGCCTTTGACTTTGCTGGAGTGTTTTGGTGATCGATATCAGTAACTCTACGGGTGAATCGCATTAAAGTACATGACAGATTTAGTGCATTAAGCAGTTTTTTTATGGAGTCAGAGCATGGTGATGAAGGAGTTGGGACAGTCTGGCCAGAATGCTGTCATACTGAGCTTGTCAAACGCAGAGGCATCCATTTGACCATTTCACATCCAACATCCATTTGAGCTCCTTCAGGAGATTTAAGTGCCTTCCTGAGTGAGGTTGTCCCTCATTTAGTCAATTCATTTATGAAAGATATGTGGCACCATCAGTCTTACAGTGTCAAATGACCATTACTTTTACTTTTTAGTTTACGAATAGGAGTCACCATGGTTCTCGACCGGAATAAGGTGGTTTGCTCTCTCCGGGTCGGTGGAGAGTTCTTGCCCCAAGTGGTGGAGTTTAAGTATCTCGGGGTCTTGTTCTCGAGTGAGGGAAAAGGGGAGCGTGAGATTGATAGACGGGTCGGTGCAGCAGCAGCAGTGATGCGGTCGCTGTATCGGACCGTCGCGGTGAAGAGGGAGCTGAGTCACAAGACGAAGTTCTCAATTTACCGATCGATCTACGTACCCACAAGCAGCCATACAAGCGGCTGAGATGAGTGTCCTCCGCAGGGTGACTGGGCGCACCCTTAGAGATAGGGTGAGGATTTTGGTCATCCGGGAGGAGCTCGGGGTAGAGCCGCTGCTCCTCCACATCGAGAGGAACCAGTGGCTTGGGCATCTGATCCGGATGCTCCCCGGACGCCTCCCTGGGAGGTGTTCCGGGCATGTCCTACCGGGAGGAGACCCCGGGGAAGACCCAGGACTCGCTGGAGAGATTATGTCTCCGGTCTGGCCTGGGAACGCCTCGGGATCCCCCGGGAGGAGCTGGAGGAGGTTTGTGCGGACCGGGAAGTTTGGGCTTCCCTGCTCCGAATGCTGCCTCCGCGACCCGACCCCAGATAAGCGGTAGAAGAAGGTGAAGGTGAAGGTAATAGGAGTCAAGGAATCCAAATGGACGTCATGAAGAACAGATATTCTGTCTGGGAAAAGAAATTACATTCAAAAGGGGGAATCTTTTTGGTCCCTCAGATTAGGATGAGAAGAGTAGTCTTCTCCTGATAAGATTTATTTTTAAGGTCTTTTGTATATATTTTGCATTGTTTCTCTTTGAATGTTTCGTTGCAGAAAGTTGCCTCTGTAGCCAGTGATGGGCTGTTGAGGCATCTTGAAACAGCGTCCAAATTTTCAGCGCCCACCAGATGCCGATCTTGATTTAAAAATGATGTGAGGTTTCATTGAAATGGTTGTTTCAATCCAAACATTTTAGAGCAGAGAGTGACATCTGGTGGCCTCTGAAAATACAGACAGTGTTTCACGAAGCCTCATCGCTACCTCTAGCTAAGGCAGTGCACCACTCCTCAAATGAATATTCCAACTATAATCCCCAAGAATTCTGACCAGAGTTACCTGCACTTCTCACTTCACATCTGAGGTCGCTCACCACCTGAAACAAAACGTTGCTTATATAACCCTTGACCAGTTGTTCACTGGAGGAATGAGAACTTCTCTCACCTCAGAACACATCCTGCAGGCATGTGATCGTGGCAGAATTTACTTCCAGATCACACCACTGCTGCAGTGGTTCGCCGTCCGGTCCTGCCAGTCCACTCTTGTGTTTAAGCACTTACTCCGCACCAGGCCCTCTGGTCTATCTCATGCGATCCCCTGATCCCTGATGCAGCAATTAAGTCACATGCTGCCATGCATACAGATCAGTGCGGCTACCCTTCGCTGCTCTGTGACCAGAGAAAAGAAGCTCCTGTCAGCGGGCACACAATTAGAACACCACTTTCTCTTCCCTCCTTTGGGGTAAAATGTGCATATAAAGACGTGCGGTGGAATGTACTTACTGGTCATTTCATTGCTGCCGTGTCTCCAGGAAACACAGTCACCTCAGTGAGAGTATATTGAGGATTTCTTACTGCACTTGAGACCAAAAAAAAATAGTCTTCAGTGGATTCAGCGCTCAGTAGGCAAAAGTATGGAATTGTATTTGGCTCATTGGAGCGACGGTGTACAGTAATATGTGTTCAAGAAAGTGCTTTGATATTGAGTTGTGCGTGTTCACCCTGCAGCTAATGTGGGAGAATGTAAAGCAGAGGCGCACAACAGACACACTGGGGGGCAGCTGGAGCTGCGTGCGATCATACAACATGGCTGGCTACACATCGCAGTGCTAATCACACCACACTGTGCAGTCGTGGATATAATAACCAGCAGTAGGTCGGAAGAGCTGGTGCCTGTGAGATTTTCTTTTTCTTCTCTCTCTCTCGTTTTTTTTTTTGTCATTCCTTTTTATCCGGGCCAAACAAAATTGCCCATTTGACAGCGGGCCAAATGAGGCAACATGGTGAGTGCAGTCCACACTTTACCCAGCTTGCATCACAGCCAACAATCACGCTCCAAATGCAACAGTTTTGTTTACTCCTGGCCTCCCTGACTCTGTCAACTTTGAGTAAATTAACATTCCCAGTCAGCAGACAGCCGTTGTCACGGAAACTGATTAACAGGGTTCACGGTCATTGATAAGCATTTCCTTCACCATGTGCAATGAAAACTGTTGATGTGTGTGTTTGGGATGTCAGTTACTGTCAACGTGGCTCGAGCTATTCATATCACAAAAGTTGGGTTGTTATGAACTTGACTTCCACCACTAACTACAATAGTAAACAAATAGTTTACGACGTGAGGATTCAACTAGTAATGGGCTGATGAAGCTTCATGAAACAGTGTCCTGGCCATCAGATGGTGATGATCTCTGCTCTAAAATCTTTGGATTTAAACAACCATTTCAGTGAAACCTCAAATCATTTTTAAACCAAGGACGACACTTTTTGCACACTGTTTCATGAAGCCTCATCAGCCCATCTCTGCTGAACACCCAGCTCCTTTGTTGACGCTGGTTGAGTCACAGTCTGCAGAATAAGGAGCACTGCCAGGCGTTGGCCATGACCACACAACGGTCAAATGCGACAGCATGGCTGATACTTAAGTTTTTCAATATCTTACATGACAAAAAATGACATTTGTATGACTACAGTTTTTGTAGTGTATTTCATTTATATATTTTTAATATGGCTTCATTATAGTTACATTGCATTAGTGATGGGCTGATGAGGCTTCATGAAACAGTGCCCTCATTTTTGGAGCCAACCAGATGGTGCTCTAGGTTTAAAAATGATGTGAGATTCTATAGAAATTGGTATATAAAGCCAAAGATTTTAGAGCAGAGAGCACCATCTGGTTGGCCTCTGAAAATAAGGACATTGTTTCATGAAGACGCATGAGCCCATCGCTACATTGTATACAAGTTAGGGGTGCACCGATCGATTTATCGGCGCTGATATGACCGTTCATGACGTCATCGTGACCATGAATACTATTGTTGTGACACTACAGACCTGCCAGCCAGCCACGGCAGTCAAGAAGGCAACATTCCAGTGTTTAACAAGTGATGAGACATTGTGGGTTTGATCTGACAATTGAAAAGGGAATAATAGTTAGTTATTTTATTATATCCACTGCCTCTTTTTGTTTCCAGTCTCTTCAGAGTTGACAAGGCTGACTGCAATTGATCAACAAAAATATAACATTTTCTGCTTTTTCATTTCTTTCACTGTAGCGCCCTCCCTGCTCATACCTCAAAATCATTGCGATACCCCAATATACACACACTCTTCGCCCAGTTGCCTATAGCACTCATTCCCTAACCAGCGAACATGAAGGGATTTGTGTTTGTCTCCATTAGAGGCACTGTCATGTCAGGGAGGAAAGCAAAATGATCTCTGGTCAAATGGAAATAGTCCCCAGGGTCAGAGAGAGGTTACACACTTGAAATGACCCTGGTGAGCCCAGGATAACCTCTTATAGACCTTTCACTTAGGGATTCAACGATTCATTTTAACAACGATTCAATGAATATTGTGGTGAGGTTGTCGATATGCCTCAAGGAAATTATAGCTTCTTGAAGCACGATGCGATTTGAAACAATACAGTGACTTGAAATCAAAAATTCCAACCTCTCCAACAGTGAAATAATGACCTGGATACTCCACGACTGCTGTGAAGTGTCCCAGATTCCTGTGGTTTTCTTGTGAGAGAATCAATAAAAAAATGGATTCTGGATACAAAGAAGTAAACAATTAATTTGATGAGATGTCATCTGTTAGTTCTACAATGGGGAAATTGGACATTTTATTTGGAAAAAAAAGTGCAACCAACGTTTGAGATTGAATCAACAGCAGTTAACACTACTAGCACTGATATAAAAAAGAAGAGCAACTGGGTTGAATGTTAATTCAACCTGACTCATATTAGTTGCTTTGTTTTGTTTTCTTTTATTTCTACATTGAAAAACAAAAACTAGATGTAGAAAAAGTGGAAGTAGAGATCAGGTTTAGCCTCAGCTTCAGGCTAAACCCTATTCAAGCGACCTATCTGGAACGTTTGTGTTCTTGCCAAAACCAAGTTTCCTAACACTTGACCTCGATGACACCGCCATACGTCATGCTGATTTTTCTGCTGCAGCGCGGTGATGGCGTCATAAACAGCCAACTTTATTTACTCATCATTCAAGTGCAGAAAAACACATCTATATGAAGCCAGACATAATGACATGCAGTGCAATATTTCCTAACATCGATTTCCCCGATTGACAACATTTTAAAATGATGTTATATCAATATATGCCGTTCAGAAGGCCACGCTGCAGAGCACCGATCAATGGAGCTTAGTAGATACAATGGTCGACTGGATGAATGGCTACACCCAGATTTTCAATACATGCAGAGATCATACCATTACAATGATGGCTATTGAAGCATGCAACCTCATTTCACTACCTCACATTATGATGCATTCTCTACACAAGTGATGCTGGTAACTCATTAATACTTCATCAATACTTTTTTTCAGTAACAAATGATACACATTACTATTTCCAGACCAGTAATCAGATTAAAGTTACTTATCCAAGTCATTGTGTGTTACTGTTTTTGTCACTTTCGCATTATCAAAATTGCACGTTTTCCACCTGGAACTACTTTGAATATGTGTTTTCCATGGATGAGTAAAAATACTGATCAAGGCCACCTTGGAAAATGTTCATTTGTGATATATGAACGGACGCAAAAATGGATAGGATTTGTGTAACTGTCTTTTTAGTAAGTAATAAATGAAACCACACACTTCTCCTGATTATCTTGGTAATGTTTGGCGCAGGATGAAATGGCACTGATGTCCTGTTCTGCCTTCCTTCACAACTCACTCCTGCGATCACTCAAGCGCAGGTACTGCCTCCAGGTGGCCAACAGGAGATGTGTCACACCCTGAGCCTCTTATGTCTTGCAGTGGACAGGGACTGTCTTCCAGTGGCACGAAGTATTTGCGGCACCTTATTGTCATGTACAGTAATTTCTTATTCAAAAGGCACCTTTTCTTGCATTTCTTGCATTTATATGGATTGTGTATTACTTTTCTTCGTACCTTTGTGACACTATACTATATATATACAAAATTTGTGACTTTTAGAGTGAAATGTTTTTTTCAAAGGTTCATTTTTATTAATTTTATTAATTAACTAGAGTGGGGCAGATGAGGCTTCACGAAACAGTGTCCTTATTTTCAGAGTCCACCAGATGGAGCTCTTGGTTTAATAATGATGTGAGGTTTTAAACCCCATCTTGTAACGTCTTGTTTCTAAATGGATTTTCTCACCGGCATAGTTTGTGTCACATGACTGATCGATGTCTCCCCTACCTGAACATAATATGTCGGACATCAGCTACATTATATTTTCTATTCTAAGAAGGTTTTCGACTAAAACCTTGACCGAACTGATGGCCACCTGGATGAAGTGTGCTCATTACAGGAATCACCACAAGGTGGCAAAATGTACTGTGTTGAATATGGGCCTTAAACAACTGATAATTCTCAATGGTTTACAATCAGAGATGCCGCCATGCTTTCTTCTTTTTTTTCAAGCAAGTTTAAAACATTGAAAATGTTTATTTTCTTCAACAAAGCATTGTATCACTACTGGCTTCTAGCAGGGTATCGTTCTAGGGCGAATGTGGAGAGGAAGCTTTTGAAATGCAAAAATGTACCTTCTGCACAACTCTACACAAATCGACAAACCCTGTTTATATTTATACACATTGTGAAAAAGGGACTAAAAGCAGAACAGCACTTGAAATGAACTGAAAAGAAATGGGAAAGATTCATGAAGTTTCTCCACATGTCCAGCCGCAATGGGTGACTTCAGTTCCGCATGAAAGGGACTTTCGTGACGTTTCTTTTGGGAAACTGTAATGTTCAACTCCACCTCCATGATATGTTAGGTGCTATCCGTGTCTTCAGATGTTTGTGTTTTGTTTAAATTTGTTTGATCACGGGAGAGTTGAACTCTAAAAACAAATCATTTTTCTGGTGGTGTTGCGTCTCTCACTTCCTGTCTTACTTCATTACGTACATCTTGACTCAGATGTTTCAATTAGGAGAATACAAACAGCGATCAAAGCGTGAGCAGCAAAATGTCTGTTTACTCTTTTTCTCTTTGGTGTTGGCAGTGGAGACAAGCATCAGGGCAGGAAACTAGTCTTCTTCAGTAGATTCCAGAACGATTGCCAGGGATGATGAAATGTAGAAGCTGGCCGTGTCTCTCAGTATCTCCGAGCAGGTCTCAGCTGCAGCAGCTACAGAAACAACATGAGATGTAACATGTTAGACTTGTCCAAAGAAGGTGGACCATCAACACTGCTAATGCTAGTGAATCGGCTAAACACTTTTTTTTCCATCTCATAAATAACAGTGGACGTTATCTTCTAGTGGCTAATGTCAGACCTAATCCATTTGGCCTGCTATATCTACACTATGGTGTAATAAACACAATAAAATGAGTAGCGGACACTAACATATTTGTGATCATCTCAAAAATAAGATCCACATTTGATAACACAACCAAGAACCACGGTAAACACGAAGAATGACAAGTCAACTACAAACAGGTGTGATGGGCTTATGAGGCTTCATGAAACAGTGTCCTTATTTTCAGAGGCCACCAGATGGCGCTCTCTGCTCTAAAATCTTTGGATTTAAACAACCATTTCAGTGAAACCTCACATCATTTTTAAACCAAGAGCGCCATCTGGTGGGCGATGAAAATTAGGACACTGTTTCATGAAGCCTCATCAGCCCATCACTAGCCAATCACTCATCGTGAATGATCGCTGCTGAGTTAGCTCAGCATTGGTCCCGTACAATGGGTGGGCTATGGCTACCAGACTGACTCCCAGGAAAATTATGTTGTCGAGAGATTCTTGATACTGAGAGCTCGAGAGTCAGACCTGGTGATATCTGTCCGTTCAATATTAAACCTGTCGTCACAGAAAATGTGAAAAAAACAATATATTTTTAGGTATAAGTGTTACCTCTTGTTGCTTTAAGTAACAAAAAAATAAGAATACCTCTATTTAAAAAAAAAAAATCAGTTAAACATCTTGCCTTTTAAGTCCTGAGGGAAGTGCCTTTTTGGCACTTTTTTTTTTTTTTTTTGTCTAAAACTTACATGTTATTCAAACAAATCCACACATGAAGCAGGACAGCCTAGCGAAGTGGCTAACAGCTACATATAGGGCTCAGTAGGTTAGGTGATCTTAAAATCGGATATCTGCTGCAAAAGAGAGAAATGTCAAAAGTGTTTCTCCCTCAGTTTCGATCACTGTACAATAGTTTGTAGTCACTCTAACTAAATACTAATGATGGGCTGATGAGGCTTCATGAAACAGTGTCCTTATTTTCAGTGGCCACCAGATGGCGCTGTCTGCTTTTAAATCTTTGGATTTAAACAACCATTTCAATGAAACCTTGCATCATTTTTTTTAACCAAGAGCGCCATCTGGTGGCCTCAGAAAATTCAGACACTTTTTCATGAAGCTACCAAATACTAAAAGTGAATCGTATTGTATTGTATGTCAAATGAACAGGTAGGAGGACATAACTTATCGACAATAACTAGCTGATAATATCAGTAGGTGACATTATTCATGAAGTCATCTATCAGTGCCTTCCGTATCTTGGTGCTATTCCACATGTTGCAGCATGGGCATATTATTCTTTGTAAAAAAGAAAAAAATGTCACAACGTGGTGCCATCAAAACAGAGCAAAACAGGCCCACAAACGCACTTTCTTCATATATTGCATCACCAGATGCAGGCAATACACCGGTCACACCTGCTTTGCCCTCGCAGATGTAGAGAAGCACAGTGACAGAAAGCTTATTGCATGTGTCAATTTTTAAACACAGACTGAAATCCACTTTCAGCTTCCCTTCCAATGGAAATACGTAATAATTGGGACTGGAATATGAGGGATGGCTGTGTGTGCCTGTGGGTTCTTCACCCTTCTCCTGGCTCAAGGGTGAACATTTAATATCAGTCCACAATTCACATGGCGAGTGAAGCCGCTCAGCAGTTTTAGTGTCTTGATGGCTGTCCCGCGGCCCGCTGACTGCCCTCTTGAGTTTGAGGCTCTTTGATTGGCCAGTCGCTGGGAACAGAACTATTTCCAGCACAATATCAGAGCAGAGCGATGGCTGTAAAGCAACTTGTCAAAAAACACCACCGAACAGCAATCGTGGCACCAATTGTTCTTTCTTTTGTGATTGATGGGTAATATGCCTCAAGTCTGGGGAGTCTCGCAACAATAACAGTTTTATTTCCAAAACTACTTCAGCAACTCTTATTCTTTAGCACAATCTGGAACTATTGTGGCGCGTCATACTGCATATTATCTGAGCTAGAAGCCAGCCTTTGTGATGCCACTGAGCTCGAGAGTCAGACCTGGTGATATCTGTCCGTTCAATATTAAACCTGTCGTCACAGAAAATGTGAAAAAAACAATATATTTTTAGGTATAAGTGTTACCTCTTGTTGCTTTAAGTAACAAAAAAATAAGAATACCTCTATTAAAAAAAAAAAAATCAGTTAAACATCTTGCCTTTTAAGTCCTGAGGGAAGTGCCTTTTTGGCACTTTTTTTTTTTTTTTTGTCTAAAACTTACATGTTATTCAAACAAATCCACACATGAAGCAGGACAGCCTAGCGAAGTGGCTAACAGCTACATATAGGGCTCAGTAGGTTAGGTGATCTTAAAATCGGATATCTGCTGCAAAAGAGAGAAATGTCAAAAGTGTTTCTCCCTCAGTTTCGATCACTGTACAATAGTTTGTAGTCACTCTAACTAAATACTAATGATGGGCTGATGAGGCTTCATGAAACAGTGTCCTTATTTTCAGTGGCCACCAGATGGCGCTGTCTGCTTTTAAATCTTTGGATTTAAACAACCATTTCAATGAAACCTCGCATCATTTTTTTTAACCATCATATTGTGGCGCGTCATACTGCATATTATCTGAACTAGAAGCCAGCCTTTGTGATGCCACTGGAGGTGGATCCTGCACCTTTAGAATGCGGGGAAAGAAGCTACTCAGCTTCAGGATCAGAGGAGATATGGCGATGACAGCTGGATGTTCTACTGGTGCCAGTGAGCATGGACAACTGTTCTGCTCACCAAAAGATGAAGAGCGTCACCAGAAATAGGCGAAGCAAGTTTAGAGAATGAGGGACGAGTGGCTGCATTTCAGGAAGATTTTTCCTCAGACAGGTTTGAAACTGACTGCAAATGCCCAAGGTTTTCAAACATAAACAAATGGCAAGCGATGACACCAACACTATCCACAACAGTGAAAAGAAGCTATGAAAACATATGTGAGGAGGCGTCAAACTCGCCCAGTCAGTTCCAAACACATCATATGTTTTGCACTGCTGACCCTTCTGAAGAGAGATTTACATTCCATTTACATTAGCGTTCAGTGTTGCCGACACCTATCCGACAGTGCGTGATGTCACTTCCGTAGCGTGACAGTATTTCTTTGAACTATGTTGAGTTACTCTTTTGACATCACGCCAATGACAGACTAGTTACCATTTATCTTTTCCAGTTGACCACCATTTTGAATGATGATTTGAATATGTTCTTTGAATGTTTGAGGGAAAAATGGTTTGCCAAACAGCCGTAAGTGTCTGAAGATATAAAACTGCACTGATCCCCTTGCATCATTGGTTCACCTTTCCAACAGATCATCTTCTGTAGTCTCCCTGATTTGTCCCACAGTAGGAGGCTGAGGTGTGTAATTCCTCTATATTTGGATTTCACACTCCATTCCCTCTTTTGAAATGGTTAGATCACAACCTTGGACTGCCAATCCATAAGTCGTCGAGGTCCTTGAATGGTGGTGCGCAAAGTGCTTCGGATTCAGTCTCAGCGACCTCTGACAGCAGACACAGTCAAACCTCCCCTCCAGGCCCAGGTCTGTTCAGAAACACCCCCCAATATTGACCCCTGATCCAGGTTGCGGTCAGTTTTTTTGCTGATGATTTCATGAAATAACAGCCAAGAGTGTCACGTGGAGGCCATTATCTGCCAAAAACATCCAGTTTGGTTGAGACTTCCTGATCTACTGAGTGTGACTTTGAATGAGTGACAGGCTGATGAGGCTTCATGAAACAGTGTCTTTATTTTGAGAGGCCACCAGATGGTGCTCTCTGCTCTAAAGTCTTTGGATTTAAACAACTATTTCAATGAAACCTCACATCAAAATAAGGACACTGTTTCATGAAGCCTCATCAGCCCATCACCAGGAATGGCATAGTTCAGCAGTGCAATACAAAAATATAACCACTCTTGGTTCAGAGCTGTAACTTACTATATATATATATATATATATATATATATATATATATATATATATATATATATATATATATATATATGTGAGGGTATTTTGTTGTAGCCTCAACTGATAAAAAATAAGACATAACTCACACTACCTCTCTTTGCAGTGAGTGCTTTTGAGATGTCTGATATGTACTAAGTTGTTGGGCACCCTGGTCATCTTCATTAGTATTCGCTAGCACTCAGATCTGTGGCTGCCTCAGTTGTTTGCCTGGGCTGATTGGGGGGCCTCAGATGAATCTAGACATTGGAAGCGTTGACAGCAGAGGCTTATTAGGGCTGCGAGCCCATCTGGCCTTAAGTGCACAGTCTTCAGTCCCATTTCCATTTACTTCTATTATTGAATTTGCTTCTTTCTCATTCGCCCTGATTGCATTCTGGTGTCACCTCTAGTAAAAAAAGAAACACCACGGAGATGTTCAGAATTATCTGCAGGACACTTCCTTCTCCATCAGAATTATTCTGTAACACAGCCGATGTGTTGCCTTGGGTGTATGAGGCAGCAGAAAGGAAGACAATCCCATGTCCGCGTGTGTTCGCTGATCACTGTGGGAGCATGATAGACGGGTGGAGCAAGAGTGGGTGGTGGAAAAGAAGACAAGTGACGGCACAGATTCATTTAGCATCCGTAGATGTTCCCCAAAAATTCTCCGCCTCCACCTTTTAGCCGCTCCCTGTGCCTCCGCAGCCTCCGTAATCTTCTAATGTGACAGATTTTTTCATAAGGATTCATGGCAAAATAATATCATTCGGCTATGAAATTTAATCGGGGACTTTAAAATACAATTATGGTTATCAGGGAGGACACGGCTGCAGCGGTGGAGGGTGAGAAAGGGAGGAGAAAGATGGAAGTGACCTCCCCCGCACTGTCTGCTCCTGGCTGCTTGTCCCCCATTTGTCTCTGAGCACAATATCTCTTCAGCTAGCAGAGCTAATAATGGGTTGGGGAGAAAACGGGACTCCAGGGACACACCTTCATCTCTCTGTGAAGATCAGATAAGTTCTCGGCAAGTCAGTGGCCCTGAGTCGCTGTGGATTTGCTTGTGAGGATTGTACCATTTATTAAACACAGTGCTTCACTTTGACAGCTTTTTAGGTCTGTGAATAATGTAGCTCTGTGCAACCCCAGAGCCCGGATCTCTTTCCCATTGGAAAAAAAAAAAGAAACGCATTACAGTTTGTGCTTTGTGCTTCAAGTCCACCTCCCAAATTTGAGGCAGTTTTTCAAATGACAGTACAGTCATCTGCTTCTCAGGTCATTGGCTGTGTACATGTATCGGAGTTGGGAAAAAAGTTCCAGACCACCCCCACGGTGACCAACCACAGATCATCCTTAATCCGACCTTACGACGCTCCAGCAGATGCTAATGAAGGAGGACAGCGTCTGGTCGAAGGGAGCTCCTTCACTTGTGTGATTGGTGACACACCCACCTCGAAGGCAAGACAATAAACGGCTCGCGCTCATCAGTCGTGGATGGATCGCCATCACAGCCTTATTCATCAGCATAATTAGGAAGACGGAGCGCTGCGCGAGCGACTGGCGCTGATGAAGGCTCACCAACATGCTCTCTGTGGGGCCGTGGTGGAAACTTGGACTGGGCCTAGCATTGTCTGGAAACTGGCTTTGCTCAGACTGAACCACAGTGTCATGCACGTCATTGGCAAGCAGCCCTTTTGTCTTCCCTTACTGTCTTTCCATAGACAAACTGAATGACCAAACCAGGACTGTAATATAACTGTAATATACTATTAAACTGGATAAATATTAGGGGTGGAATTCAATAAAATAGAGAATTATTACTCTATTAATTAAAAAATAATCTCAATTCCGTTTAATGGTATAAGACTATTTTCCACATGATGTCACATTTTTCAATTTGAATGAATTTGGTATATTACTGAATCAATTGATGGATCCATACATACATTTAAACATCAAAATGTTTATTTTGCATCAGTTTGACAATAGCACAATGAATCACGACGGTGACTATATTCAAGTTTTTATATCACCCTATTTAAACTAAAGTCTTGAAAATAATGTCTTGAAAATATTTGTTTAAGAATTTCAATTTTAGACGAATTTCAAGTCCATTCAGAGTAGTGGAAACACTGGCCATTCTGTAGTGAAAAACATCCCTGAACAAAAGCAAACAGATGCTTTTGTTTGCTTTTGTTCAGGGATTCCTGCATGTTTGTTGTTGTTGTTATCATCCTAGCTGCCACGTGTCTTGTGCATCAGTGTGATCAGTGGACCAGGAACTCCTGCACTTACAAAGGTTCCCTGTAGTCTGGAGAGCAAACTGTTCAATTATTTTATTTATTTTTTGTTGTAATTAATTAATCATAATAATGTTGTAATTAATTAATCATAATTAACTTGTCAAAGTCCCACCACTAGTTATGTATATGGATATTGATATAGATACTTAAATATACTCATACTTATATATGATATCATATATATATACTTTTTTTTCACAACTGTGTCAAAAATCGTATACATCAGTATATTTTTCCACAGTAGTGTTTTACAACACGTATTTATGACATAATGACCCCTCTTATTTTTTGAAGCAAAGTAGCTGCTTGTTTCTCCAGCAAAGTGTCCATCTTGTGTGCCTTTATTCCAAAGGCTGTTATGTTTTTATGGCGTCTCATGAGTCACAGCAGCTGTGTGCTAGGTGAAGGGATGTACTGGAGGCATGGAGGGGTTTATGGTTAGGTGTAGATCCACTGAAATTGATGGAAAAATCAAACCATGAACATGAGAGGAGGCGAGAGGGCTGGACAATAAATTGGACACTGACAGTAATGATCAACTACCCAGAGCAGGAAGGGCTTGCAGTGTCTTTTTTAGACAGGACGAATGTAAGAGCATAATTTGGTACAATACAAAATTGACCTTCCATAAAACAAGAAAAAATGATTTGAAAAAGACTGCCAGCAAAATGTTATGCATTTTAAAATTGTAGCAAGGAGAATGAACATGTTGCTACCTCTGTTCTTGTTCTGTGAGCATGATCATCATGAAGACACAGGCACATGGATGAAAAATAACCACCACCAGTCAGTATTCATCTTTGTCTCAACTGAACATGAACCAGAATATTTCACTTTCTTCCCATATGTTTGACTGTAGCACACTTAGGTGACCATAGTCTGTTGAGGACTGTTACGCTCTTTCAGTTAAGGCGACTTCTTTCAATGTATGAGGGAAAAAAACGTTAAATTAAAAAGTTCAATATTAAAGTAAAATATTAAATATACAACCAGTTCAATGAAACCTCACATAATTTTCAAACCAAGAGCGCCATCTTGTGGGCTGTCTAATTGAGGACACTGTTCTATGAAGCCTCACCAGAACATCTCTTCCTCAAGATCAAACAGTGTAAAGACTGTACAGTCATATCATATTGCAAAACAAACAGGTCTTTCTACAAGGCTGCATGTGAGAAAACAAAATTGAATAGAAATACATTTTGTCGGAAGTATATGAAAAGAGTAAAATAATTCATAGGTGTCTCGTTCATGATGAGTATAAAGTTCCTACATCGACTTTTTCTCCTGTCAACATGAAAAAAACAAGCAGAATTCATAGTCCTTGGGATGTTTGCAACAATAGAAATCCAGGCGTTTCATCGCAGCTGCTGTAACTTTTTAGGCTGCTGCTATTAAATATGAGTGACACCACCTGCTGAGTATGAGTTTTCATCTCCCATAAAACTGCATTTGGGAGCCTCAAGGATTCCTGACAGAGCGCTATAACTGACCATTCCTAAACTGCAAAAAGACAGAGCTGATGAGAGGGAGGAGAAGGGCTTCCATCCAATGGTTGTCCTTTCCTTCATGAATTACTTGTTCTGATATTTGCTGGCTGTGCACTTCAACTAGAAAACAATGTGCTGGTGATGCAATTCGTTTTACTTATAGGTAGATATGTTCCTCAGCACTGTCCGCCAGATTAAGATTAACTGCTGCTCCACAAAATCCTACTCAGTGGTGTTGTGTCGTGCAATTCTTATACAGAAGTCATTGACATCAAACTCATTTTGATGTCATCCGTTTAAGTTTAAGTTTCTATTAGATATTGGTAACAATAAACCAGGCAGATTTTCTTTCTGTGGCTGTTCAATGCTCTCTGCATTAAAAGACACTTTAGTCCCACATTGGTTTCCCTTACGTTCTGTCAATTTTGTAAAAGCAATGTAATTGTTTTTGTGTGTGTAATGTGCCCTGCAAACTTGGTGTTGCACCTCAAATGGAAAAGGACTTTACATCCTGTCTTGAACCTCTCAGCGTTACATGTTGGTATAACTGAGTTCTACAACATATGTATCTGTTGTTGAATTTCCCCGCTGTGGGACAAATAAAGCATATATCATCCTATCTAATCTACCTCCTCACTTTTGTTCTGAATAGGGATGCCATTGAACCCTTGACATGTTTTTATATACCTCTTGATGGAGGAAGAACACAGAAAAACCTTGCAGAATGCAGCAACTATTCTGTTAGAACGACAACTGAAAAACATTTAATTCAATGTGAGACGTCACAGTTGGTGAATCTCTTCAGACTTTGCTGTGTCCGTGAAATACGTACAACACCTGAGAAAGGCTGGTAATCTAGCTCGGTGAATTAAGGATTATTTCTGGGGAAATGATCTTAGCGTTCCATATGTCATGCTCGGACCGCGGATGTTGCTAAGCGCTAGCCTGCTGCTGAGGAACCAGCGGTCTCACTTTCATGAGCCCGGAAAACTCTCTATGCTCCGTCACATGATTGGGTTTTTGCGGGACTGTCTTTTGTAACAGGAAGAAGAAGAAGGAGGTCGATATCTTGTTTATTTGTGAATTATTATATTTTACGAAATAGTTTCATCTGAATCTATTGTAGATGATATTTGATCTACAGCCTTTCTTACAGGGTCTGGATGCTGAACAGCTTTGACAAATCATACGCAGTGATCGTGCCGACTGTCAGTTTTTCAGGGGCACACAGGGTGCAGCTCCCCACCCAGCGATTTAATAAATAAATGTTCCTGTCTCGACCAAGGCTCAGTGCTTTAATCTGGACGTCTGGCAGTAATGATGAGCTTCCTGCCACTGCCCAGGAGATAATACCCTTCATGCTAGCTTCTAATCCACCTTTAATCTAAAACATACAGTTTCTTATTTCATGATAAACTCAATTCATCAGTGACACGCTTGCATTCAGAGTCTGGATTAAAACTAACAAACTAGGTTGGGAATCCTTTCCAGGAGTGACAGAGAGGCTGGATTATGGAGTGTGTGTATTTTCTTTTTTTTATGTGGGACTCATGAGGAATTTGAATTTCAGATTATTATCCAAGCAGAGGCAACCCACAAGGACAGTGGTGTGTAGACAGATTCTTTGCATTTAGCATATATATATATATATATATATATATATATATATATATATATATATATATATATATATATATATATATATATATATATATATATATATATATATATATATATGATGAATAGGGATCGTTCTATAAACCACAAGAGGAAGAATTAAAGCAGAGCCAGAAGTGGATTTAAAAAGACATCCATAAATGTGAAATTCATCTGTCATGATTGTACATGAATTAGAATAATAGGTATGCATTAGAATCATCGGGGCTTTCTCTGATATCGTGTTTCAGTTGTTATTACTACAACAATAACATTGAGATCACTAACTTCCCCATGAGATACCTACTGAAACCCTCATTTGCATGATCTAAATACAGTGATAATAATTACAGAAGGAATACGAGAGATAAATTCATAATGAAATAATATGTGTAATTATAGTTATCGTGTTCAGATATTGTCGCACCTCAGGTTACTCAGCAGAGTTTGAACGCATTGCTGCGTGAGTAGCAGAGAGTACATGGGCAAATGAAAAAAAGCTCGGGCTGCAATATTAATCATAAAAATAAATCCTGGAGACATTTTTGTGGACAATAATCCGCTGTGGCATTCACAACTTCGGATTGCATTGGTGACAAATGGAGAGCAGAAATATTAGCGAATGCTACCTGCAGTCCTGTCTGCGATGCTGCTCATGAAGCGTGTGATTTCAGTGAAGATGGACACCATTGTAGGATGGTACGTAGCAATGGGCTGATGAGGCTTCATGAAACAGTGTCCTGATGTTCAGAGCCAACCAGATGGTGCTGTTGGTTTAAAAATGATGTGAGGTTTAATTGAAATGGTTGTTTAAATCCAGAGATTTTAGAGCAGACAGCGCCATCTGGTGGCCTCTGAAAATGAGGACACTGTTTCACTGTTTCTTGGAGCCTCATCAGTCCATCGCTCCAGGTATGGCACTGCTGAATGACATTTTTTTGTATGTATTGGTTGTGATAAAATAAGGGAGAGAAGGACTTCGATTACATGATGTGTAATTATTAGGGGTGGGATTCGATTAAAAAAATAATCTAGTAAAATTTGTCATTAATTAATCTCAATGAATCACAGTTTAATTGTATTAGAATATTTGTCACAAGAAGCCATTTTTCCATTTGAATGAATTTGGTATATTACTGAATCAACTGATGGATCCATACATACATTTAAACAACAAAATGTTGTTTATTTAGCATCAGTTTGACAATAGCACAATAAATCACGATGGTGGCTATATTAAAGTTTTATATCACCCTATTTAAACTAAAGCTCTTTTAATGTCTTGAAAATATTTGTATAAGAATTTCAATTTTATAAGAATTTCAAGTGCATTCAGAGTAGTGGAAACTCTGGCCGTTGTGTAGTGAAAAACATCCCTGAACAAATGCAAACAGACTGTTTTTTTGTTTGCTTTTGTTCAGCAAACTGTTAAATAAAATAAAATAAAATAAAATTATTTTTTGTTAGAAGTAATTAATCCTAATAAACTCGTAAAAGTCCCACCTCTAGTAATTATTTAATTACGCATGAAATACCTGAAATGAAAAACCTCACTTTGAACTGAATTGTGCAAACACTCTATGATTTGAAGTGTTTAAATCATGAGTGCGCGTGTTCCGATGAGTCAGAACTTTGTGTGGAAAGTCGAGTAATCAATCATTGATGCACATTTGATCTATTAAAATACAATTCCTTCACATGTCTGGAGAGTGACCCAGAAACTCTCCGTCTTCTCACTCAGAGCCATGCAATACTTCACTTTCCATCTGATTCCAGGGTTGAATGTGCTTTTCATAATGGCTCACTTAAAACAACAAGTTCAACATGTTTCACAAAAGCCTCTCCTTCTCGAGTGGAGAGAGCTGGTAGATGCGTTTCGTGAAGGTTTTGTCTCAGCGAACATCCGTGGAATAGATTCACAGAGTTGCTTTCATGAATGATGGTGCATCTATCACCGGTGTTTGTCTTTATGTTCTGACTACATTTGAGGGAACTGTCCGCCTCATCCTCCGTATTTCAATGGCAGTCTGCTCATTTATGCTCTCTCTCTCTCTTGCTCTTTTTGTGTGTGCAGAGATACTGAATGGTGGTGTGTATGTTGACCAGAATAAATCCCTGTGCCACGCCGATACCATCCACTGGCGTGACATTATCAAGAACCCCCAGGCTGAGCTCCTCGTGGTCCCATCCAACAACAGCAACCTTGGATGTGAGTATGGCCCAATCGAGGGTACAAGTGCAAAAATACACTCTTGTTGGAACTTTGTCCTCTCCCTTCTTATTCATTCAGTTTGGCTGCCGGTTATTTGGAGTCGAATATCAAATAGTGTTAGATCAGTGGATGAACCTTTTCATTGTTGTGGTTTTTCGTGGCTTTCCAGCAAGGCCCATGGAGCTGTTGTCTTGCAGTGCTCTTTTAAATCTCAGCAGATCTGACAGCTGGTTTGGAAGCTGCCCACTTCCCCTCTCCCTCCCTCCATGGTCCCTATAGTCCTTCATCACCCTCGGCCACGGTCACATCAGGCGTCTGGCTGACATGCTTTGTCAGAATGCTTGGCTGTAAAAGACCGTCAACTCTTGCTGTGTTTTTCTTGCTGGTTTAAAATCAGGGATGTGCACAGATAGACACCTAGTGGTGCTTGTGCTCCAGTCCTTTTCGCGGGATAACAGGAGATCTCCGTCTGGAGTCCTTTCCCCCTCCAATTTTAAACTGTTGAGGAAAATAGCAAAAGAATATTTCTGTCACAAAAGACTCATTAAAGTTGGTTATTTGAGTAATGAAATGACCCAGCAACAACAATAATATTTTTTGTAATGGGTTTCTGGATTGTGCATCTGAAGTCTTCTGGGTCAATACTGGGACTTCAGTGGCAGAGACTATGAGACTGAAGTCAATGCTGAGGAGCCAAATCCATCCATTGTGTGAAGCATGTTTCAGATAAAATAACAGAAAAACGGCAGCTTGCCAAAGGGTTTAACTTAAATCCTGTGGCATGTGGCCTCCAGTGATGGGCAGATGAGGCTTCATGAAACACTGTCCTGATTTTCAGAGCCCACCAGATGGCGCTCTTGGTTTAAAAATGATGCGAGGTTTCAGTATTTTAGAGGAGAAAGTGCTCATCAGCCCATCGCTAGGTTTAACTTTAACACAGCCTTGGTGGGAGCGGTTGAATGTTCTAGGTGACAATCTGCTCATTCTTCCACCAGCGTGTTGTTTGGTCCCACTTTGACGACCCTGAGGACTGATGGTTCCTTGTGGAATGAATGAAGGAGATTCAACAGATCTATCACTGTCATGAGTCAGGGCCTCTGTGAGGCTGTGTGTGTGTATGTATTTTTGGAGGGAAGGATCGGGGGGGTTGGAGGCTGGGGGGGATATGTGTTTGTGTCAAAAACTAGAGTGAAGTTCCCAAGAAGAGAGCTGATGCTATGCTTTCGTGTTTTGTGTTTGTGTGTGATCCACAGGCAAACGCTGTCATCGTTCATGTAATGGACGCTGCTGGGGCCACCAGGAGGACCAGTGTCAGACATGTGAGTAATGTGGAGGAGGCCACTGATGGGGGGAGGGGTGCAGTTACTGACAGTAAATACATTTAGAGATGTGTGACTATGAGGACAAACTCCCCACTACATCGTTTCTAAACCGCAAGAAAATTAAATAGTATTAGAAATAGTTGGTTGAGACTGTAAAAAATGACAATTTATCTTCTTTATTTTTAATATAGCCTTAACAATAATGTTTGCCAGGAGGAGGTCTTCAGAGTGCAGCTGGTGTTTACGTAGAAATTCTTAATTTATTGACGGCTCTGAAGCCATATAAGCGCAAATGCCAAACATTGTCAGTCAATTTCACATGAACGACAACCAAGAAAAACAAAATGCAGCGGCTGTTCTTTCATGTAGAGAACAGTCTGACAAGGCAATAGCTGCTGAGTCACCTCCATGAACAGCGTCCTTCTTATAGTGTCATCACACTTGCTTCCATGAAAAGGGGCTTTCCTCCCCGTAATTTTGCTGAATATGATCGAAATTTGCTGATTCTCAACCCCTTTTGCAGCCGTAGCTTGGTCTCCATATTTGTTTCCTGGCGTAATATCGGGGTTATCCACACCTCACCACTGTGATTCCTTAAGTAAAACAACTGTGCAGGAGACTCCATCATCTGAAAGTGTTATTGCTATTGAGTTCATCTGTGACTTTTCTTGTTTGACTCCCATGTTTCTTTTCATGAAAAGTAATTTTTGTACACATATATGTTTACAGCTTGTTTTTTACAAAGCAAGTTGTATAGTCAGTCTTTGTCGTGGTGTGTCTGGAGGGGAATAGGCAGGGTTTATGGGCGGGGGGCGTGGCTTTGGAGGTCCTGTTTCCTTTCCTAGAACCCTCCATTATCAGTGTCGCAGGCATCGACCTGGCTCCCGGGAATCTGGGAAACCTATTTGACTCAGTTTTTGTGTTAGATCAACGCTTAACCCTTGCCGCACCATCAAACAGGAGTTTTAAGCACATTTCAATTTGGTTTCAGTTTGAAAATATCATAAAGTATTCACACAACAGAACCCCAACATGATTAGCAAGTGGCTAATGGTTCTGTAATGTTAACATGGCTGATCATAGGTTTGTGTATTCACCACAGACACAGACCAGAGGACGAACACAGCGTGTATGACTCATTCACCGCTCTACTATAGCATTATCTTTATTCTTTCCCTCCTTTCTAAGGGATACTCCGCCGCTGTTTTTCGCTTCGCCATCATGTGGGGTCTTTAAATATTGCAGCAGACCATTTACAACAGCTGTATGTAAATTGTTTCAATCTTGTCGGGGCTGACAAAATATCCTGGCATCGACATTTTGTGACACCCATAGTATTTTATTTGATGTAAGAAGAAGGCGAAATGAGTTACTTGACAGCTACTGAAAAGCTGATGATCATCATAGGTCAAAGTTCTAGGCTCCAAGGTCAAAACCTGACATTAATGGTGAATGGATGCAGTGTACTATGATGTTCCCGCTTATCAATTGTGTACACAGCTAGACTAGTACTAATGTGCGCCGCTCTTATTGTCTAATGCTTATGATGATTCACTTTGTTGTGTGTTTATTTACACACTATGATATGGAATTTTCCCATCTTGCTGAAGCTGATTTTGTTCGATATTATTGAGGGGTACGTTTACTTCAAGGCGAATATAAAAGTCAAGGTCAAACTGAATGAGAATATAGATTATTGGATGGATCCTGTTGATTTAAATTGACCTATAATCTTGTGTAATCTGCTCTCATTTAGCTCTACAACATTCATCCTCTGAGCTGCTTTGGTTATGTTATTGAGAAGTGCGAGGGAGAATCAAAGTCAAATAGAAGTGAAAGTGCGCTCAGATATATTAAATTGGCCTCAGTTCTCCAATTATCAAAGCATGCAGCTCTGCACATCCAACACTATGTTTATTGTCAAAGGAAAGCGTTTCCTTTCAAATATTTTGTTCGCAAAGTTTCAAACCCTGTCAGATCGTAGGAGAGTGATGGGGATCCAACGCCTCACTGAAATCATTTAGATCATAATAACATCGTTTTTTTCTGGACTGCTGCGAACCATTTTGATACGGAACTTGAGCACAAAAGCTTTTGCTTCACTTCTAGCTGACCTTGTTGATAATCCCTCCACTCTCCCATTCCGTCTCCCTCAATGTCAAATTTCATGCAAAGGACATTGACTGTGGCAGTACCTTCTCATTTTCGTCCAAAAGACCAATAAATTTCTTACTTCCTCACACAGTGACAAAGACGGTGTGCGCGGAGCAATGTGACGGTCGCTGCTTCGGGCCTTACGTCAGTGACTGCTGCCACCGTGAGTGTGCGGGCGGTTGCTCCGGCCCCAAGGACACAGACTGCTTTGTACGTTGACACACACCGCCTCTTTCTTTTCCGCATCCTTAAACACATAAAAGTCTCAACCCTTTTCCCTCTTCCTCCGTGTGTACCGTGCAGCATCTGCGCCTCCCCACCTGAAAACGATCTGCTTTGTGTACGGGATGATGAATTGTTTGGCGTTTCACAAGGCTGTTAAATCTGCCACGCTCTTCATCTTACCAGACAAATTGGTTATTCACTGTTCCAATTAATATCCCTTTTATCGCCACAACTTCTTTTGTTGTTCCGTGCACAGCCATGATGCTGTCGCTCTAATTCAGTAAGAGGCTCGTCCAATCCAATTACCACCATTTCAGCCCGTGGCAGACTAAACCACTTAAGAGGTTTATGAGAAAACATTTCCACATTTACATCAGGACTGTAGATCAATGGCTAGCATTTGTGGCTGGAAGATGTGACACTAAAACGGAATGTGGCTGTAACACTCCCAGTAAGTGTGTCAAATGAGTAAGACTGGTGGTTTTATGTGTGTTCCAGGCCTGCACCAATTTCAATGACAGTGGTGCCTGTGTGACTCAGTGCCCACAACCCTTTGTGTACAATCCCACATCATTTCAACTGGAACACAACCCACGAGCCAAGTACACCTACGGAGCCTTTTGTGTGAAGAAATGTCCACGTAAGTCCAAAGTCTTTCCCCTGGTTTGATTTTGAACCTCTAATAATGTGTGCCATTTTTTTCATATGGAGTAATGTGCAGATACCTTGTTGAGTTGTATGAAGTCAGGTGAATTGGTCCACAGAAGTTTCAGCTCTAGGTGGCTACGATGAGAAGTTTCCATCAAGGTGATGGGAAAATGCACTGTTAAAAGTCTGTCTTGAGGAGGTGTGGTCAAAGTCACTGGTCACAAAGCCCTCAACAAGTGGCAAGTAGTGAGGGGTTGATGAGGCTTCATGCGGTAGTCAACATTTTCAGCAGTGATGGCGAGATGAGGCTTCATGAAACAGTGTCCTAAATTTCAGAGCCCACCAGATGGTGCTCCTGGCTTAAAAGTGAAGTGAAGTTTAATTGAAATGCTTGTTTAAATCCAAAGATTTAAAAGAAGAGAGTGCCATCTAGTGTCCTCTGAAAATAAGGACGCTGTTTCATGAAGCCTCATCAGCCCATCATTAATTTTCAGAGCACTGCTGCTGCTTTTGAAAAGTCATTTTTCAAATCCAAAGCAAGGGTGCTGAAATAAGGACACTGTCTCATGAAGCTCGCCCCATGTACTAGTAGCAGACAGTAGACATCTGTGTATACGTCTATACAGGCAAGTTTAAAGAGATCTGTTCTTCAGAACCTGACATTACAGACATCCACATATTGCAACTACTCAAGACACCTAAAATGACAATATGCAGAACATAGCAGCAGTATTGAAGAGGTTGAGCAAGAAATGATCAAGTCAGCATTGTGGTCCAGTGTGAAAACAGTTTGACTTTTGCAAGAGCGGAGACAATCTAAATGACAGTCACAGTTTATTTTTAGAAAGTGTTCAATTCAATCTCAGGTGTTGGCTGCACTTTCTCAAATAAAATGTGAATTCATTTGCTTTTTATTTTTGGTCTTATTTTTTATCCAGAAACAGCAGTAATCATAATCTTTATTCCACAGTTATACAGGTTAGAATTTTGGTTTAGAAGCTGCTGAATCAATTTCACGTGTCTGAATGGTTTCGTTATAAATGAACCAATATCGTCCTTGGGTCAAATTGGCAACATGACACCATGATAGCCCCTGCTGATAAATCAGACATTTGTGGTTAATCTGGTCCCAAAGCAACAATATTGTTCATCTTATTTCTGGTACAATGTATTGTTCAGCAAAATCTGTTGTCCCGACACACCTAGGTGGAACTGGCTAAACAGGGCTCAGTGCAATAGGGTCTTGATAGGGAGCGGGTGCTGCATCACAGAAGCGGCAGGTTAAAAGTAAATAAATAAAATACTGCCATTGAAACAGACCCTAATGGACGCTTTGGTTTGATTAGAGTTCCTAAACATTTCCCTGCAAGCATATAAAAAGCCCGTCATGATGCTCGTAATTAGGTTTTATAAGCTGCACACAGGCGTCCATCAAAAATACATTCATCTCTCTTGAAATTGGACCCAAGACGGTTGGTTATTCCAAGTCGTGACAAATGACTGTAGCGTAAATAAATTGTGTGTCTCAATCTAGTCGTTCATGTACCATCTGTTTCAGCTTCTGGCGGCGTGACAAACGCGTAAAATACAAATAGCACTGGTTTCTTTGCTGAAGATTTGCACCACTTTGCCGCCGCGTGAGTTAAGAAGCCAAACGTCAACAGATTGCACGTTCAACTGTTACTGATGGTTGAATTGGGAAAAGAAGTGTTCTCTTCTGGAGCTTTGCCATCATCCCTGAGGTTTTGCAAACTGAACTCTACCAGAGGAATCGTGTTACATGATTTAGTGGAAAACGCGTCATAATGTGGTTTTCTTTTTTTTTTTGGCAGACAACTTTGTTGTGGACCACAGTTCATGTGTGAGAGCGTGTCCCAGCAACAAGATGGAAGTGGAGGAGAACCGCATCAAAATGTGCATGCCATGTACTGACATCTGCCCGAAAGGTAAGCACACTTTTCCTGGAAATTATTATTAGTTAAAGTAAAATAAGAATTCAATACAAAATATATATAATTCATATCTTTGAGAGCTTGTTCCCCATGAGGTTGCGCTGTTTTATGAGGTTGTGAGGTTATTGCTGTTTCAATTTCACCCACACGACCCCCTGAAATTTCCACAGCGTTTCGTTTACGTTTCTGTTAGTGATGCACTTATGAGGCTTCATGAAACAGTGTCCCTATTTTCAGAGCCCACCAGATGGCACTCTTGGCTTAAAAATGATGTGAGGTTTCATTGAAATGTTTGTTTAAATCCAAAGATTTTAGAGCCAAGAGCACCATCTGGTGGCCACTGAAAATAAGGACACTGTTTCATGAAGCCTCATCAGCCAATCATGAGGTTTTCCCAGACCACTGGTTTATCAATTGAAGCTCAGTACAGTGTTTATTTGTGGACCAGCAGGATTTTTAATGAAATGAGCATGTAATGGCCTCTTTAAACACATTTCTGGCCAGATAAACAGAGATTGTGTGAAGCACATGCTCATGCTCAGAATGTTAAAAAAAAATACCTGTGACCTGCACAACAGCAGATGTCCAAAAATAAGGCCTTGTTTTTTTTATTAGCCAAATAGCCCCTGGGAAGGTGACAATTGTTTGAAAAGTCCCAAGTGGTGTGTTCCTCTTTTGGTGCTGGGGGAAAGAGGGATCTGACTTATCAGCGAAGGTAGACAATTTGTGTTGCTTTTTTTTTGTGACACTTCGGAGGAGCTATTGGTGAAATGGACTCTGGACTGGAACAAAATGTATGATTATAAGGAAATCTGGGCAAAATCGCTGAGAGTTATCAAGATGTCTAAATGGAAAACGCACCGGTATATTTGGAAAATGCTGGGAAAAAGACATTAATTCCTGTGGATTTCCAGTGAAGTAGGTGCTACTGTGATGTGAGCCAGTTTGAGTTTGGCGAGAATGGACTCGATTTTGAATTGGTTGACGCTGCGCTCAACAGTTTGTTTGAAGTCAAATGATACTGCTAAGTTTGACTGAGATCTCAGCAGCAGCTTTCATGATTTTGGAAAGTTGCTGCTTCTCTTGAAACCTTCAGAGTTTGAAGGGTTGATTCAGAGTTTGAGAAAGTTTTTCGTCATCCAAATGGTAAAGCCACTCAGACAGGCTTAAGCAGGGCAAATATCTCTAGTACTGACAATATTTAAAAACTTAAGTCAGGTTATGAATCTCATTTTAGGTTCCATGCCTTGTCTGTCTTGTCATATATATATATATATATATATATATATATATATATATATATATATATATATATATATATATATATATATATATATATATATATATATATATATATATATATATATATATATATATATATATATATAAAACAACCATTTCAACAAACCTCACATCATTTCTAAACCCAGAGCGCCATCTAGTGGCATCTAAAAATAAGCACAGTGTTTCATCAACCTGGAGATACTGTTTCATGATGCCTTTTCTTTCCATCACCCGAGCTTTATGTTAAAATAATCAATTCTTTTTGCATTTCAAGTAAGATGGATTTTTTTTTCAGTGCCACACAAATGACGCAATGACTGGCGAGCTGTGTCCTTTAAACTATGATTTATATACCATAGGTGGCTTGTCTTGGTGCACTCTGTACTCCCCCACACTCAAAATTAGCAATGTTCAGTCATTTAAGAATGTTAAGAAAATGTTGAAAAGTAAAATGAATGCACCATCAGACTTAATGCAGGTGCTTGCACCCTCTTGACTCTGACCAGCCACCACTGAAACCAAAGCATCGTGATGCATTAAACTCTGACTAGGGCTGGCATTTTAATCCCTGTCATAAATGATTTGTTTCCTGGGGCCACTTGGGGCCACTCCCTGCTCTACAGTCAAACAACTATTACAATGGGACCTGGCATCATTTTTATACGGGGTTCTCCACTCCAGACAGGGTGAAAGCACACAAGGTCTCGGTGCGCAAAAGGCACATGGAAATATGTTTGACAGAAAGAATAGACAGAAATGTGGGGAGCTGAAGCGCAGAAGTGTGAGTCACGAGATGAAAATGAGTACACAGATGAAAAGTCTGTTTCATGGATGGAAGATGATGTTGGTTACCAAGGATCAGACAAAAAGTGAAGACAGAGACAAGTTGGTTCCTAGAATTCCGGCTGAGCAGTGCTGCCAACTTGACTACTTTGTTGCGAAATCTTTCCAAATCTTCTTGCTTTTTTTTTTTTTTTTTTTTTTTCAGAAAAACAGCTAGTGAGAAATGTAGGCAAACATTTCCAGTGCCTCAGTGTGTGCTGGTTGTTGTTCCAACCTTTTCACCAAGGTGTTTTAGGAGTGATTGTCAGACTGTTGCTGGTTTTAGCTGAAACCTCTTTGGTTGGTGCCTTTGATAGGTTAGAAAGAACACCTGCCTGCATCACCCTGGCCCTATGAGGACCAGTTTGGACACCCCTTGCCTGTTAAATGGCATGATATCTGCTCCAATCCCACTTTGTTTTCCCCAGTAACCACATATCGGAAGGGGAGAAAGCACTCGAGTCGATACTATGGCTAGTCAATTAATGGAGTTATGTCTCCATACGATTATGAAAGCGTAATAATCGTCATAAAATGTAGCAAAACACCCGTCTCCCCAGCTGCTCCCGATGCACCCAAACACTGCACCAGGCCTCGTCCCCATGAAGGTTTCCCGGTGGGAAGCTACTCTGGGAGGCACAGTGAGCCGCTACACAGAGGGAGCCGCTACACAGAGGGAGCCCCTCAGCGCGAGCCTCTGTTTACACGACGTGAGGGACGCTAATATTAGCCACCGTTAGCTACCGACTCGGTCGGTAGTACAGCGGCATGGCTTCTCGGTCAGAACCTCCGAGGAGCAGATGCTCATCCAGCATTCTGAGTCACAACAGAAGTGATGGCTGCTTGTGGGAGATGTTTCAAAAACCAATGATTCTTTGGAAGTAGATAAGTGCATAAGAACAATCGCTCGCGCTCAACCTGAGACAGAGGTGATGAAAGCAAGCGCTCCTTGCCATTCATCGCGCTGCAGAGACACAGGAAGAGCTTAACCATGGAACTTTATAATGAAAGGAGTGACTTCTTCTCTCATGAACTCTTGAAAAATAAAAAAAAAACTTGGAATGTGAAACAGCTACATCTTAAATGGTTGAATAATCGTGACTATGATATGAGTCAAAATAGCCGTGACTCTCATGTTTGCCATCATGGTCCAGCCCTACCTCCGTCAGTGTGTTGAGAGTGTAATTAACACGTCTGTAATGGGTTCATTCTGTGGGGTAATTTGCTTTGGACTCACCCCTCCTTTGATCAAGGACCTGCAGTGTATTCCAAGGGCGGCAGCCTTTTCTATACAGCACAGATGACTGTTATTTAACATGGGAAATGGGATTTGCTGGGATGTCATGTCGCACAATACGACTGTTTTATTCGCTGAATGATGATGAGATCCTATTTCCCTCCAAAGGGAGCCGCACCCTCAGGTACCTCCTGCCAGTGGCTGCCAGAGAGAAATGTCTTTTGTTGAACAATTAGACATTAAAGTCTCTCGACATCAATGGCTTATCAGATTCATTTATTTTCTCACGGATATTTGAGTAAATAATTTGAATTCATTACAGGTGTGGCTTCAATATCTGATTCTGTCTGCATGAATGAGGTCGTAAAAATGGGATGAATCATTTATTTATTCTTCTTTGTCTTTTCTTTTTGCCAGTTTGTGATGGTATTGGGACAGGCAGCTTGCAGACGGCCCAAACAGTGGACGCGAGTAACATAGATAAATTTGTCAACTGCACAAAAATCAATGGCAACCTCATCTTCCTCATTACCGGCATGAAAGGGTAAGTGACAATTTGCCAAAACACAGACGGACACATTCCAATAAATGCACTCGTGCCCACCGTCCGCTGGTTCAAAACTGCAGCAGGCAGTGATGTAGGGGATCGTGTGATTTCCTGATACAGAGAAGTTTCTTCCCATCACACTGACTTTCACATGCTGTGATAGTGCAAAGAAACTTTAATGCCACTCTTTTAAAATAAACGGACTTTGGTCTCACACACAAGAGGAAAATCCAGATGGATAAGCATTGAAAACTAAGGCATAATGACACTTAGTATGATCATATTTTGTCAGGAAAATACATCTGTCAATGACAAGCAACACCCATACCAATACTCAAGGTAAGAAATACTCAGGTTGGCAGAAAGACAGGTAGAGCGCTAAAGTGTATGCAGGATTCAAATCAAGTTCCAGCACAAGTGTAACAAAAAAATGTAGTACAGAAAATTGAGAAATACGGATTACGGTGTTGGGAAAAATCTGTCTGTTTTTTTTGCAGAGACATGTACCATGAAATTGGACCTTTGGACCCGCAGCGTCTCAGTGTGTTCCGTACAGTCAGAGAGATCACAGGTGAGTATTATCTCCTATTAGATCTCTGAGACGATGAGGGGTTGAACTGCTTTTCTGTGTCCAGAAATACCTCATTTTAAGAATGAATTGTGTAACTCAGAAATGTGGTAGACCTGAACAGCTAATAGAGCAAAACAGAATTAATTTTTATGGAAATTAATGCGGTGAAAAAACAGCAATGGCTGTTTCATGATTGCCATTTCCTGCATCCACCCTCTTTACGTCAAGTTGGAAATAGTGGAAATAAATCCATTTAGTAAGTCCATCGTCTTCGTCAGATCAACTTTAACTTTTCTGGATTTTTTGTAGTTGTAGTCTAGCACAGACTTAGAATTATACGTATATATGTATGTATATATTCATTCATATGAACTCAATAGGTTACTTCAATATCCAGTCCTGGCCAGAGAACATGACTGATCTGGGTGTTTTCTCCAACCTGGTAACCATTGGGGGACGGACTCTTTACAGGTATGAACCTTTTTATTACCATTCAGACCATCAGACAGAGGATGCGTCATGATTTATTCAAGTTCTTGGTTCAATTATCATGCCAATCCAAAATGGACGGATGTGTTTCAGAACCTCACCACATTCCATGAATTTAGACGCCATCACTGAAGGAAGTCCCTGTAGCGTTGCTTACCAGCTGGTACTCAGTAGTAACAGGTGTTTTGGCAATTCTTGTTTTGAAAGAAAAAATAAAATAATTATTAAATAAAACGTGCACATTAAAACAGAATGACAAAAAATAAAAAACACAATCCGCCTGCAGATTTAAATGGAATATTTTATTTCCCACCGACTGATTAGTAGCGGAAGAACTAGCTCTCTGTGGTGCATTTAATGTATCATTTTCAGAGCCTCAAGACTTTCTTCATATAGAACAATCATATCTGTGGCTGTAGGTACTGACTGAGGTAAAGGTAAGTCCAAATGCTTGGGCGTTTTTATTCCCACCTTTTGACACAGTGGCGCGCGGCACAACAGTGGCAGCTCTGGGAGACCACAGTAGCTTTGTTGTAAAAATTCCACCTGAGAAAGGTGCACTGTCTTTGAACAACACGTAGCTCTCCATGTTTCTCCTTGCTAGTTTCAGTTCATTGTGTGGTTCACTTCCAGTTTGCGTAGATCTGGAATCAAATACCCTTGAGCGTGTCCCGTTATTTGTTTGATCATTCTTGTTTTTCCGTTTTCTATAGGAAATGTACTGCACGAAGAATGTTCTGGAAGCTGTTTTGAAAATGAATAATGATTTTTTTTTTAAGTTTCATTGTGTTTTTTTTCTGAATTGTGTTGACAAACCTGCTGTTTTTGCATTATTACATCTTACATTCCTTATTTATATCCTTGTTCTCTGCTCTGCAGTGGCAGTGGAATATCACTGCTCATCTTGAGGCAGAGCTGGATCACCTCACTGCAGTTTCAGTCTCTCACTGAGATCAGTGCCGGGAATGTCTACATCTTCAACAATACCCGTTTGTGCTTCTACAACACCGTCAACTGGACCTCACTCTTCAGAACACCGACACAGAAGCTGCTTGTAGGGCACAATCGAGATCCCAAGGATTGCAGTAAGTCCTGGTCATATGGCGCTCGTGGCAAGGAAATGATTGGGCCGCACATTTGTAAATCCAAACAAACCTTCAGAACACTGCAACGGTTTATGAGTAGAAGTTTGATCAGTGAAATGAATGGAGGTCAGCGGGAGTGGCTTTCAGTTTTGGGTGTTTGAAAATTTGCCCGAACTAATAATAGAGCATTATTTAGACAGCACTTTATGGAAGGCTGTTCACAAAGTGCTTTTACGGGCAAAATGGCAGGGAATATTTGTCCTTGCTCAACCTTGAAGGTGGATGGCTAGACTCTCAGTTAGAACTTAGGAAATGTTCAGAGGATATTTACATAAATGCAAGCCTATAAAAGTTTTTTTCATTTTTTTAAGGAGCGATGCATATTGTGTTGGGGATCTCCTCTGGCAGATGGTTCCAGAGTAGAGGAACCGTGAAACAAAAGGATCTGTCACCTCTAGATTTAAGTCTCGACTGAGGGACAACTTGCAGAGACCCACCTAAGGAGCTGAGGGTCCTGGTTGGCTCATAGGGGGTGAGCAGTTCTCCAATATAGTTCGAAGCCAGGCCAAGACGGGCTTTAAAAGTGATCCGTAAAATCTTAAAGTGGATTATAACGTGGACAGGAGTCAATACAAAGAGGATAACAGTGGAGTGATGTGCTGTTAGAGCCAGTCAGTAGTCTCCTCTGCTGAGTTCTGAACCAGCAGGGGGCGTGAGTTGTGCCAGTGAGCAGAGAGTTACAGTAAAACAGGCGCAAGAATATTACATTACATTTTCAATGAACCACCGCTTCGTCCTGTTCAGGGTTGCAAGGAGTATGATCGCAAGTATAGTTAGTGATGGGCTGAGGAGGCGTCATGAAACAGTGTGCTAATTTTCAGAGCCCACCAGATGGCGCTCTTGGTTTAAAAATGATGACAGGTGTCATGGAATTGTTTAAATCCAAAGATTTTAGTGCAGAATCTTACATTGTTGTTATATGTCCGATTATTTCATGAGAATAAAAATGATGAAGACAATTCTTGGTTCGAACTATCAAGGGGTGCGCTACTGCATTTTTTTTAAACAAACTTCATGAACGAAACGGAAGTGTGGTTTGAATAATGCACCGACGACTGACACGCTGATTATAATTGTGATTACTGCTTTGTTGCTTGTGGCGAAATTAAATTCAATATCAAAGCGAGGCGTGTGCCGTCTGTTTAAAGCAGAAGTCGTATTCATTGCGCGTCAGCCGAGGTCGATAATTGTTTTGTTTAGGATGTGTTTTGCGACACGTACTGTAATAATAATGTGACAAAAGGCCATTAGCCAAGGAGTTCACAGTTTTTCTTCTTCTCTTGCCACTGAGCGGTTTATATCATTAGCCAGTTAATGAGAGCAGTGTGTCTGAGTCAGATCGATGGGGTCCTACACAGGCTTCTTCATTAGACTCGACCGCTTTCCTGTTCGCAATCGACCGCTGTTGACCAGGAGCCCTAGTCCCCTGCCAGGTTATGCTTCCAGGGATGCGAGTGTCACTCATTGGAAGGAGAATGCACAGAATCCAATGCCAAGTATTGATTGTTGAGAGAGGGGGAAAAAAAAGGGCTTATGGTTCTAAAGCTCTCGAAAGGGATCAGTGGGGAACGGCGGGGTTTACTTTCAAAGCAAAGCATCCTCCGATGAAAACACACTCTTGTATACAAGTCTAAACACAGAGGTTTTCCCTTCCAGGCATTCTCATTATTCCAGAACAAGTGAGACTGTGCTGGGAATCCATAAATTCATTTTAGCTCCAAACATAATTATTCGCTAATTTCCACTTACTGTGGACGCAGTGAGCCGAGGGCAATCTTCGGTAACTTAATCGCTATGTTTTAATTGCATGACATGAATGGCTGCACAAATGAGTTTCACACTCACTCCCGCTCTCTTTACAGTTCAGCGGCGAATGGTGTGTGATCGCATGTGTTCAGACGATGGGTGCTGGGGTCCCGGGCCAGATCAGTGTCTCTCCTGCCGCTACTTCAGACGGGGCCGGAGATGTGTTGAGTCTTGCAGTCTCTATGAAGGGTAAGTGGCTCAGGCAACATGAAAACCTGGATATATGTCAAAGACAGTTACTACAATTATAGACACCACAAGTCTTGCAAAACATGTGAATGTAAATTGTGTCCCTCTTGGATAGGTTTATTTCACTGTAAATAACCATCACACTGTCTGCTACAATTGGTTTATAATAAGGGATCATGATCGGCCGAGATCAGCGTGATCACGAATGCCGATCACTACATGTCATTGTCGATCATAAAAAACGAGGATGCGTGATGGGCGACATTCCGTTGCTTGTGATGCGTCCGCTCCTCCCTCCCTTCCTGCTGCTCACTCGACAGCAGCGTGTCTGCTGTGGAGGTTCTTTCAATCTGTCATGTAAAGTTTGCATCCTGCCGCACATGCACAGGAAAATGCTGTGCGGGGAAGTGCTTCAAATTAAACACGCTATTTAAAGCGCCAGCACTTGACGGAGCATGGAGAGTTTTCCAGGCTCATGAGAGTGAGACCGCTGGTTCCTCAGCAGCAGGCTGTTCACACAGCAAGCTGTTGTACGCCGAGTCTGAAACGTTTGAAAACGTTCAGAGTGGAAACTTTCATAAATGCAGTGCTCTCTGTCTCAGAGAGTGCCGCTGCAAGCGGCCAGTATGTCAATATTACACATAGCTAAGTTTCCAGAGAGTCGATGTGATGTCTCACATTGTATTTTTTCCTCCTTCAAGAGGTAAATAAATGATTTAATGGTACATTTTCACATCATCTACACAGGTCTCGTCATTTTCATTTACAAATTCATGCTTAATCCATGTGATCGGAACTGGAGATCGGCAGCCAAAATCCTGATGGGAGCAGCCTAGTTATATTGTTTTATGATTGTGTTAATAATGCAGTTTAGTTAAGGCCCTAAGGCAACGTCTTACTGTAGTTGTTAGTTAATTAAGTGGCTGGTGTCGTCTCAACAGCGTTTATTGCCTTCGATAGAATATGCATCATTATTAGTTGAAACGAATGAAACCCTACACTTGCACAGTAAATGTCTCTGCATCGAGTTTGATCTCATCTTTTTAATGTTACTATTGGACATGCGTGATCTGGCTTGAGGTTTTCACTCTGACTCGAACATATGCACCACACAAAGGATGTTTTCAAGACTGTGTTAACCAAGGGACATGAATTCCTTTGACATGAATAAAATAAACTAAACATAAGATCAATTGAAGAGATCTGATATATGAGAATCAAATCGAACCATCCTCTCTGGAGGAGAATCCTATTGCAAATTACCATAAATGTAATGAGATAAACCAGTAAAGATTCTCACGTTTAAAGTGTGCTGTTACATCCAGTGGAGTACTGAAACCCTCTGGGGACTTGTGGTATAATCAGGGCTTGCCTTGATTCGGTGGAGGGAGGGATTTTACAGTTTGAAGTGACTGATATCTTTCATTCATGTCACTTTTATTCACTTTATTCTGGTCTGTATTTTGCCGCCACTTGAATGAAGCATTAAGCTTCATAACATTGCAAAGGATTTGTCGAACATAAGAAACTGTGAAAGCAGTGCCTGCCAAAAGATAAACATGACTCAGAAGCAGCGATGTCATACTCACTGGTTGCACTGAGAGGGTGGGGGAGGGATGGGAGAGCACCCCACGGTCATGTTGACTTGTGGCTGCTCTTTTCCTGGCTTAGTTAAACGTGAGTGAGGCTTTGAATGTGCTGAGGGAAAGGCAGCTCACTGGGAAAGCTCGGGAGCCGAGTGCCACAGGAGGCAGCTGAGAGCTCAGCTACTCATACGTCGCTTACAGCTGTGGTATTTGGGAGATCAATATGTCTGAATTAAAATTAAAAAAATAACATTTTAACTGAAACAAATCCCCAACATCTGTATAATGATACACCAACAGATGTCAGCAAACTTGAGTGTTAAAAATTTCATATCTGACCAACCTTGGAACTGAATGACGTTTAATTCAAGTCACATTTCATGAAATGTGGAATGGGACAATAGAACAGCATCACCATCCGGGTCCAGGAATTATTTTTTCAGGACTCTTGAACATGGGTGAGGATTTTTTGGTATTTGCGACAGACATGGAACAGGCATTTGGAGCAACACGCAACATTGTAGTGTACATGATGAGTTTTTATTCCAGAGAATCCAGATAATAACTATAAACACAGCCGCTGTTTGCTCAACCGTCCCATCTCCATCTCAACTATTAAGGACTCTTTTTCATTCAAGTATTTATTTTAAAAAAAAAAGCAAGTATATTTGACATTGACTTTCAGTTGAGTAATTTCATTTCAGTAATAACATTTAGCATTCGGTCCCTCTGAGGTTATTCAAAAGAATGTTCTTGAAAGTAAAAGAAAAGAAAGCTACATTTGCTCTGTTGACTTATTGGTCTTGTCATGGTGACATGGAGCCAGATAAATATTGCTCGCGACCTCCCAATGCAAAGAGTTGTTTCTTTTCTTTCTGTCTTTGTGGTAGTCTGTATAAGCTCATGAAATATATTTCCAGGTATTCTCAACCACAAGACTGTCCACTTGGCTCTGGTAACGCAGTATGTCTCCGTTTTTCACAATCATGGGCACCAATTCCCATGAGTATGAGTCAGTTAAATGAAACAAAGGGAGAACAAAAGCAGCTGAATGAGTTCACGAGGGGCAAGAAAAATGTCTGAAATGGCGTCCTCCAGGGATGGATGGAGTATGACAAGGGGAGAAGATAAGGAAGACCTTGGAAGTGTTTAATTAAAACAGGACGCTCCAGTGGGTTGCTCATGCTCACTAGGTTTGGTGGTCTGAGCAGTGGCCGTACTCCCTTTTAAATCCCTGCTAAAATAGGGATAATGCTCATTATGGCTTCCATCTATTGAGGCCTTGGCACTCACTATGAACCATAAAGGGCCAATGAGGAGATGGGGTTGAAGCGGTTGAAGAGCGGACCTGCCAGGGTCTTTAATTCACTCTATATTTCCTTCCTTTCTCTCCAATGCCAACATACTGATGAGGAAGAATCCTCATTGACACTGCATCCAAAAGAGAAATGAAGAAACATCTGTCTGCATAGTGGTAGGAAAGTTAGATAACTGTAAAGAGAGCAACAGCACTTCTCTTTTGGTGTGAGGAAAACATCATTCATCATTCATGAACAAGTCTCTGATTATGAATGTTCAAAACACAAATACACTATCAAGACATCAGGTTCGGTTTGCATAATACTTCTTGGTAAAAGATGCACAATGACCTGCTTATGAAGAATAGATTTTATGACTGAGGCTGGAGAAGTGAACAGGCAACACTCAGTACAAAAAGTACTTGTTCGAAAAGGAGTACCAAGTGATGAATCCAATACAGTGACCCACATCGGTTTTCGACCACAATCCGTTCCAGACGGCCGTTTGAGAGGCAAATTGTTCGAAATCTGAATCGATTTTTCCCATTACAATGAATGGAACAAGAAATAATGCGTTCCAAGCCTTAAAGTAAGCTTTTGTAGGAGTGAATGTAGAGTGTCTGCTGCAGGTGCACTGTACCTCTATGTGTGCGGCCGCTGCATGTGGGAGGGGTTGCCGAGTGAGTGACGTCTCTCCAGAAGTGAAGAGGTGCCCGGTGCGTGTCCAGCTCTGAATGTGCGCTTCTGTGCAGTTTGGCTGTGACAAAGTCATAAACCAAGTAACGCTCTGTCCCAGACTCGCCTCATCCCTGTCCCAGCTCCAGCCCACAACAGGACATCAAACCCTGGAGTGCGCTCCAGCCTCGGAGGTGTGGAGAGCACCTCCCCTGTGACACTCTACCACGGTCCAGTGCGGAGACAGGAAAGGTTTTACACCTCAATATGAAGAAAAAACAGTCAGTAAATGTAGCTAACGGGACACGTCTGCATACAGAGGCTGCGTTATACACAATAACAAAGCGCGTCGCGGGTCAGCTGATCGGTCCGCGCGCATTATGTTTTTCCGGCTTACTTCGGGGGCGTTCGAGTTCTGAATTTTCGTCAACAGTTTTTGTTCGAATTCCGAGACGTTCGAAAACCGAGGCACCAACGTATCTCCAATATCCATGAATAGAGCAACAAATTGGGAAGAAAATAGAGGTAAAAACGCGCTCATTAAATGAGGAATGGTTGGAGCCAGGTAAAACAACAAACAAAAATAGATAACAAAATTAAAATTAAATTAGATAAATTCAGGAGGAACATAGACTGAAGTGACCTTCACACTACACAGTAATGAAGATGATCTGGCGCACGTTACCCATGTCATCCAACTGCAGCCACAAATGGGTAAAGCTTGCGTGGAATTTTTGCAGACTGGAACGCCACTCGATCCAGGTTTTGCCTATTTACTTGGATAATCTCTGATCCAATAACCATGTTTGTTAACATGCTGGAAGGGGAAATGAAAACATACCCAGCATGCCATATGAGACAATTTGCAATTGATCAATAAATCTCATGGAAAGTCACACAATGTTCGTTCTTCTGTCTTGGCACCCGGTGGAAACGCTCGAGTAGCAGTTGGACTCTTCTCCACTTCTCTGCAGAAGAGGTGATTTAAATGTCCCAGTGACACAAGCCTAGACTCTGTTGTGTTCAATACACGGAGTGGGACCCAATTGCAGTAATGGAAGACTCACAGGAGGCAGCGAGAAATAAACAAAAGTCCAAATCCAAAACGTCACCAAACTGGGATGAGTCCACAACGTAAAAATGACCAACAAAATGTGTCACCGAACTGGGAGAACGAATGCAAGCGGAGTCTGGAGTCCAGGTGTTTTTATGCTCAGATGATTCAGGGATAATTGACTCCAACCATGTGCCACAAAGCAGGAAGGAAGGACTGAGACACAAGACCGGAATTAAGGGACGCAATATAAGCAGATCATGACAAACTCATGGGCAGAAGAAGTGATTTTCCAGTTTATATACCTTATATAACCATACGGTGGTATTACCTCAGCAATCCATCAATACATTCGCGTTCACAGAAGTTGGATTTGCATTTTTTTGGATACCGATGTGACGCTAAGGGACAGAAAACTTTCAGGATTCAACAAGACGTTGTTGTGGAGAAGGGTTTGAAATGAGTGGAATACAAAATTCCAGAGATTCTACACATGATGTCAAATGAATAACATCTTTCTGAAGTTTCAAGTCAACAACTTTCTTGTCAATTTTTACTCAATATATTCAACTGCATGTGCTGAAATAATCAATGTATATTTCCTTTACTTTACTTACTGTTGTCAATATATGTTCTATTATTTAGCATTACTTTGCAGGGTTCTTCTCTTAATCTATCTGACCATAAAATAAATATTGTAAAACTGACACACTTTTCTCCTCACAGTAAATAATCCTGAGATGAAGAGTATTTAGTGGTGGAGGGGATGTGTATCCTGTGTGACAACTAACCAATGTCCTCTGATCTCAGAACAGCTTTTAAGTTGCGGTGGTGATTGAAAGCACCTCTGCCTCTGTGAACTGTTAATCTACAATACAGACCCATAGATCATAAAAAATTCACTGCTAAAATCTTGAGCATTATTTGTCCTTTGCTGGTGCAATTGTGCTCCATAGATTCCATATTGAGTGCCATTGTTTCAGCAACATTTAAGGGGTTAATTCAAAACTCATCTATTCTCTAAGCTGCTGCTCAGCTCCTGTGGTCTGTGACTCCCGGCCTTCTCTCCCTCACAATGCAACCCCTTTTGTGTTTTCCCATGATTTAAAAAGCGGTTCATTATTCATGGTCTTTCTCTGTTAGAGTATTGACCATTCTAAGCCTTTAACTTGATCAAACAGTCTTCAGCAGCTCACGGCCCGACGTGCCGTTCTTACCGAGGGGCACTTCTGTCTAAGCAATGAGAATGTGGAAAGTGCTTTGGCTTTCTTGCATCACGCGCTGAACTCCGAGTCGGAGAGTGCAACTTGTGCTCATTTAAAGATTTCCAATTCCCAATCTCAGCAGGTCTCTCATCCCAACTCTACATACACCCATGTATTTATGTGCTTCTATATATATCTGTCTCCCAGGGAAGTGCGAGAATTCACCAATGGATCCGTCTGCCTTGAGTGTGATAGTCAGTGTGAGAAGATGGATGGTGGCATGGTGACTTGTCTTGGCCAGGTAAGACGCTCCTGCATCCACATCAGCTGAAAAACAACTTCAACTTCAGAATGTATTACTAGTGAGTCAGTTTGCCGCCGCCAGCCCGACATGCACAATTTTATTTTTGCACGATTGTGTACTTTCAACCCAGTCTCAATCCCATGGTGTAATATATTGACGTTGCATCATATGCTGACGCATTGCATGACGCACTGGCTTTTACCTGTTCTTGCTTTATTTGTCTGCTTTCCCTGGTAAACTTCCTACTGTTTCTGTCCCACACACTCTCACGGTGTTTGGGCAGAACATTTCTAAGTCACATTGTGACTTCCCTGTGTTGAAAAGAGACTGAGGTTGGGGTCAGAGGTGGGATGGTGCTATATTGTAGGTGTTACGATGTGTTTCTGCGTTCCAGACTGGGGTGTGGATCACGCATCGCTTTTGGCTTGTGACTTGGAGCAGTTCTGCCCAAACGTCAACACTTCCAGTAGTGAGAATGTGTTGTGACAGCAGATTTGAGAACTTGGCATGGCCATGGGATTTGGGAATTAGTCCGATAACATATCATTCGCCGTCAAGTTCGATCACTAAACACGACTCTTATGCATTTCTTCTCATACAATTTGAAAATTACTGTTAAATTTAGACACACAAAAGAGGCCATGAAAAGGTGTGGGTGTGAGCAGCAACACTGGAGCCAGGAGAGTCACAATCAAGGTCAGATGTCAGATGCTCCACCTTGGCTAAGCTAGTGGCAAGAAAGGTCAAGGGGCCAGAGTCGTGGCCTGCTCATCAACCATGCACACTGTGGTTAAGGTTTCATTGAAATGGCTGTATAAATCCAAAGTTTTTAGAGGAGAGAGCGCCATCTGGTGGCCCCTGAAAATAAGGACACTGTTTCATGAAGCTTCATCAGCCCATCACAAAAAAATTGATCCTTCCACCCCAAATGTTTGAGCTGAAATTGTGCCAAAATGCGCAGAAAGAAAAACTACTTAAACTAAAGTTGTCACGGGTCAAGACGTTTGGAGCGGGACCCAAGTGCAGTGGCGAAAGTCACAGGAGGCAGGACCGAGTCAAAAACAATTTTAATTTTAATAATTAAACAACAAAATCCCAACAGAAAGCGTCACCGAACCGGGAGAAACAAACGAACTCTGGAACAAATCTGGAAACAGAGACAAAAGCACTATGAACAGAGATAGTCACAAAATAAACCAGGAAACACGCAGAAACAGGAAGAAACAAAACACTAACTCAGGCTGCAGGGTTTAAGACAAAATAATCAAAATAAGCTAGCTAGCGCACAGAACGAGAGAACGAACAAGGAGAGCCACGAGAACCAGGAGTTACCACAGGGGACAAAGGAGAGCATCATCACAGGAACTAGAGGAGAAATCACAGGGAAACAATGGGAGACGATCTGGCACACGGTGCTGGAGTCCAGGTGTTTTCGTACTCAGGTGATCCGGGGTTGTTTGGCTCCAGCCGCTGCCACAGGAACAGGAAGAAAACAAAACAGGACTCATGTGACAAAATAAAAGCAGAAACATGACAAAAGTAACTTAAAAACATGATACTTTTAACTTTTTTTGGTTGGAAATATTTATTGTTGTTATGTAATTAACATACGTATAACAAATATTTGAAACAAAATACAACACACACAAAATAATCACATAGATTCAATAGCAAAGGTCAACACATCAGAACCAAAAGTGGCCAACACAAACAGAAACAAACAAGTCTCTTAAAGTAAAGGGCCAACTGCACACACAGCCACCGCAGCTCAGGAGCACCGGGTTGGTGAATGTAAAAGGCTCCCAACATCTGGTGGCTGCAGCTGGTTGGTGGAGGTCATCAGGACAAACCACGGGCACCTGGCAGAGAGGTTCACAATATTACAGGCCCAGGCCGTAACGGTTCATAAGACTATATTTGTCTGGCAAAGGGAGCGACGACTACCGACAAAGCCTGATACTACACACAGATGTGCCGTCACATTCGTAAGCTCCCTTTTCCAGCAACCAACCACAGCACTGTGTATAGTACGTACCATCATGCGTCAGTCAGCTCTGTCCTCCAACAATGGCTGGTCCATTTTACACCCAGCTTTATGGTTGTTGTTGTTTTTTTGTGTCTCCCCTTTTTTGTTATTTACCAGTTGAGTGAATAAGCCTTTAGTGAAGAATGAGCTGAGCTTCCCAAGTATCCAGTTTCAAATGCTGCTCATGGTTGAGTAGTGAATAACACCAGAGTCAATCATCCAGGGTTGCTTCTTCACAAATACACATGCACATACAGACACAGTTCAGTGCATTCAGACATCCGTATGCCGCTACACGCAAACGCAGGCAGACAACGTGCAGAACTGAGCCTAATCTTTATTGATAGAATGCATCTGAATGAATCAGAGAGAAGCCGTCCATCACATCACTCGCATGAGAGTCAGCCGTGCAACAGCGTGTCTCCGCTGCGCATGTGGGACAAGTTCGAACGTTGACCTGTTTGATAGGAAAATGCGTGCGTTTTCAGGTCGTACAAACACTCATTCTGGCACAATCACGTACTGGTTGTCAAGGAAGTCACCTCCAGCTGTGCTCAGTCACCGCATGTCAGCCCCTCCATCCCATCCCCGTGCTGTCCTTTCACATGACCTCATCCTTTATGCATTTTGCCATTTTCAACAGGGCTGCGGAAGAATACACTCAGGGCAATTTTGCTCAGTGTATTATAAATTACTGAATTGAATTCATGCAGGTCATGCCGACGGAAAGAGCAAATTGACGTGATTTGTTTAAATCTGGTTCTGTCGGGCGCCTTTGTTCCGTCCTTCTTTTTTTTTTCTCTGTTCTGTTTTGCTGCTCAGAAAATCATATTTACTCTGCAGCTGTTGGAACACTTATATCTTTGCACCGTAGCCTTTTGCCAAGTGAGTGACCTTTTCATTTGTTTGCCCACTTATTTCATCTTTGCTCTTTGGAATTCCTCTTCCCTTTGCAGGGTCCAGATCAATGCATTAAGTGTGGTCACTTTAAGGACGGTCCAAACTGTGTGGAGAAGTGCCCCGACGGACTGCAGGGAACCAACAGCTTCATCTTCAAATACGCAAAGGCCAACAACGAATGCCATCCCTGCCATGCCAACTGCACCCAGGGGTAATTCATTTCTCTGTATTGAAACATTGAACGTGTCCAAATAAGCTTGTTAAAAGTCATTTTCAGTTAACTAGTATTTCCATTAAATATGCAATGTATCACTCAGTATCAAGACATATTGGACTCAGACATTGTTCTGCGCATGAGACAATCTCCAGCATTCTAATATCCCCATTTAATATTACAGCAAAACACAGATAGGCAAGGTCACTCAAGGTTGTGGCGCCGCAAGTCAACTGTCCTTCACTGGTAGTTAAAGTGATCCTTATCTTATTAAAAACTGATCCAATAAAACCTGTGAAAGTGACTTCAAACAAGTTAAGTTTCACTCTGATAATAATAGTGCCTAATGAATGGGATGATTCACAGCTGACAGGTTATTACAGTTAACAATTATGAGGAGTTAGTCGGAGACAGCAGATTTTCTGGGCCAAATTGATGCAAATGAGGACAAATTGCTTAGTTTTTTTTTTTTTTTTTTTTTCGGGGGGAGAAAGAGCATAGTAATGGACATGAGAGGAATCATGACATCGCATGATGACCTGTGAGATAAACTCTTATCATGACTAAAAATGTGTTTTACATTCACATAGACTCAGGCAACTCTGAGCAGAAATTAAACCTCTTCAGCTTTGGTGTCACTTTTATTCAAGATTGAATCTTTGTAAAGCACTTTTCCGTTTCCTTCAATGTCCTCAGTCATTCCAAGACATTTGTTTCTCGAACTCTGACAGATTTCACTGTCAGCGATATGACAGCTCACCTGACCCCAGTGTGGCCTCCTGCTGGTGAGCCGTCAAGCGGAGGCAGCAAAGACATTATGTATTCAGACTATGTCCAACTAAAGACCGTGGCTTCACCGACCACTGGTCACTACAAACCTGATTCCAAATGTGCCCCCCGGGCTTCCTCTGGGCAAGATTTACCAATTTATTTTGCAAGGCTAATGCTGTGGTGGAACACATGGAGCCAGACTTGCTCTGTCCAGCAGTTACTAATAGATTTCCTCACCATTTTACATTGCTTGTCACAGACTTCCTCTGCAAGCTACTCAAAGCTTTATCACGGCTTAAGGAGAATTCTGTGTGTTGACTGGTTCCTCCCTGTATGTTGTAATGTGAGAATTAAAGATGGAGAATAGCAGGATGTCTGCCCACTCTCTTCTCCCTCGCTTCCAGCTTTGCCACCCGTCCATTGAAATATGGAATTGCATCGTATTTGTCTCTTATCGAATTCAACTTTAATGTTTTAAATCATTTTATCAAATGCATTACTCCTTTCCTAAAATATCACAGCTGGTGAGTGTATTTTTATTTTTGATCTGAGCTTTAGAGCGAAAATAAGGAACACTCAGATGAGGTGTCCCTCATTTCGCAGCATGAATGGTAACAACCCGACTTGCTTTACACTTGGTTTTAAAGGGTTTTCACCTGCCCAACCTTCTTTGAAACGACTGGCTTCAGGGGCTGAAACTAATGAACAGCAAATTACCATCTGGGCTTACAATACGTGGAAATGCCTGTTAATTTTACAGAGAACTGAGATGTTTTGATGTGGTCCAATGGCGAGTTTCGCTCCTTGACTTGATCATATAGTCTGGCCAAAAGTTGCGAGGTAGAAACTACCGTTACTGCACCATAAATGACAGATAAGGCCCAATAATTTCTCTCCTTGTTTGCATGCTTCCAGGCTTTGAAACGGATATCTCAGCCAGGACCCTCAGATCCTCAGCTGGGTTGCTGCTAGTTGTCTCTCAGTCTAAACTTAAATCTAGAGGAGTCTTTTCTGCTTGGGCTCCTCCACTCTGGAACAGTCTGCCAGAGGAGATCCCAAACACAACATGCACCGTCACCTTTAAATTCCTGTTCAAAACTCACTTTTACAGGCTTACATTTATGTGTATATCCTCCGAACATGTTCCTAATTCTGACTCACTGTTTAGCTGCCCGCCTTTGTTGTCGACCAAGTGCAAACAGTATTTGCTGTTCTGCCTGTAAAGTTGTTCTTAAAAGTGCTATAGAAATAAAGCTATCGAATTATGGCACACTGGTCTTTGCAGAGTGGAGAGTGGTTTGAGTTCTCATCGAAGGGTATGCACACGTATGCCTCCCTCTTAAGTCCGACCGCAGCTTGACAATTGGATGCTGCTCTGCACACCACTTACAGTGAGACTTTTGGCCGGCTGGAGAACGCATGTGTGCTTCAGTTTGACCGCTGCAGAATGTTGTCAACGTACAGTAGAAGTGTTCCGAGCCCTGAAGCATCAACTCAGCCCCATACAAATGCACTACCCACCAGAATTGGCTTTTCCAAAATGCTTTGTCGCTTTTTTGACCGGGCACAAGCCAACCGGAGGTCCAACGTCTGTTTAGTCACTCCACAAAATGATTCCCAAAAACACAGATATTTTCTGCTTGTTTGTTTGTAAAAAATGAGACAACCTTTCTTGTCAGTCATCAGCGTTTCTGTCTTGGATCGCTGCCATTCATGTGGATTTTACCATGTTTTTTATGATTGAATCTTGAGCACTGGTGAAGCCTGCGGTTTGTTAGATAGCGTGGGATGATTCGCTTGTGACCTCTTGCACAAGTTCTCTCTTGGGCTCATTTTTTCTTGGCCAGCCACTCCTTGGAGTATGTTTACCAAATACTCTTCTTGATTCAGCAGAGTTGCCATTATTGATGGAATGAATATGGGCATTATTGCTGACATTATTGCAGTGCAATGTGCAGTTTGAATTACTAGTGGGGTTTTGCATTTCAATGAAGTCATTATTATTATTATTATTACTTTCTTCATTAATCACTCTTTTTTCTATTTTCTTGTGGAATACAATGCACAGTCTTCTTTGTTCACCACCATCAACTCACATGGCCATAGTTTTGAACATTTTTAGTACCGTATATCAGACCTGTCCAAAATATTCCAGATAAGGTTGCACTGGGTGCATTTCAAGCTACTTTAGAACCTGCCAATAATCCAACCTTCAATAAAAACTAAATCTCGATTGTATATTTTTCATCAATTGCTGTCGCATCATCAAGTTTAATCCTTTTCTGTGCTGTTCTCTGTGGCTTGCACACACACACTCACACACACACACCTCAGCTCATTCATACTCCAGCCACTGGCAGAGTCTAAGACAGAGATTAAAGCTTCCAAATAAAAACCTAAAATGCTATTTACATTGTGAGTCAGTTGGGACCCAAAATACATACAGTAGGTATATGTAGTCTTAAAAAAAAACTCTGCCGACAGACGGAAGTGTGGAAGACAGTGAGGTTTATTTAGCACAACATTCTTTATCACGATCACCTGGAGACAGAGTGAGGGGGTGACATATATATATATATGAGACATAAATACATTTTTGCTCCTATTTCATCGTCAAGTCATCGAAAGTTTTTTTTTTTTTCTAACAAACTGACATGAAATGCAGAAATGTCTTTTCAGGATACCATTTTCCAACCACACGTCCCTAGTGACAGACGACTGACACGTTAATAAAAGAACACAAGGTTTACTCATAACCTGCCACCGAATTAATGGATGATCTCTTGTTTCTGGTGCTTTCAGGTGCGTTGGGCCAAGACTTCAAGATTGCGTCGGCATGATGGACAGGTAAGGATTCTCTGGAGTGATTGTGTTGTTTGCACATTGTCACAGGTGGAAGAAACCCTCGGACACATGCTATATCCAGTCAGTTTCAATACTCCAGTACAGTTAAATACTCATGGATTCTTACACATGTGTGGTCATAAATAAGTTGCCTCCTTGTAGTAGCTGACACATCAAATAAAACTGTGCTTCAGAAGCTAACAGTCATTCATACATATTAGTTTACAGGTGAGATTCCACCAATGCCAGTAAAGATCTCATCGTGCACTTTATTTAACTGTGTTTCAGTCAAATATGTTTGGTTTTTCTTTTGGTGCTATTTTCCTGCTCTTTTATTCCCTTTTGGCTGAGACTGTTCATCTTTTGTTGTCCAAAGCGTCTGAAGCATTTTTCATTTCTCCTTGTGTCTTTGGCCCCCTGGGCCTAATCATCCCTAACGCGCGCATCACTATTCAACACATGGCAGTAAATCTCATTATGTCCCAGCCCACAGCGTCCTTTGTAAATTTCATGCCTCTCTCGATATGGCAAACACTGCGGCACCTTAAATCTCCGTGGTACATGAATCTTCCATTAGCTGCTAATGGCCTCCAGCACTAAGAGTTTTGAACTTGAGGTTTTGCGGTGGAGGCAGGTGTTATTTTAAGATCTCCACTTGTGGTTCCCCAAGTAAAAAAAAAAAAAAGATCACTGTAGTGATGAAAGGATTGAAATGCAACAGCAGCGATTGAGTGTGGGGTGATACACGACCAAACAAATCAGTAAGTTGAAGTGCATCTGTAGCATTGTTACTTTTGATATTGACTCGCAGATTTGTCCAGATCTGTCCAGTTCGACATCAGATTGACATTTTGAATGTAACCGAAGAAAATAAGTGCGGCAATATCTTGTAGTTGTCGAGACAGTGGATTTTCCTTCCAGCCTAAAAAAACTGCACCTGTGTGCTCTGTGGAGCAAGAGAACGCTGTGAAAATAGAAGCTGCTCATTTGTTGGTGTGTTTTTAATTCAACCCTTAAAGTTGTGAGGATTTTTGGTAGACAGAGGGATTGGAGAATATGAAGGTCCCAGCGTGAAAAGATGTGTCTCTTGTTCAGTAGCATATTAGCAAGCACGCAGGAGGAATTCACGTATGAGGTAGTGCTGCCTATCCCCGGTGACCAACTCCACATTCTTAAGACCTTTTATTAACATCGATTCATCTCCACCAAGTTCGTTTGTCTGTGTTGAAAATATCTTGAAAAGCTATGAATGGATTTGGATGAAATATTCAGGAAATATGTGAAATGAAACAAGGAATAAATGACTTTACTTTGGGAATGATACGGTCTGTGACATTTTCAGCATTGGTGCCAGATTGGTTTTGCATCCAGGACATTTTTGTCATGGGGATGGATTGAAGCTGCTTGGCAGAGGTTTGCGCCCTCTGTGTGCTTTTCTATTTTTGTCTCCTGCCTTCCTTCTCCTGTACAGCGTCCCTTGTGTGTGTCAGTGGCAAATGATCTGGCTTGAGAGTGTTAAACACATCCTCCAGTGCCACAAGAACTTAAGGGTCCGTAATCCACATGGTTGACTGCTGACACACTTGGTCGGACTGTGATCACCAGCCGTCTACCTGCCCACCTCCTTCTACGGCCGCATCAGACAGCCTGTCTTCTCTCACCTCTGACGCTCATGGGGGAACATCCAGACACTGGATTAGGGATCCATGCGCCTGCTGCTCATTACCTCCACCAAGGAGGTTATGTGTACGTCACCGCTGTTTAGTCTGTATTCACAATAACTTGAAAGGTTTTGGACGGATTTGGATAAAATATTTAGGACATATTTTAGGACATTTTGGGAGTGAACCGCATCACTTACGGAATCCAGGATTTTTTTTGGGAGATTAGATTAGATACATTTGGGATTTGTGCCAAATATTATTTTTGTTTTTTGAAGAATATTTGTCTTTGCTTGAGAGTGTTGTGGGTAGACGGTGACGGAGGCTTGCGCTCTTTGAGTGCTTTTCTTGGTCAGCGTGAAATGGACTCTGGCCAAACACACTGCCCCACAGCTCAGGTAGCAACCAACCAACCAAGGAAGGCATTCACCGGCTGTGTCTCCCTCCAGCAGAGGGGAGACAACTCTTAGCTTAGGCTACACTAATGTGTCACAGGATGTTTTGCTGCCAGCCGTGCAGGTGAAAGACAGAGCTCACGCATAATTAGACACAGGTGAGCGAGTCAGGTGCTTCTCCCCACACACTCTGTCCTCGGTGCACATCTTTGGTCCCGACTGTCATCTGTGAAGTCTGTACTCTGTCGGCCTGTGGAGTACTGTCACCCACGCTCACTGGACCTTTGTCCGTCTGCGTGTCCCGATTACGTCTCTGTCTGTTTCCTCCAGTCACTTACTCAGTGCTGTTACATAAATCTAGAGAATTCATGCTCCTCCTGATAAAAAAAAGGCGCATTCCAGTAACATCTGTGCGAAAATGTGAGACGATGCATCAGATTCCACTTCTTAATATTTCAGCAGTGTTAATGTTCCTCCCTTGCTCTGTCTCTGCAGGACTCCTCTAATAGCAGCAGGCATCATCGGCAGTCTATTTATCATGGTCATCCTGGCCCTGAGTGTTGCCGTGTACGTCCGACGCAAGAGCATCAAGAAGAAACGGGCCTTGCGGCGCTTTTTGGAGACGGAGGTAAGAGGTCACAGGCATTCTTTTTCCTTCCGCGGGCATATTTTGATGTGTGTGGAGAAGATATTGGGTGTTAAACCTTTTCTGCTGACGCACCCTGATGATGGAAGCTGCCAAAGAGCAGCCCCAGGATACTCATCAGCAGCAGGCTGGTTGCATGAGGGTTAAGGACTTGCTGAAGGGCACTTAAAAACTTCTTATAAAGTTTATAAAGTTGAATGTAGAAGCAGTTTGGTAGTGATGGTTTGTTCAGTTCAATCTGCACTCTTTTACATGCATAATGACCTCACAACGATAGGATTGAAAAGGAGCAGAATTAAGTGTAAAAATTACACTGCCATTGTGTGTCTTTCTCATGGTTTGTCCCGAAGTTCATCAGTTCGTCTCGTACCGTCTTTTGGTTGCATCTGTACCATTTATTCAAAGGTATCTACGTAAGTTTGTCATTCATTTGAATCCTCTTGTCATTCGTAGCTTCTTGTGTAGATGTCATTACTTGGAAAGATACAGTACATGTACATTGTCTGATGTTGTCAGACCTCCGTTCGCTCAACAAGCTTCTGCTCATTCACTTCTCAATGTTGAAATTTTTCCTTCATTTTAATATTCTTCTGCCAGAGCTGTAGTTTTCTCCGTACCGTTTTCGCAACTTTTTGCATTTTGACCTTTACTTTGCCCAATAATCTAATTTAAATTTTTTTTGTTTTCTTACTTTTCCTTGCCGTCTCCTTGTCGCTTATCGAGTCAGGGACGGGGCGGTCATTTCTTAGTGGATTATTTGTCCTCAGCGTTTCTGACAGTATGTCCCATTGTTGAGTCAAATTTTTTGCTTGTGTCTTTGGATTAAATCCCACTTCTTTTGACATTTTTCAAGCAGCATTCAGAGGCCCTTCTCACTTGTGCCCTGCATTTCTGTGCCTTGATTACTGAATCCTGCTGTAATTGTGCGGACTACTAAAACTCTGTATTTTCAAATGAATAGTGATGGACGGATGAGGCTTCATGAAACAGTGTTCTCATTTTCAGAGCCCACCAGATGGCGTACTTGGATTAAAAATGATGTCAAGCTTCATTCAAATGGTTGTTTAAATCCAAAGATTTTAGATGTGATAGTGAAAAAAGGAATGAAAAAATTGGGGAAAATCATGCAACCTATATTTTGCATGATATGTGAACTTTTCTGTAAATGTCGATGGTGCTTTTTTTTTGCCAAGTCAGCTTCAATACAACACCTTGGAGCTTGCTTCAAAGTTCCAATGTCAATTCATCCATAAGCGAAAACAAACCTTCGAATGTTAAGCCTCAGCAATGACGCTAAACCAAACCCCCGGAGGTTTTTTGAGTTGGACATGGCGGCCACTGCCAATTGATCAGACCTTGACGGAAGCTACAATTCAGGGAAAATGCATTCCATATTCAGAGCGGTAAATCAAATATTTTAGATGAGCTAAGGGTCTCTTTACTCTGGTAGATCACCTTTGTGTGGCTCCATCCACTGCTCTCTCTCTTACCTCAGACCAAGCGGTATCAGTGCCTGTGTGGCCTAAAGAAAGGCGCTTGGCTGCTTGTCACTCTGCATTTGTATAATTCCCAGGTAGAGGGTCAGCGTTATAGACAGCTGTCAGACTCAAGGCAGGAATCACCGGCCACTTGCACTTCCAGGCTACAGACATCCATCTTAATCACAGGATCGCCTTCTCTCCGGCTGCAGAGGAAGTCTTGGGTCTGAGGAGATCCACTAATGTACTGTCAACAAAGGAGATGGAAGGTTATCTGCGTGACCCTGTTTCTCCTCTTTCAAGTCGCTCTTCTTTGGCAGAACAGTGGGGTGTGGTGCTCCATGAGTCCTTTTTTCGTGAGCATGAAAGATTATTGTCAGATCAAAACAGGACGTTCAGTACCTTCTTGTGTGGGGTTTAACAAAGGTCCTGTTCAGTTGCTCTTCCAGTGGCCAGATGGAACTGTGAGAAAGCTGTGGATGAGAGTCAAGCAGAGCTCTTTTGATATATTAAATCATAATATTAATATTGTTTAGTTCTGAGGAAGACTGAGTCTGAGGAAGTATAGCTAGTCAGTGCTCATGCAAAGCAGAGGATATCTACCTGCACTTGTTTCCGTCTCTTGTTGACTGTTGAAATTGTAATTTGCTTTGAAGGGGGGGTGAGCAGAGTTGCCAAGTCCACCTACAATGAGCTTGCTTGAAATTTTCATTCGTTGTGGTTTTCTGAAATGTTGCTCATTTGGGCTCCCTTTTCCGCCACACACTGGCGGACGGATTTTCCTCTCTATTTCGACATTAAAGAGGAAAACGCTTGTTTGTTTTGATTCTCCTCCTTGTTTCTTGATCACCACCCCCCACGTGTCCTCACTCATACACCCAGCACCAAAGTGCGCACTACATGCTCCCCATGCAAACTGAATACAGTGAAGCAAGGAGAAGGCTTTTCATTGTGTTAGCTTTACGCTCAGCCAGTGTAGATGCCATTGAGGATTGAGGATCTGGCTACAATGACGTTGAATTTGGATCTCAAACCAAAGCTATCAGTAGCAATGGGCTGATGAGGCTTCATGAAACAGTGTCCTCATTTTCAAAGGCCACGGCGCTCCCGGCTCGAAAATCTTTGGATTGAAACAATGATTTGAATGAAACCTCACATCATTTTAAAACCAAGGGTAACATCTGGTGGGCTCTAAAAATAAGGATACTGTTTCATGAAGCCTCACCAGCCCATCACTAGCTATCGGAGGAATCCTTCAGAATGGAGACAACGTGTGTACGAGGGATTCTGGGAACAGCAGAGAGGCTGTTCTCTGTTCTCCTGTCCTGCTATATGTCTTTTTCTTGATCAGTCGCCCCTAGTAGTCGCTGTGGTAGATGTTAAATGTTGTCCGTTTTTTTTTTAAACACGCATCTATATATGTGTGTGCATGCTTTTTTTTGGAAAGACCTCTGTATTGCTCTGGAAACATTTCTACTATTTTGTCAAGAACATGAAATAATAATTATTAACTGTTAATTTCCTGTAATACTGCTTGTTCCACAAATTAACAGTTTGAAAGACTCATTTCTCCACTACATTTTGACCACCAATACTGGAGAGCGATTTGCATTTATATTCATTTTGTGCAATATACTCCATGCTACTGAGGCTATTGCACTAATTCCGTGAAGAAATGAACAGCTTTGCAAACTGAGGCAGTCCTGCTGTTATGAACGAACTGCTTTAATGAGTTGCTTTAAGTGTGGCATCAGCATATTCAACTCTTCTGGCCATGTGCTGAAAAGCAAAAATCTGGACATCCATTTAGAGTGGGTGATCTGACTGAGAACGAGTGCTGAAAGGATGTGCATGCTGGTAGACATGAGGTAGATGATGTGTGTGTGGCTGCCTGGCTGGTGTAGGAACTAACAGGTGAGAGTGTGGTTAAAGAGAGACTGTGATTGGCTGAGAGGGCGAGTTGTAGGGATGAGGCTTCATGAAACAGTGTCCTTATTTGCAGAGGCCACCAGGTGGAGCTCTCTGCTCTAAAATCTGTGGATTTAAACAACCATTTCAACAAAACCTCGCATCATTTTTAAACCAACAGCACCATCTGGTGGCCTCTGAAAATAAGGACACTGTTTCATGAAGCCTCATCAGCCCATCACTACTGACGGTGCCGTGAGAAAGTCAAGGCCGAACTAGTGCTTCGACTGTCAGCCTAATGTGCCAACGTGTCTTGCTGAAGGCTGCCTTGTCAGTATTGGACGCAACTGTCATTTCAACTGTCAAATCATTGCTCTGGTGACAACAAGATCTGCCTCTGCAGCCCTAAAATCAAACAAAGCCTGGCAGGACCTCACAGCACTCAAGTCCTTGGGGGTCACCATTATGTCCTGAGTTGGATCTACAGCAAGCAATCCAATAACAAAGCACCATTGTGGGCTTTCCAACGCTCCTGTAAATGACTCTGAAAACAGTGGGTGAATTCAAAGGCTGAGTTGCACTTTAAATCAAACATCCGTAAGCACCACTTTCTCATCTGCACGCAAAGAGAGTCTCCTCTGTCCAAGAGAGGAAAACACTCCAGTAGAGGGGTCTTCATAAGCTCACACTAGGCCTTCCCTTCTTGCCCCACGGAACCAAGCAAGATGGACTTGTGATGAGTGGATTACTATTATTATTATTATTATTATCGAATACTCACAATCTATTAAACTTGCATTTTCAATAGAATGACACCTTTTATTAAGCGCTTTCTATATTAAGCTTCAATTCAAAGGTCTCATTATGCTTATCTGTTTCATTATATGCAGAACTGACGCTTGTGTTTGACAAACAAGAGACTCACATTAATTTACTTCTCTGCTGTCCACTAGCAGAAACGTGTGAAATGTGAAACATTTGTGGAGGAATCCCGTTAGTCAGTGTTTGGAAACACGGTTTGCTTTGTCAATAAAATTAATTCTGCGGATGTATTCAAGCTGGAGGCTGCGGCGTCTTCCCTATTTGTCCAGTGGAGCAACTGAATCCTCTCCAGCGCTCTACCAGTAAAGCTCATTTGGCAAAGGCACGTTGCGTTATTAGCCGGTAAATAAAGTGGCGCAGTGAGTGTACTAGTGGGGATGAACTCCTGAGATTTTTATAGGCCACGAGTCTGAGCTGGATTTAATAGCGCGCCCCTCTTTCTGCTCCTCGTCGGCTCCATCCAGGCTTTTCCTAATGAAACGATAACCACTACAGTCTGTCACCATCTGTTCCTATTAGTGCTCCATCACAACCTTCCTGCTCTCATCTGCTTTTTGTAATTCATGCATGGTTTGGGCTAACGCACTGATGCAAATGATGCTCTTTGCTCAAATACCAGCCTCCTCTGATGGATGTGAGCAAAGTTTGAGTCAATTGAAGTCAACAGCAGGGATGACAGTGGAATGAAGAGTTTGGCTTCAACGCCAACCGATGTTGCTCATATGTCAAAAATCAATAAATAAAAACATCTCAGGAATGTTTTTGTTTTGCCTCGCATTTGAGAAATATGTGCTTCTGGAGTGCTGGGCGTGTTTATTTTATTTTTATTTCATTTTATTCAGCTCTGCTCTTTAGGTTCCCCACTGAGAAGGATCCGTCCGAGATGAGACGATACTCTCAGACAGAGTCAGACTACTTGCTCACCTATGAATTGCCAATGCTTGCCTTAATGCTTCATGGTCCATCCGCTGTTGTCAAGAGTAAACTCTGTTCTGCAGTTTTGTTTTGTTTGTTTTTGACACTGCATGAGATAACACCAAGATCTTCAGGCTTTTTAAACAGAGAGCACCTGAATCCACCATGTAAATTGTTGTGTTACCCAATGTATTCATTTACGTTTTATAGTTTTCAACTTCCTGTACATGTTTTGTGACGGAATATTTGGACAGAGCTGATAGAGGATGGGAATCTCATCGTGGTTTGTTGAAGTTATTTATGCATTTGCACCTCTTCTCCTCCACACCCAGTCTGTGGACACTGAGATCCATTCTGCTCGCATGAGGGCTCGCTCCATTGTGTTGACGGCCTTATATCAGTCAGGGCCCGTCCGATCCGCTGATATATGGTCTCATTATATTGTTTGATGGCCGTGGTTGAGCTGGGTGATTATGCCGCCAATAAACCACAGCAAATAAGGACCCTGATAGGCTCATTAAGACACATATTGAAGAGATCTATTGACTTCTTTTGTGAGTGTGCAGGGAGGTGGGCGTGTGTTTGTGAGTATGGGTGTAGGGGAATATCTGCACATACACACACAGCGGTGAAGATCTGTGCTCTTACTGTGTCCTGTGAAGCCAAGGAGTGACACCAGACTAGTGCCCTCTTGTGTTACACCCATTCCATATTTTGCCCACTAATTATTATCAATAACAGCAGCACCATTGGCCGACACGTTTTCACGGTCAACCCTCTTGTTTGTACTTGTTTTTTAAAAATGAGTGTTGCATTGATCCAAATAATGTAGAGAAGATTCTGCATTTTTGTAGCTGGACTAGCAACAAAGTAGGTTTCTGTGATTCTTACTGCTCTTTGTTTATTATTATATTTATTTTTCATTGTATTTTTCTTTTGCAGCTGGTGGAGCCCCTGACACCGAGTGGAATGGCCCCGAACCAGGCCCAGTTGCGAATCCTGAAAGAGACAGAGCTCAAGAGGGTCAAGATTCTGGGCTCTGGCGCTTTTGGTACAGTCTATAAGGTTAGTGTTGTTCCCTCTAAAGCAGTGGTTCTTAACCATAGGGCCAAGGCCCGTGGTTGGACTGTGAGCGCCACCAACTTTCCATGACAAATATCTTTGATATATCTATCTGGCTTGGCCAGTGAGCTGCTTGTGTAATGACCACACAGTGAGGATGGACCCAGGTGACACTAATAATCTTTGAAACAGTTAGACGTCTGCTCCAATCTGACAACATAAAGGAACAAATGTTTGTTCTATCTCTGGACTATCTCCATATCAAGTGTATGGTGGTTTGTTTGTTGACATGACTACCTCTAGATTCTTTATGCCAAACCTTTTTTTAGCCAGAACTGCTGCTGTTGCAAGGCGTCCTGATTTATTTTCGGGCACAACTGTGAAACAACCTCCGCCATAGAACTCATGAGTGACTTGTGGATACCCACATCATTGAACTCTGATCTCTGATTTGTATTTATTTATAGTCAAACCATTTTTAGTCATCCACAAGACACAACAGAAAATTCCAACAACATAGTTTTACCACCATATACCAGCGAGAAAACCTTTACACGGATCTAGTGCCACTGGACTGCAGCATTAGCTGAAATAAATGTTCCGTAATAGAAAGAATGTGGTGCTTCTTTGATTACAATTTGGAAAACATCGGTCGCTGAATGAAGTGGTTTATTTATTAAACTCCACCTCCATTTTTCTTGTTTCCCCGTTTGATTCCCACTTTTCTAAAGCTGTAACTATATTAAAAAGCAAGCTCCTACCTTTTTTTTTTTTGACATCTTGACAATGTGAACAAAAGAATAAACCTTTCTGTTGTGTATCACCGTGTCCTGATAGACTTGAGCCTCGGGCAGCTTGAGGACCTGGAACGCAAACAGCTGCTTGCTTGCCAACTTCACTGCCCTTGGACAAATTATTCATAACACCAAAACGCTCAACAGAGATACTGTAGAAGCTCTGGCTTCTCTGATGCTCACAGTCAATCGTCTCCTTTCCCTGGGTAACGCTGTTTCTTTGCAACTATAACCAGGCAGGGATGAAGTGTTTGTTGCGCTGCTCTTCACTTGTACCACGTGGTGAAAGTGAAACTACAGTAGTTAATGGAATCATCATTTTTAAATGAACAGATGAATAAGTCACAAAGCAAATATTGCTTTGTTTCCTCGCTGTTTAAATTCAATGGTTGTTTGTGCCCAGTAATGACAGCAGGACTTCTTTGATCAAAACACAGTTTGTAGTAAACAGAATCAGAGTGTGTTTGTCACTGTTGATTGAAAGTCATTGTGGAGCAATTGAAGTAATTGTTTATATCTCCTCAGGGTATTTGGGTGCCAGAGGGTGAGACAGTGAAGATTCCTGTGGCTATAAAAATCCTCAATGAGACGACGGGTCCCAAAGCCAACGTGGAGTTCATGGACGTGAGTATTCTCTGGAAACGCGATGTGGACTGTGGAATGAGGACTCTGAATTTTCAAGGGTGGGAATACGAGTTACTAGTTAGTATGTATTCTGGAGTGGATATGAAACTTCAGTCTTGTAAGAGGAGAACCAACATTTTTCAGACCATGTACTATTACAAAGTGAATGCGGAAGCCGAAGCTGCCAGTTTGCTATGGACATATACACATTAACAAAGTAGTGTGGGAAACCTTGAGTTATATAGTAGTAATAAGTATTTTCATACTATTGAATACCTGTGTCAAAAGCAATACATTTTGGGTTGTTCGAAAGGAGCTGCTCAACCTTTGGTGTGAAATTAACCAGGAAAACTGTCTTCTTTTAACCCAGAATGATTGGTTCGATCGTCAACCCAATATTTGGGTGTAGTGAGGACAGTTATGGGTTAATTCTGACTTAAAAGTGAGTTATTAATTTATTTAGTTAATTTTGTATTTTATTGCATAAAAATTAAATTGTGTAATACAGTGGAACCTCGGTTCTTGACCACAATGCGTTACAGACGGCCATTCGAGAAGCGATTTGTTCGAAATCTGAATCGATTTTTCCCATTACAGTGAATGGAAAAAGAAATAATGCGTTCCAAGCCTTAAAATAGGCTTTTGTAGGAGTGAATGTAGAGTGTCTGCTGCAGGTGCACTGTTCCTCTATGTGTGTGGCCGCTGCATGTGGGAGGGGTTGCAGAGTGAGTGACGTCTCTCCAGAAGTGAAGAGGTGCCCGGTGCGTGTCCAGCTCTGAATGTGCGCTTCTGTGCAGTTTGGCTGTGACAAAGTCATAAACCATTGCGTTATATACAATAACGAAGCGCGCCGTCGGTCAGCTGATCGGTCCGCGCACGTTATGTTTTTCCAGCTTTTTTCGGGGGGGGGGGATTTGACCTGCAACCTCTCCCATCATGGTGTGTCGCCTCTATCATCTGAGCTATTCTGATCAAACTGAGTAAAATCAGTGGTAAAAACTGTTTAAAAAAACGAATTTCAAACCTTTCGTAGTCAACTGATGAGTTGAGACTCGAGTAGATGTCAGAGCTTATTGACAAGGAAGTTTGTTGCCACCAAATTTGTCTCCCAGAACATGGGATGCATTTTGAAAAGTAACCCAGAAACTGCGTTAACCCAAACCAGTCAAGGATCTTGGTTCCAAAATTGGCCCACTAATGCTAAAATTGGCTTACTCTCCTGAAACATAACCCAGAAATGGTGATAACCAAAATAACCCAAGAATTTTAATAAATGCAGCTCTCTAACCCAGAAAATGAGTTAGTCTCTTGAAACACAGCACATCATTTCAACCCAACAAAACATCCCAGGAATTGGGTTGAAGAGATAACACAAGAGTTTCTAGAGCGTAAGTAAATGTGATGTTCATCAAGAAGTTTGTTTCAAGCAGATTATTTGTTTGAGGATTTTTGACCATCTACTCCAAAAACCATGGATCTGTTTTTCAAGATTTGTCTGGAGGACAAAGAAGCGCACTTCCTTTCATTTGACTCCATCATTCTTACGAGGAATCACACCTTGGCTCTCATTTTGTTGTGCCGTCATCGTGTCATGCATCTCCTCATCAGCGACCTCCATTCCCGCATTTTCCTTCACTCTGCCACCCTTCAGTTTTCCCAGTGGGTGGCTCTGTCCATTTGAAGCAAATATGATCTGTCTGTTAAACAGCAATCTAAAGGCAGGCTCACGTCTCTCTACTGGGAAAGCAGCCACTGGAGTGTCAGCTTCAAACACTTTCTGAAAATGCTGCGTCCATATATATACACACACATTATCGCAAAAACACTTAGTAGCCCAATGGGGCATAAAATATAATCCACCGTTTTAGAAGATGTAGGGTAATGTTCTTGTACCATGTGAAATGTTGCACTTCATAAATTCAAACTCATAGTCAATGGAACAAGTGATTGCTTTTTTGTTTACATCAAAGTTGGATGAACTACAACTTTACTAACTTTTACTTTACTATAATTGCGTTTCAGTTAGGTTGAGAGTCCTGGTTCAGGTTAGCCATGTGTTTTGAATGGTTAGGTTTAGGGTGAGAGGCTGGGGAAAGGGTTACGGCAATGAGAAACTTCACAGCATCTGCACAGGGATAGAAATCCAAGTGTGTGTGTCTGGGTTTTTTTTTTCTGTTTTGTGTGTTTGTGCTTGGTCAGAAAGGGAAAGGGAGCCGACAGAAATGGAAGCCAGTGCTGAAAACAATTGGGCAAAGAACGAAACACTTGCTTCCAAATGCGCCAACATCCTTAACAAACTGATCCTGAGAGTTGAGCAGCAATTCGGCCCAGAAGCTCATAACTCCCATATCCCTGTTAAGTCCACTTATCATGGCAACTGTGGACTTGTTTGCTTCTGCGATGATGGTTGAAATTTCCATCAATCCCAGGCTTGTTTTCTAAAATATTTTTTTTTTTATTTGGGCCTCTGTTGCTGCCTTGAAAACCTGATCCCTTTGAACTGTGTGGATGTCTTTCTCCCACACTACTCCCTCGTTGTGATTCCACAGGTTGCGGGTCGGGGCAGAACCGAAGCAAGTGGTTTCATGAAGCCAGGATATAGTCGCATCACTTTGGGACCGGAGACCTTTTGAATTAGACTCTTAGTGACCTTTGTCCCAGCCGCGTATCAGAATGAACCGACCTGCACCAACACTCTTCTCCCACTGCGCTCTTCCTCAAGCATCTAAATTTATTATAGCAGCTCTTATATCTGTTACAGTAGCTGCTACAGTATATACCTGCTCAACAGTCACAGTCACAGCCTACTGTTGAGAGTGTTTTCAGAGTGCCACCCAGAGTCAACATATTCAAAAGCAATAGCACGGCCTGCTTTAGAATGCATATGCACGCGACCACTGGAGCCACTGCCAGAATGGCTCTTTATCATCACACATCCGTCTGCTTGCTGTTCTGCTATAACAATTACCCACTGTCGAATGCCAACTGCTCAAACCTCCATCCATCTGCCGGAGGAAAGAGGAGAATGCAGGGTTGATGTATTTACATGCCAAATCAAACACCACAGAGAAGTTAATTGTTCGCATCAAACACAACCAGATGACTTCATCTCGGACTGTGTTAGCTGTGTGTTTTTTTAATTGTGTTGATGCAGGTTTCAACTGTTTTTTTTTCTCGTTTTTAAATATTAATAATAAAGAATGGCACAGCTTTGAAGAGCTTCTGCAGGATGTTCCATGCGCAGCAGGCGTTCCAGAGTGGAGTGGACAGGAGCTGCATGCAAATAGGTCCAGGCTCCAGTTGGAGCCTCTGACTCCTCCTTCTGTGGGAAATGTGTGGGAATCGGTGTCTAATAGATGCTTGAACAAACGGATCATCGAGAAGGTCACAGGACTTTACCTTGTCTGACAAGTCTTCATCGCAATATTTTCCTGTTTACCAGTGCCCTACTGAGTCCCGAGTGAAGCTTCCACATAAAGATTTGGTTGCGTGAATCACTGCACGTAACGCCCAATAAAGAAAGCCTGGGAGTCTGACCTGGCCATTTTTCACATCACGACTAATCTTTATTCTCAGCAGTGATTTAAAACAACATCGAATTGCACCCTGCAAAAATGTTTCATTTGCAAACTAAAAGGTTAGATTCTCTTATTGCATCACTTTTTAAGTCTTTTGAAAAGTATTGCTGCTATTTAAAAAATGAAAGAGCCAATGAATAACAAAAATAAAGCATTATAATTTACACCCAAGAGTTAATTTAGTCTCGAAACTGTTGTGCTTTAAATCGAGATTGTAAAATGAAATGACATGGATGTTGTGCTGGTACATAACCGTGTGTGTGTGTGTGTGTTATACACACAAAAAGCATTGGTCTTCTCTTAGTCCTCGTGTTTTCTTCCCACCCCCTCTCACCCAGGAGGCCCTGATCATGGCCAGCATGGAGCACCCTCACCTGGTGCGCCTCCTGGGTGTCTGCTTGAGCCCCACCATCCAGCTGGTAACCCAGCTCATGCCCCATGGCTGCCTCCTAGACTACGTGCACGAGCACAAGGACAACATCGGTTCTCAGCTGCTACTCAACTGGTGTGTCCAGATCGCCAAGGTAGGCAAACTTTTGGTGCCAATCATCCAACATTTTGAGATGGATTTATCTTATGTTTGTGATGCGCTTGCTCCGTCCAAAGCAGATGCCACTCTGCTATCTAGTCAGTGGCTCGTAGCTTATTGTACATCAATTGCTAAAAACTGGCTGCAACTGAACTGAATAGTACTGTCAATTATATCTGCTTCTTTTGTTTTGTTTTGTTTTTTCTATTTTGGTCAATTAAATTCTGAATCTAGCCAAAAAGGGGCATATTGTCACATTGCTATTTTCTTGCCCAACAGAGGGCACAACTAAAGCATTCCCTATACACATGGTTTACTTCATTTTTCATTTATTTATTGTATTTGCATCGTTGCTATAGAGTGGACCGTTTTGTCCTTCTACATGGTTGAATGTAGATTGTTCATACGTGCTTTGTCATGTATTGTTTGTATTTTCTTCGTTGTTTGTGGAAGGTCAAGCTGTGGTTTCAAAAACTGGCCTATTGTGAACTATTGTGATCATATTTTCTAGCCATGTCACTCAGCCCTGACTCCACCTATAAAACCTTGGTGATTCACTTCACATGTACATACCAGGGACAATCGTGTTATCACAAACCACATGGTTCATTTATCTTAGGTTGAATATTATGTGACCCCTGATTTAGCTGCTGTCTTCATGGTAGACTCATGTTCCACCTTGTCAAGTTATCACTATAGCTAAGTTGCTGCTGACAGACATTGCTGTGTTGTTTACCTGTAGAATCATGGGTCGACCTGCTCAGGAAGCAGTCAGTCAGTCCAAACTTTGAAACATTTTTATTGCAGATGCATTGGTTGTTTTGTAGTGATGGGCTGAGGAGGCTTCATGAAACAGCGTCCTTATTTTCAGAGGCCGCCAGATGTCACTTTCTGCTCTAAAATCTTTGGATTTAAACGGCCATTTCAATGAAACCTCCCATCATTTTTAAACCAAGAGCGCCATCTGGTGGGTTCTGAAAATTAGGACACTGTTTCATGAAGCCTCATCAGCCCATCACTACTGTTTTGATATCTGAGGCCTCCATATCTACTAGAACGTCTGATGCTGACAGACATCACTGTTGCCCCTATAAAGTTTCCTTGCAGCTTGAGATGCTGATCATTTCCGACCCCAAACACATCACAACTATAAAATATGAGCGTGTGTGTGATATTTGTTTTCCCTACTCAAAGAACAGTTGTTTGTGTTTGCAGTGGATGGTGATTTAGCCAGACTGTTTGATCGTGTAACTGCTGGGAATGAAATAAATGTAACTCTCACTGCGATGACAGGAGGGTGCCAGGCTGTTATTACACACTGTGCAAGATGGCATCTGGTATCAGCTCTGCAAGCAAGCGATTAAGCTCCAAATCACACCAGTTCTTGATTAGTTTGATAGGATGTTTGACATGTTTACATGTTTATATTTCCAATATAACTTTCACCGGGAAAAAAAAAAACCTTGACAAAATGGTATTTCCACTGAAACACAAAGTGAAGGACTCCTCGAGAAAAGCCATTTCTACAGAAGCACTGTGAGAGATCATTCTGACAATACAACATGAAAAAAAATGGAAAGAAAATAATTCCATTATCAACGATCTAGTGACCAGGACATATATTATTCAGTCCAGTTTTGGCTGTGTTGATCACCATGGCTTATTCCATCTGAGTCAGATTACAGACACCTCTGACACATCATGGCCTATATTTATTTAGTCGTCGGTCCTGCAAATTCCGAGGTCATAGAGCTGGTTCTCAAGGCCAGATAGATCGAACTGTAGCAAGTGGACAGACATTAGTAGAGACGCTTTCACGCAGTTCAGCCTTTTCATTGAAGCTCTGAAAATGTTGCTTTCTAGCTTGGTGTACCATACATGTTGGGAGTTGAGGAAAGAGTTCAGGGGTCAGTTAACTTGGGTTCTGGATGGTCAGGGAATATCACCATAGGAGTGGGAATGTACAGCAAAAGTGCTGTGGACTGGATACCAAAGAAGGAGAGTGAGACACGTTCAGGATGTCCAGGCTGAGAGGGAGCGAGCCGGAGAGAGTATGTGCAACAGGTTTGGGTGATGTGAAGACATTATCCCCGGGAACTGATGAAAAATAGGTGAGGAAATTATGATTTTTCAAAGTTATTTTATTTGCATTACTAAAAAAATCAGGGTCAGTTGTCCAGGCTGACGTGTATAGTCTACTTCTAAAAGGTTAAACTTTTTTTATTTTCCCTTGAAATTGACCCACCCTCTCTTTTCTTCCAAAACATTCTGACATACACCATTAGTCACCTTGTGCTTGTCGGTCACAGTCGCTGATGTTCGACTGAAAGTCCAAAGAGCTGCAACCAGCTGGCCGGGTCAGCCACCCACACAGAGCCTCCCAGACCAGGCGAGCCTGGTTTACTCCTCCACAACTGAAACATTCCATCGCTTCACTGAAATAGCGAAGATCATGCAGTCATCTACTTCAACCAGGAAGAGGAGATTCACTTGCTCTCCCGGTTGTTCTGTATCACACACAACATGGTGAAACACAACATGTTTCGGCTGGGGAGACTTGCAGCCAGTCAAGATTTGATGGGTCGCTGACACCTCTTTTCCATGCCGCGACAAGTCCCTTGTCAGAAAATCCTCGGTTATGAAGTGAGGGACGTTTGACAGGAGTACACAAAGCAGTCTTTGACGGTGATTCCTGTCCCGATCACTCACCTTCTCCACTTGACCCAGGAATGGAGCCCCACCAAGTGCTGCCCTGACCACTGCCACATTGTCAAGTGATGAAAAACATGACAAAAACCTAAGATATAAATGTTATATTTGTCGGTACTAAGGCAAACTTCCCTCTGTGGCCCAGTGTTGTGTGTACACAGACACAATCTGACCAAAATTTGATCGCGAGTCTGCAAACTCTTCGAAACAGTTCATCAGTGTCTTGGCAAAGAATGTGTTACTATTTTCTCTCCTCATGATCGATGGCTGCTTTTTTCTTTGCCAAGGTTACACGGTGTCCAGTGTAGTTTTTTTTTCCTTTTTTTAATCCCTTGTTTCAGTGGTTTTACTGTTGTAATATCTTTTCATATCCGTCACCAAACTCCAATGCCAAAGCTTTCAAACTTTCACTTCATCGTTCAACCTCAAATCGAAGTCAGCGCATGTTCTTGTATATTATCAAGAAATGGTTTCAGAAAAGTAATTTGAATTGATGTACTGTTAATTTTCTGAAAATAGTTTCATCTTTTTTTTTTGCTGACTCACTCTAAGTTGTCATGTGAGTGTGTGCGAAGCCGACCTAGTAAACAGGTAATGGACCATGAAAACACTGAGTAAGGTCCATTTCTGATCTGATTCCATTAGAAGCAAACCGCTCCTGCAGCGGAGAGGCAGTCCTCTGCGGACATGCCGAACACCGGCTGCCTGTCATAAGAGGACGCGTCCCCCTTCTTCGCAGGTGCTGATTCATCCTGACAACTGCGGAACAGATCGCCAGTCTTCACGACATGCTAGGACACGTCATTAACATGAACGTTTGTAGCGAGTGAGAACAGGTTCCCGCTGACAAATACTTCCAGTCTCTTTTTCATTCACCGCCGCCAAAACCGCATCATATACCAATGTGTTGTGTGGAGGTTCTGACCTCAGTCAAGTGACCACTGTGCCGTTAATTGATTGGCTGAGACATGTCGCCTGGCAGTGACTGTTCATCACTAAGTGTTTTGGGCATTGCGATAATAGGTGCCATTAATCTATTGTCGCAGTCAGAGCTGCCTCGCTCCGACACACACACACACACACACGCACACACTCACAAACAATAGGTGAGGCTCACATGACTACTCCTACACTTGTGTCACGCACAGAACAGACAAAGTTTTCTTTTATTTCCACTATCTACAGTGTTTTTTTTCTCTTCATATTTGCATCATTCCTCTCCTCCACTGCCTGACTGTCTTTCCCAGAGGTGCCTTCCTTTTCTCAATTTCATTTTCGCTTGACCTTGCACTGCCCTTCCTTGTCTTTCTTGTAAACAGCTCCTCAAGTGACCCAGTATTATGCACTAAACTCTTTAACTGTCGTTCCTCTCACTGGTCTTCCAACTTCATCCATCTGTATTTACCTTCAGGGGTTGTCACAGCGAGGAAGCCACGTCCACCTTCAACTCTCTTGTGCATCCTCTCTCGTCGCACTGTTCCATCTCATGCCCTAATTTAGCACCTTCATTGACCTCATTGCCTTGTCTGTCTCTGCGCCTTTCACCTGGTATATTCTCCTCCAGTATTTTTTGTAGTACCAACATGGCCGCTGACTGGCTCACTGTCCGTGCTTGCACCACCCTCCCACACTTTTCTGATGCTCCTGACTTACTCTGTGATAGAGCAAGTCTCCAGATCCACAAAAATGCAGTGCAACTCTTTGTACTTATCCACATCCTGAGTATAAACAATGGATCTGTGATGCCGTGTCTAACATCAAACCTTACCACTGTGTTTCCTGCTTCAAACTCTACGGTTTAATCCCTTGGGCTCTGCCTTCACTGCTGTCCTCTTCCTAGACACTGACCTCATTCTACAGCTCACTGGCCTATGTTGCCTGGCAGCACTTTCTCCCAACACCACCGGACATTCACTTATCGCCTTCAGATTCTTCCTGAATTCCTGACAAAATGAAGAAAGTTCACGCTCATGTTTTGCTTTTGCCTTTTCAGAGAGTGCTCCTCCAAACCTCCTCATGTGGAATATCAGGTCACTTTTAATACAATGAACTGTGATTCACAGCTAAAAAAAACATTGGAGCACCATATATATATATATATATATATATATATATATATATATATATATATATATATATATATATATATATATATATATATATATATATATATATATATATATATATATATATGTATATATATATATATATATATATATATATACTGTCTCTAAGGCCACATGAGAAAAGCAGGGTGTAAAAGTTCCTTTCCAATGGTTTCCAGTGGTCGAAAAATACGGTAACTATCTCAACATGCAGCAGTTGATGAATTGTGCACTGAACTGAAGACTGAACTTATCCCCTCTTTTGCACAGTATATTTCTTCATTATGCTTTGCGTTATTAATGGAATAATTTGGTTGGGCATATATAATTAATCAAAGAATTAAATATGGGATGGAGAGCAAGAGGGGAGTCTTTTCATTCCTCTCTTCATCTTCCATTATCCGCCTCTTTCTCATCTGGCTCAGTTGAACAACAGTGGAATACTGCATTCGGCCTGTCTGGCACTCGCTCATGATGCAGGGACAGAATCAAACTGACAGGCGTTTGTGTGAGTGAATGGGTGGACAGGTTTGATCAGAAGATGCTGTGCACACAAACCTTCAGTTGAGTCCACTGTCATGGAGACTCTGACTGACAAGGGCTAAAAATAGCTGACAAGGTTGGCTATGTGCAAATTTCCTAAGATGCCGCTCTTGGTTGAGGTTTCATTGAATTAGCTGTTCAAGTCCAAACATCCTACAGCAGACGGTGCCACCCGGTGAAAGCGGGACACTGTGTCATGACACCTCATCCACCTATCACTAGTAGCACCCTAAATGATGGAGTGCTTCAGGACATTGAGCCGCCCACATGCCCCACCCAACATTTGCTCCCCATCTCTCTCTAGCATTCACTGAAGCAGAACCTTATCAGTTTGTCAGGGGAAGAACCAATAACCTTCAAAGAAGATATCAGATAAATTTACGAATACTGGACCGAACAGAGGGGCCCCACTGGAATTATCACATTATGCCAATGTGACCTTTAATTTCATTGTCCATGATTTGTGCTCTTATTGTTTTGGGGATATGTTTGTGTACTAGACACTCACTAAATGTCAGAGATCACATTGCTCATTAGAACAAATCGACATAAGCAGACTCCAAGGACGTCTGACTTTGAATGTGTAAATGTTTGCTTGTCTTGGCTGTGGCTAGAGTTTATTCCAAGCCAGGTGTACACATTTTAAACCTTTTGTTCTATGTATTTTAAATGTATTTACTTGGTTAGTCATTAGGCTACATGGTCTACATCAGGGGTTCTTAACCTTTCTGATCTTGGGGCCCACCTTTTTCAGAGCAAATGGCCCCGGGGCCCATTGAAGGAATAGAAGTGACTTCATTTGTGTTCAATGGACTTACACGTGAACAAACCACGTGATCACCCAAAGATTATTTGTCATCAAAAAGTCCAAGCACCAGCAAAACCAGGTGCTATTCATGAAATTTACTAAAGAAAAAAAAAAATACAGTTGATCCAAACCGTTGAAAACAATGTCTAAATATTATGAAATAAAAATATTGTCGAATTTTTTTCAAAATATAAACTAAAAAAGACAGAGATGTAAATGAAGATATCAGCATCACATTTTCTTATTGATATTAAAAACCGCTTCAACCAGTGCTTTCATGAACAGTGTTTACTTTTGGGGACAAAGTTTTTCTTTTCAAGAACTTCTCCATAGTTGGTGACTCACAAATTTACAGCTGTCAAGTCAATTCAATGACACACTGCTGCCACCATATGTGGCAAGTGTATGAAAACTGAGCATCTCACAGCCCAGAGGTGTCGAGTGTTGACATATAGGTGTTTGTACAAATGGAGTACAAAACTAATTGTTGAATTAATGTCTCAAATTGGATGTCAGCTGCTGAACTGCAGAACTGTAAAACCCTTTATGTGGTTCTTCTCTTTTACTGACGTTCCAGTTGAAAGCCTAACACACGGATCTGGAACCTTTGGTCCTGTGAAATGGTGATGACTAAACACTTCCCATGATGCTTTGCAGTCCATTCAACCAATCAAAACAGAAAACAGAAGGGAAGTGGGAAGAAGAAGTAGGAAAATATGGACGAAAACAGCGTGTTTTCGTGCTTTAATGTCAAAATGCCTGTAAGTTCATTGGTCTGATGCAACACTGAACGCTGCCTTTAATATCAGCAGAGGACGCAAAAGTCCACGTTCCCAAAGTCACTGTATGACACCACACGTGGACTGAAAGACGCAGGCAGTTAGGTAGGCACCAACTGCACCTGATGTGGCCTTGGCATAAAACGTCACATACAAAATGTCAGGATGTCACCTGGGGTTTTTTTGTGAGTCAGCTACCCTGCATGACAGTCGCCCTTGGGGTCGCTGGAATTGCTTCTTGTTTGCGCTCTACCACAAATGTATCTAGTTGGCCCTCGGGAGACCCCATTGGGGGCCCAACGCTTCCAGCTGGATAATAGCTCCAACCTCCCCACCACGTTCAGGTGTAAACTCCTGAACAATGTTCAGCAGCTGTGTCTCATCCTATAAACAAAGAATGTGAAAATGAACGCTTTGGAGCATAAACTGCACCACCAAGTACACATATTCATTTTTCATTCTGGTGAGATCATCAGTATTTCCCTTTCTGCTTAGTCAGGGAAAAGAAGAGTAGAATCTGCCCACTTTCAAATTTGTCTTGTGATCTTTGACTCCACATATGCACTTGTCCATTTGTGCTTGTGCGAGTTAATGTTCATTTCAGCAGATGTTTCACACCCAGGCTCTGTGTGTGCGTGCATGCCTGTGTGTGTAAGAGTTTCCATCCCGTGGTGGCTCCCTGGAGATGCCACCCTGTGGCAGGAGATTGAATCTAGTCAAGCTGATGGAGAAATTGTCATTCACTGCCCAGCAAACACTGCTATGTGCTGAGCATACACATTTCATCTGGACTCATTAGACAAGCCTGAATGCATCTTTCTCCCTGTGTTGCTTATGATCATGTTCAGGAATGTAAATTCTACAGTATGTGGCATGGGTTTGTTTATTTGTTGTTTAAGATGTTCCTCTCTGCTATTACTCACACACACAATTGTAATTCTATCCATGTGGGGACACTGTGAGGTTTCTCATTACCGTAACCCTTTCCCCAGCCTCTCACCCGAAACCTAACCATCCGAAACACATGGCTAACCTGAACCAGGACTCTCAACCTAACTGAAACGCAATTATAGTGACACAGTTATTTTGAAGTCTTCATCCTCAAATTGAGGCTTAACCGTGTGGGAACCGGCCAAATGTCCCCTGAATGTCATCCAGACCTCACAAGGATAGTGTTTTGTCAAGAAGAAAGTAGGACAAACAAGCCCATGCAAACACACACTTACACATGCACATACCATCACTATGGGTTCCACATTCACTGCCATTATTGAAATGAGACACGTTGTTTAAAAAAGACAGTCTCTATAGTCCAGCCACCTTATACTTGCGGAGTAGAAATCACATGTCTTCTCCACGCCCGCAAAGACACGAGAGAATACATGGTATTGGGTGCTGTTAAAAGTGGAGACACTAATCGTGTCTGTTGTTTTGATTTTTCGCTTCTCACGACGCACGTAAGCTGTGAGCTCTCACGTCTTGGCGCACACTAGCGTTAGGTAAATCAGAATTTAGGCCTGTCAGCCTCTGATGTGACAAAGGAGCATATTCAGTATTGCCTGGCCCAGGGGGCGTCATTTATAATGCAGGTCCACGATTCTTTGTATCCTCAAGCTTGGCAGTGAGGAATCATGGTGTGATTCCCAAACGGTCTGGCATCATAAAGCAGGAACCAACTCATTCACTTGGTGCACTTTCCCCATCCACAACAGAAACATGACTGCGAATTCCGTCACACCGTCCCTGGGTGAAAACACAGGTGTCCCTGCTGATGCAACAAATTGAGAAAACTGGAGTGGGAGAGGAGGAAGAGGTGAGGAAGAGAGTAGGCGGAGGAGGGATAAGCCCCCTGGGTCTTTCTAATTATCTGTGAGGATCAGCAGTGCTCAAGGATGTGTAAAGGGATGGATTTGACTGCCACGTCCACTGGGTAGGCAGGCATGATTAGATCGGTCACCTCTCTCCCTACACATCCATTACTCATGACGCCCGCAGCCAGGGTTCATTACACGCAGCCATATGCATGCAAATGAATGCGAGCTGTTGGTTCTCCGTCGATGACATCACAGCCATGTGTTACTGAAAGTGGCGTAATGTCATTCCATTGACAATAAAAGTCCTTTCCTACTCCATTTTCTTTCACATCAGCTGTGAGGCTATAGAAGGGGAAGGGTCTGGAAAATCTGCGGATTATCACCAAACACGTGGATTATGATCCCGCGGAAGCCGCCAGTGATGCAAATGTATTTTTTGGATCAGTCATTTTGTCGTATACTTGTACTGCTATCACGGGACACAAAGTTATTTTGTGATATTAGGTGCGTTCATGCACGAGCCAAATGATGGACAAGATCATGAAGGACCAGGCTGCGACAGCTCGGTTCTGGGAACTAACACTCTACACTGTGACAACAGAAATGACAACTTCCACACCTGTCTGTACAGAACAGTATTAACAATATTAAAAACGGGAATTTAAAAAGTGAATATAGGGCTCCCAACTCTGGCGCAATAGGTGAGAGTTAGTGATGGACTCATGAGGCTTCATGAAACAGTGTCCTAAAATGGTGGGCAAGATCATGAAGGACCAGGCTGCGACAGCTCGGTTTTGGGCACTAACACTCTACACTGTGACAACGGAAGTGACAACTTCCACACCTGTCTGTAAGGAACAGTATTAACAATGTTCAAAACGGGAATTTAAAAAGTGAATATAGGGCTCCCAACTCTGGCGCAATAGGTGTGAGTTAGTGATGGACTCCTGCGGCTTCATGAAACAGTGTCCTAATTTTCAGAGCCCTCGGGATGTTGCTCTTGGTCTAAAAAGGTGTGAGGTTTCATTGAAATGGTTGTTTAAATCCAAAGATTTTAGAGCAGAGAGCGCCATCTGGTGGCCTCTGAAAATCAGGACACTGTTTCATGAAGCCTCATCACCACGAAAGGATGTCTAGCTTACCTCTTTCATATATATCATATTGAATAAAACTTGGAGCATGTGAGGTGGATTGGCTTGAATGCACTTGAATTTTTGTTTTGCTTTTTTGTTTTTATCACATCCACATATACAAGCACATCTGTGCAGTGGCCTGCTCTGTAGAAATATGTTCAGCTATATCTGGCACCCAGTGCTGCGATACCACATGACAGATGAGCGCCTGCACCACCTGAACTGGCCCATTGTGCTGTCTCCTTATCGCAGCAGTCCCAGTGCTCAGTGCAGACAGCCCCATTTTGCTCACATTGTTTGCTGCCTCCTCGACCGTTGTGTGTGTGTCTGTGCCTGTGCGTGTGAACACTTAAGCCAAGGACAGAATAAAATGTATCAATACTGGGATGATAGGTAGAATCTCCTGAATGGAAATATGTAAATAAATAAATGTAAAAAAAAAAAGGGGGGTGACTGGATAATATAAATGCTTTGCTGTGCTATATTTTCATTTATTCTTTGGATGAAGAAAATTTTGATTTTCATCAATTGTGCATGGAATTTCAAAAAAGAGCTTTGAGATTTGAGAGCAGCATCTATAAACGAGGTAACTGCAGCTCCAACTGTTCAGTCAAAATTCAGTGCAATTTATATCCAAATGCAAAGTTTAACAATTTTAACAAGCATTTCCTTGAGAGCCAAAACCCACTAAAATAAGCATAAATACATTATTGCGATGGGTAAAGCCATTTTCCTGCCACATACTGCTAGTATTCTCCACATATGGCTGATAATATCAAAGAAAGACTAGAAATATAGTAGGGCTATTGATTGGGTTGGTCTGACGATTGAGATTTGAATGAATAATTTTGTGTAATACATGAGTGACAATTTTAATCGCAGCTTAACAATGGCCTGGACAGATTTTTAAGATGAATTATAGCGTTTCCTGCCAGAATCGTAAAACACATTTATCCTGGTAAACGTGTTTCTATCACTAGCGATGAGATGGTGAGGCTCCGAGAAACAGTGCCTTTGTTTTCAGAGATCAGAAGGTGGCGCTCTCGCTTTAAAAATGCCGTGGTTGTTCAAAGCTCAAGATTTGACAAAGCAGAGTGTCATGGTTTCATGAAGCCTCACTTCGCCCATCACTGGCCCGCTAAGGCCAACAGTGGGGTTCATTTAAAATGTGGTCTTGGTCATTGTGATTAAAAAATATTTGCATAGATCTGTTTTTGTACAATTGTTGTAATGTTTTTCATGCACTGTTTCCTCTGAATCTCTGGTCACAGATGTGTTTACTCTGTTGCGTCATAGCATTTAACCCCCCTGATGAATGCATGTCTGACTGTCAACCAAAGCCTCAGTCTAGGGTGAAAGCAATATCACCAGGAGTCGAAATCGGATTTATTTTCATTCTCTCCGCTTAAATGTCGAGTTACATAGCAAAGGGAAGCAGTTTGTTATCTCTTACTTTGTAGTTGATCTCCCGCTGACCTGACACTCGCTAACAGGCAGAATAAAATCTATGTTCTAAACACTCACTGAAAGCCTTTCTTTTTCATCACTTTGGAGCTCTGAATTGTTTACAAAGGGCAAAAGTTTTCTCAAGCTGAAAACAGATGAGGTCAGGACTGGTCTCTGAGCCATTAGAACCTGCCTGCTCTGCTGAAAGGAGGAAAGGAAACTAAAGAGGAGTCTTCAGTGATGCGTCGGGAGAGGTAGGGTGGATGAAACCAGCCATGAAAAAGGAGTCGCGTGGTGATGCCAGGGAGCAGGAGAACCCGTGGGTGAGCGAGATGCTGGAAAAATAGACACTGTGTTGAGAAGCGAGCAGCGGGCAGATAAGTGGATGATGAGAAGGATAGACATGATGGAGAATAAGAAGGGGTGAATACAACTCTGACTTTTTTCAAACACAAAACAGCTTCCTTAAAAAATACTGTGTTAGCTGCAGTGAAGAAGCTGGAATAAAAGTTAAATAGAGCCCAGTGAGAAGGCTTTACGTCCATTAATACAACATTAATACAACTGATCCACTATTATATCCAAACACTACAGTTGCTGCATCATATATATATATATATATATATATATATATATATATATATATATATATTGGTCTCTAGATGGCGCTCTCTGCTCTAAAATCTTTGGATTTAAACAACCATTTCAATGAAACCTCACATCATTTTTAAACCAAGAGCAACATCTGATGGGCTGCGAAAATTTGGACACTGTTTCATGAAGCCTCATCAGCCCATCACTCCCAAAGAGTTCCCATGTCGCTCAGCTGTCCACAGTGATTGATCCCTACAGTTTGGATTTATACAGGTGAAGAGCTTTGAGCTCCATGCTCCAAGAATTTGAGCCTTGTCACATCTGGCCAATTAAATGACAGGCGTTATATTAACATATTCCTGCGACATCCAGTGTCCAGCCAGTCAGGAGAGCAGAGAAGTGGCCTGGGCGAGAGAAGCACATTGGTGTTTTATTGTCAAATCCCATGTGACTTTGTTGCTTTCCTTTGTTTGCTTTACCAGTCTTGATGCTGGATCCCGTTTTCAGAACTTGTCAGAAGTGATGTCGCATATGCGCAGGGAATTTGCTGACCTTTTCCATAGTGTATACTGCACCGCTGCTCCTGCGGCTTAGAGACCGGTGAACCATGTAAAATATGCAGCGTGCAATATGGATTCATGCAGTCCATGCAACTGCAACCTCCTGTTTTGAAAGACTTGTATGAAAAATGTTTTAGTCATAATCTATTTTATTTATAATACATTATAATACAAAACTGGCATTGGTTTAATTGTATTTTATTTGTCGGTCATTTTCATTATTTTTCAGCAGTTTGACGATGCATGTGTATTATGTCTTGCTTTTGAAATGGCGCTGAACTTTTTCTGAAGCTGCTGCAGAGACAGAAAAAATAAGGACCATGAACAAACATCATGCATTCTGGACTATAGAGCGCCCCGGAATACCCCCTAAAAATAAGAAGGAAAATACATCTTGTCCGTACATAAGCCGCGGCGGTCTATATGGCTCGGTTGCAGTGGTGCTGTCTGGGCCATAGAAAGGTCAGTGGTGCACCAGGCTAGAAAATGCATGAGGATCACTTCTCAACTAGTTTGGAAAACAGCCTCCAGCATGGAGACTGACACATGAAACAAACTGGACAATGTTCTGAACTTGAATTGTCAACACCTTACATCTGTTATTCACATTAAAGAACTCAAAATACGCTGTTTTCTGACACCACAGCCGGTCTCAGCTGCTGCTTCTCGTCTCCAGTCCTCCAGGAGATTGGCACTGTGGGTGGAGCTGTGGACATGCGGCGAAAACAGCGCATTTTTGGTGCTTTACGGTCAATAAACACTGGTGATTTCATTGGTTTTCTGTGACTAGGCTCAATGATGCTTTTTAGCCTGTAAAAATCCAGCACAGGGTTCAGACTGTGAGAAAAAGCTTATCGTCCTGATATTATAGTAAATATTTGTTTTGCATTTTTATAGTGGGAAGCTCATTGTGACAGGGTTATTCACTGGTGTGGCCACCCCTGCACAAGAGCCCGGTTCATTGAACTTTTCACCACAACTTCAGTGGGTCAGGCTAAAGGTCCAATTGTCTTTTTATCCTGGTGAGGTCTGTAGTATATTAGTTGGGTAATAATGAATTATCCAATCACAGTGATCTTCCTAAAGACCCAGGGGCACTCGGGATTACGACCGTTAAGCAACAGCCAATCGGCAGAACGTCTGGAGCAGAAACCCGGCTGGGCCACTGCTTTCTCCCGTAGGATGCTGGAGTTTACCGCCCAGAGTGTCTGAAAATGAACTGGCTCCTTGAGCGGCTGTAGATTCTCCTGTCACTGCGATGGCCTTCGCTCATTGCCCCGTCACTTGAAGTCGAAGTGTATTAAAGCCCTGTGTGGGCCATTGATTCCTAATTCTCTCTGACATGGGCATCAGGGATAAATATTGCTTTGCGCAGTCGTCTTTGGGCTTATTGTAATCAGCACGGCTATTGATCGCCCGGCTGAACCCCCATGAAGTAATCTATTTTAAATACACTTTCAGTAAAAGGAGGAGACGTGTTTTGGGCCCTGTCCCAACACATTGTGTTCATGTTGGCAAGAGCCGACGCTCGGCAGCTGCTTAAGTCTGCGCCGCTACACAGCAGGAGGACTTGAATGACAGCAGGAGAAATACAAAGCGACAGGTAGATAGAAATATTGCAAGAGTCACTATGCTCAATGAAATATGTCTTGCTCGGTGGTCTCAGAGTGTCATGCAGTGTGTATACTGTGTCTCCACGTCTGTCTCTGAGAAGCCGGTAGATGATGGATGAGGGCTCAGCCAGTGGTGAGCAAGACGTCAGTGTTATCGATTTATTCTCACATTCGTCTGGGAGGGAGAGACGACATGTGCGGTGGGAGAGCGTTCCAATGCAATCTGTCTCAAATGTACTGTATGCGCGCACAATCGCAGCTCGAAGCGTTGCCAAGGATTGGATTATTCTCAAATGCCAGCCAAGGCCATGGTAAAATTTCTTCATTACCTGGTGTGGACGAAGACTCCGTCTCTCGGCGAAGTGTTGTATTGATCCACCTGCAAAGTGGCGTCCACTTGTTTAACATCCAGTCTAATGCACTTGAATTGGCTGACTGTCGTGTTCCGCTATAAATGCAAAGTTGTGCGCACATGATGCCTGTGAACTTGCAGGAGGCTTTGAATTGAGCGTGACACCCTGGCTGTCAGAGTCACTCTCAAGCCTTCATTCAGGCCATTGAGCAACAGATTAAAAAAAAAACAGGGTTGCACAGAAAGCTTTAATTTCCACCCACATTGTCATGTCAGGACTCATAATGAGAATTTAACAAATTGAGTCCATTGTTCTCGCCTGCCCACTCATCTTGAAAATGGCTACAATCATAGACAACTGCTGTTAATAGAGAACAAGGTCACAGCAGAGGCAAACATGTTCCCCGATTAAGATAGTGATGCTGCGCGTGGTGAGGATGCGGAGCTAATACAGCACTCACGTCAAACACATTAGTGTTTCTAAATGCAACAGTATATTTCCAATCATCGCCAGATGATACGTTTCCAACTCGACTGACTGGTGGAGGATTGATATGACCAGACACAAAAAAATTGCCACACAATTTGCCGCAAAAGTGGTGTCATTGTGTCTCTGACAAGTCCTCAGACATACACAATCAGCTCATTGGAAGAATAAAAAGTAGCTCAAGTTTCTCTTAGCAATGAGACGAGTCCACTGTTGTCGCCAATGTGGCATTGCGTCTGGTTTTGTATCGCTGGGACCGTAGTTTGCATTAAGACATTGTGTTTTGCAGAGAACACCAACGTGAGCCGCGGCTCAGGAATGCTTCCTACTATATTCATAGTTCCTTCACGGAGAACGGTTTAGACTGGAGCACTGTGTCGAGGTGTGCAGCATCAATGACTGGCAGACATAACAGCATCATTAGGCGCACTGGAAGCTAAATGGACCCACCGTTCCATGTCTCCAACGTGAAAGCCTTGCAGCCAAAAAGATGTCCCGGAGTTACATGAAGTAATGGATGTGAAGATGATCAACCTTATTAAAAAATGCAGATGTTTTGCCAAGTTTTGTGAGGGCACGGATGCAGAAGATGTGCAGCTGCTCTATCACAGTGAGGTGAGATGGTTGTCAAGAGGGCAGGTTCTCCAGCGTTTGTTTGAGTTGAGAAAGGAAGTCTTCTCTTTTCTCTTGCCCAGTACTACACAGACATAAAATTCACAGCTACACTAGCCTGTGACATTTTTTCACTACTTAACCTGCTAAAAATCTCACTTCAAGGGAGAAATAGTAAACATATTTTTTGTTGCTGCCAAAGTTGAAGTTTGCAAAAGGAAACTTACTTTTTGGACGAAGAGGGTCCAGGAGGAAAGGATGGACATGTTCCCACTGTTATCTGACATTCTCCCCTCAGGTGAACATCCGTGAGTCAGTCTCTCAGCACCTCTCACAGCTAGCAAGGAAATTCGCTGAATATTTTCCTGAGGATCATAGTGAAGGGCACATGGATTTTGGATCCATTTTCAGCAGACCCTACTGGGCATGATGCTGCTTTGTTGCTCACATTTAGAGTCCCAACTTCTGGATGTTTCTACGGACCGCACTTTGAAGTTACAGTGGGACAAATTGGATCTGGGTTTCTTCTGGATTGCTGCTTCAATGGAGTACACATGTCTTGCACAAAGAGCTGTGAAATTCCTCCTCCGATTCACAACTACAAATTTGTGTGAGTCAGGATTTGCAGTTGTGGCCACAGTGAATACATAAGCCAGAAACAGACTCAGTGCAACACTGGAGAGTAAACTGAGAGTTTTCCATTCCTCCGTTCCTCCACGTCTGTGAGGCAAGCTCAAGTGTCTCATGAGGTGATCCTACAAACCAAGCTATACTGTAGCTTGTTGAAGTCAGTTGGGATTGTCCTTTGTTTGTCACTGATAGTATGAAGACCAACTTCTTGCTCTGTATTGCACAAGTAAGACCTGCTGTGTGTGTGTTTTTAAAACTAATTTGAAAATGTGATGATACTTTAATTCACACTTTACCTGTGTCATCTTTTCAATTTATTTGTGAAAAAAAAACTTTTATATTATATTTATTTTATGATATTTAGATATTGTTTCAAATATACTGGGGTTTTTTTTCACAAGCAAATTTGAAAAATCTAAGTTGAGCCTGGTTCTGCTGTTGGTTGGCGTTTTCAATGACTAATAAATATCTTTGTGATGATCACATGGTTTCATGTCATTCCATATGGTTTCTGTTTGTTCAAGTCTAAGTAGATTAAATATGGTTATTGAATACAAAACAATTCAAGAGTAACATTATGACTTCAGTTCGATTGGAATGGGACCTGGCCCCTTCTGGATAAGGTGGTCCCCAAGAACAAAAAGGTTAAGAACCCCTCACTTAGAGAATAAGTTCCCGACCCCTGGTTTAGGTGATAGTATCCAGTCATCAATACAAAGAGTTCAAATGTTGTGTGATTTTATTTCATTCTTTTATTCCGTACTGGTACACTGGTGTAATTCAAGAGGGCAGATCCAGGACGGCTGCCTTGTTTTTCCAAGATGTTTGTATAAACCTTTACAGTATCACATGACTGGGGATGTAGCAGTGTGTGTATCAAAAACACAAAACCGGGTGTGAATGCCAAACTGCATTTTCTTTGCTGCAAAGTATTAACATGGGAACTTGCGCTGTAAATAAAAGATTAAAAAGATCTGTCCTCTCTTCTTTTTTTTTTTAAGGGTATGATGTACTTGGAGGAGCGAAGGCTTGTCCACAGGGACCTTGCTGCCAGGAATGTGTTGGTGAAGTCACCCAATCACATCAAGATCACAGACTTTGGCCTGGCGCGACTGCTTGACGGAGATGAGAAAGAGTACAACTCTGATGCGGGCAAGGTTGGTGTAAGTGATGGAGTGTACTTTTTGAAATTTATTCCAACCCCTTTGTTTCCCAAAAAGGCAAGCCAAGGATCAGTGCTAAGGCAACGCTGATCCATAAAAGAATTTAGAAAAGAAAGCAGGCTCAAGAGTCAAAATTCATATTATTGGTATTGAAGTGTAATAAACATATTATTGCACTGTAATAACACTGACCCTCCTTGTAATGTATCATGCGTCAACGTGCATCAACATTTAATTTGTGTCTGTTTGGATGTGTTAAATATTGCAGGACTATCCTTCCAAATGGGTAAAAGATCCAAACCTCTGTGGTAAAGAAGCATTAAATTATGGAAGAGGGGTGAACAGGCCTGTTATTTACCAGCAAGTAAAATAAACAGACAACAGTTGAAATAAAGAAACATTTCAACTAGAAGTCAGATTCTTTTTTTTTCTATCATGAAAAAAGGAAAACATTATTAAAATAATGGAAAGAAGATTGAGTATTGCAGAGATGTAAACAGCAACCATTAGAGTAGATGAGATGTAAAAAATAAATAAGTCACACAGAAGTTGTGATGGACCAGCTTCATTCCACGTCGTAAACAAAAAATAATAATACTTGTGGGACCACAAAGCGCAGCCTCTCTGAGTAAAACATTTTTTTTCTGAAAAGTGATTTGTCTTATTTTGCAAAACAGCTCTTCACACACAGTTAAGAATGCGGCCCAGCCGCCTATATGTGGTCCTTATCAGGTCCTTGTGAAACTGAGCGAAAATATTTTTTCTTCTGAAAGTTTCTGGTATATCAGCAGTCCATTTGTTAACATTTCCATTATTCCTTTCCTTCACATTTCAATCCAGTTTTAAAGCCAATTTACATCAAAGTCATTTCTGGCTGTTTGCTACTTTGCTTTTTTGATGATAATAAAATATACAATATTAATGATAAAGAATTCTTATGCGAATTCATTATTAGATTTTCATGTAGTGCCGTTTATTTTTTTTTTTTTCATTTTATTCATCTAACAGCTATATTTATTTGACGGTCAGTATTGAATTGCCCACCCTTAGTGTAGATTGGACCTTCTCACAGGGTCTGTTTAATTTTGTAGCACAGAAGCCCAGACAAGTGTTTGATACTGTTTGTTTTGGCCTCAGAATCGGGCTTTTTAACATCATCCATGTTTGCTCCGTTAACGCGTCTGCTGCAGCTCTGTCTGATGGTGAAATGAGTCTCTGGTTCTAGGGCTGAACAGCTGGAATGGTAGAGCTTGAATGGAGTGCCCACTCTAAATGGGAATGAATAGCTCTCAATTTTCAAATGGTTTAGAGCACCAGCCACAGTGAGTGGGACAGGAGAGCTTTCACTTTAGTTTTCCTTCTATCCCCCTGTCTGTGGTCACCAGCTGTGTGTGATGACCAAAAGGCCAAGACCGTAAGACTGGAAAAAGAAAAATCCTCTGCAAAGTCTGAGGATGAGTGAGAAGATTTTCCATTCTTCGGTTGCCTGGTCAGGTGGGTGGGGAGTCTCTCCAGGATGGCTCCCTGATTCAGTGTTAGGCCCAGGTCCACCTTGGAGACTGCGAGTCGCAGGCGCAGTAACCTGGTGAGATGATGTGTCTCATTTGTCACGGTGACACATCAGTCCTCTCCCAGGAGAAGTGTCCAGGGAGAATCCTCTTACGCCAATCTGCTTTGACTGCTATACAGATTCCCAGTTTTCCATGGTGGCACCTCGTAGCACAATGAGTACGTAGGGTTTACATTATTCAAAGACACTCCCTCAAGAAGAGGCGTGTGACTGTGCTGGAAGTTGGCTGGAACTATGCTGGGAGTTGGCTGGAACTGTGCTGGGTGGGCAACAATTGAACTGCTCCTACTGTACCTGCAACACAACCTCTTATGGTCCCTTCCGCCACATCAGTGTGCCGATTGTCTTGGTTTTCTTTTTACCTCAGATTTAAATTGATTTACATTTTTTGTTCCATAGCGGTTGTTTTTTTCAAACCAGGCCATTGAAATATTTACATTGCGCCGCTGCATATAAAACAGCTGCGGTCAGCAAATGCATGTGAGTTAAATCAACAGGCCCGTGGGTGTGATATATCATCAACAGCCGCTTCATTTCCCCACTCCTTTATATTCCTGATGAACAAGCATGTGTGTCAGGAGAAGCATTTACACGTGTCTGATCCAGTAGAAGAGCGTGTTCCATGGGTTCAACAAGGTTCACCGTGTGTAAGCCAAACGATGGTTGAATCCCTGTCACTTGTCTCACCAAGTGAACGTTGAACACAGCGCGCGTCATGCAACATCTGATGCTTAAATATCTGCGGATCATCATGGTGTGTCTTGTGCATTTCCATGTCTCCCCAGATGCCGATTAAGTGGATGGCTCTGGAATGCATTCACTACAGGAAGTTCACCCATCAGAGCGACGTGTGGAGTTATGGTGAGTCCAGCGGAAACACATTCAACTCCTCTACAGTGCAGAAATCCTCAATCCTCACTATATCCTTCAGGCGTCACCATTTGGGAACTGATGACATTTGGAGGGAAACCGTACGACGGCATCACCACCAGGGAAATCCCAGACATCTTGGAGAAAGGGGAGCGACTCCCGCAGCCGCCCATTTGCACTATTGACGTATACATGGTGATGGTTAAATGTAAGGAAATGCACAGTACTATGGATGGGCGGATGAGGCTTCATGAAACAGTGTCCTTATTTTCAGAGGCCACCAGATGGCGCTGTCTGCTCTACAATCTTTGAATTGAAACAACCATTTCAATGAAATTTCATGTCATTTTTAAACCAAGAGCACCATCTGGTGGGTTCTGAAAATTATGACACTGTTTCATGAAGCCTCATCAGCCCATTTCTACACAGTACCCATCATCAATCACTGAATTAAGCATGCAGAAGTCGACATCCAGCACAGTGTACAGAGACATGAAAGTGCAAAACAAGATTATGGATTCCTCATTTTACAATGTTTTTCATATCTGGATTGACATTCATTGTGATAAAAATGCATCTCCTGTTTTAAGTAAAATAACCTCAGTGTATCAGTATATGTAATACATCAGAAATATTAATGTGGTATACATGTAATATTAATCATAAAGTAATGAACACCGTACTGTGGGGATTTTGCCTCCATAATCGTCTGTGAAAGTACAAGTATTAATAAGGAGTTTGCAAGTGGTACTTGGTTTGAATAGTCTCCTGGAATCAAATGTTGCACAATCTGAGGTAGCTAGCTTGGCTTGGTTAGTTCATTTACATCCGCTGAACTATATTTAGCTGATCTCAGTATGAAAATCTATATTTGACCTTGAAGAGATCTGTTTTTTTTGTTTGTTTTTTCAGCAAATTCTATGTAGTCAAGGCTCCTGCTGGGTCACAATAGCAATGGTTGCACTGTGATGCAGCACTCTGCCTCTCTGGATGAGAAGAATGCCTGATCCAAGCACATAGAGGCAAAGAGAAGAGAAACGATCAATTTCTATTGCACATAATTCTACTGCACAGATTTATGGAGTTAATTAATGAAGCGTTTTACAGTGATCCCCTGGGATCTTCTCAAACCTGAGCTCCATTTTACTAGTAGAAATGGCATGTTTTAGCACTTTTGAATGTAGGCATGTCGTTGAACTGCAGTTTTCATCCTTGTTTCAGAGTAGTGTTTGTGCACATACACAACTTGCAACTGTTGAAGTGTATCTGTTTACAACTTGCAGCAGTTCAACTCTGTCTTTTTACGAAGCCATTTGTCTGAGCAAAGTGAATGGAACGTGGACAACAGGGTCATTTCTGTGGTTGACCTCCAAATCACCTTCATCACAGTGCTGTTTATATGTCTCGCATCCAGGCTGGATGATTGACGCAGACAGCAGACCCAAGTTTAAGGAGCTGGCTGCCGAGTTCTGCAGAATGGCCCGTGATCCCCAGCGGTACCTGGTCATCCAAGTATGTCCCTTCTCTATACTCACACAATACAATTACGGCTTGTTAAATTCAGAGCGGTGCTCCTGTGTGCTCTTCAGGGAGATGACCGCATGAAGCTGCCCAGCCCAAACGACAGCAAGTTCTTCCAGAGTCTTCTTGCTGAGGAGGACCTGAATGACTTGATGGATGCTGACGATTATCTGGTACCTCATGGTTGCAACGCTGCTTCTCCGTTGTACTCAAGCAGACCTTGTGTGGACTCCAACAGAGTAAGTGCTCACCACTCTCTAGGTCAGTGATTCTTCACCATCGGCCCATGGTTGAGCCACGAGCGCCCCCCAAGAGGGCTGCTGCACCTGTGTTTTACACCTGCGGGCCGTGAGACGCTTAGTTTTAATACACTTGCCACATATGGTGGCAGCAGTGTGTCATTGAATTGACTTAACAGCTGGAAATTTGTGATAGTTACCACTTATGGAGAAGTTATTGAAAAGAAAAAATGATAAAGAGAGTGATCTTCTTTAGGGTTTATTTATGAAAAGAAAATATTTTATGATATTTAGACGTTTTATTATATCTTATTCAGAATTTTATTCATGATGTACAGTTTTTCCCATTTTCTCAACAGTTTGTGTCAAGTGTATTTTTTTCTTCTTTTTTCTTTCGCAAATTTGATGAACATGACTTGATGAACCATCAAACATGATGGTTGGACTTTTCCATGACGAATATCTTCTCGCTGATCACATGGTTTCATGTCATTTCACAAGGTTTTGGTTTGTTTACATGTTATTGAACACAAATGAAATCAGTAATTCTGGAAATCAGAAATCAGTAACCACAGTAATGAGTCAGTTCTATACCTTGAATGGGTCCCGGACCCATTTGTTCTGGAAAAGGTGGGCCCCAAGATCAGAAAGATTAAGAGCCCGGGATGTAGGTCACTTGCTGTGTTTCTATGGTGAAGCATTGATATGTTGCGTCTCCTGCATTCCAATCGAGAGCACACAGTTTGGCCCATCAGCTGATCAGAGATCAGTTGATTGTCTGTCTGGTGGTGAGGGGCCACTGAGGCTTCATGAAACAGTTTCCTAATTTTCAGAGTCCACCAGATGGTGCTCTTGGTTTAAAAATGATGTGAGGTTTCATGGAAATTCTTATTTAAATGCACAGATTTTAGCGCACACAGCGCCATCTGGTGGCCTCTGAAAATAAGGACACTGTTTCATGAAGCCTCCTCAGCCCATCACAACTACTCAGACCCTTTGTTCAGGAGTACACTTTGAAGTAATTTCTAAACAGGAATTCACACTTTATATGAGCTTGAGTTTGCCAAGAATGTTCAATACACAGAAGACTTCTCTCACTAATGGACCACCTCCATCATTTCCATCCCTGTGAGCTGTTCAAACCTGAATCCTTTATGTATAGTCCCCAGGCCCCCGGTTTCATTACTCATTGCTCAGCAAGCAAAAAACACTTTTCCCTTTTTCCATCGTATTTAGCAGCTTTCTGCTGATTGACAGGTTTCATATTCTCACTCATTTTCTCGAAATGATGTGACTTTGGACTGAGCTGTGCCCGAGTGTCAGTGTACTTCAGTGTCAATTATCTATTCCATCCAGGTTGCTTCTTTCACCCGTATTTAAACGGGAGCATATAATGAGCGCCTTTGATAGAGCGGTTGACAATGTAGGGATCAGAGCGAAGACAATGGGAGTAGGTGGATGGATGTGACCTCGAGCAGTTTTCTTTTTCTTCCGCATTTTGTAGCCTTCCTTCCTGTAATTGCTGCTGCAGCGTTTGCACTTGGCTCGAGTGCAGCGAAGTAGACCTGAGTTAAATAGCCCACGGCAGGCAAACGTACTGCCAGAAAACCTTTCGCTTTACATGTCAGGTTTTGTATTTTCTTCTGGGGATTGGTGTTCTTTTTTGAGGACGCAGGTGTTTGAATTATATCTTTCCTTGGCTGCACCTTCCAGAATGTGAAGGCTGATGACTGCATCAGTCGAACATTCTTGTGGTGTAAAGGCAGATGCGCTAGTTAAAAGTCTCACTTTCGTATCCATGGGCGACATTCATCCAGGCAGAACTAGTTAGATTTTGTGTTTGATGTCCGAGCTTATGAGTCTAGGTCATTTTGGCTTTGGGTGCAGCCAGTTATTCACTGTACAAGAGACATTACCGCAGATATTAGCAGCGTGGTGGTTTATCTCAACAGTTGTTAGTGCTCACATAGTAAGATACTATTCCAGTTTAACCACAGCTTAAGGCAAACTTCATGTCGTCTTTGTTGTGAATTCACTCATAGTTGGATCGGCCCAGTGCTCATTTCTAGTGATGGGCAGATGAAGCTTCATGAAACAGTGTCCTATTTTTCTGATCCCACCAGATGGTGCTCTCGGTTTAAAAATGATGTGAGGTTCCATAGAAATGGCTGTTTTAATGCAAAGATTTGAGATCAGAGAGTGCCATCTGGTGTCCTCTGAAAATAAGGACGCTGTTTCATGAAGCGTCATCAGTCCGTAACTAACATATAGCCTGCTGTTTTTAGTTCTGACTGTCGTTGACTGTCACTGTCAAAATTCAAGTAGGCAGCATGGAATCTTTCTGTCTGGGAGCGTGACACAGACATTTTATGGCACTCTCCATATGTCTTTTTTTTTTTTAGAATCAGTTTGGCTATAGGGATGGAGGTCCAAATCCAGCGGAGGGTTCTGCTGGAGGCGCCCAGGCCTGTGGAACCCAGGAAGCCACAGGGAGTGACGACCAGCGATGCAATGGAGGGCTGCATAAAAAGGCTTTGAGCCAAATTGGTGAGGACAGCGGATGTCAAAGATACAGTGCTGACCCAACCATCTTTCTCGGCGAGAGGGTTGCCAGAGGGGATGCAGAAGAAGATGGATACATGACTCCGATGAAGAATAAGAGCTCTTCAGGTAATCCAATCCCAGATTCAGCATTTTTACACTCAAAAACTATTTCAGTAACACTGAGACAGATTCGGTTTGTCTTTCAACTGTATATGTAATGTGCCATTTTCTTCTTTATCCTGACTGTTATGATAAACCTGTTGCCAGGTTTGCATTTAAAAGGTCTCAGAATGAGGTGCCCAAAACTGCTTTATTCTGACACGATCCCATGGAGTTGGAGTCAGCCCCGTCTGGTTCTTGATCATAGAATAAGTCTTAAAGTGAAAACCACTTAGTTGAGTCTAAAATTAACTTTGAAAAACATCACCTTTTTCCAGTTTGTTGTATTAAATGTCTTAAATTCTCTCCATGATCACTTAAACAGTGGATGAAATTCCAGCCAGTGAGAAGTGTGACATGTTGGCCTCCGACCACAATTTAGTCTTAGTCATTCCAGTTCCTGCGCTTCTTCTTTGATTTTCCTTTATTTATTATTTTTTTATTGTATTTTTATTTATTTTTGTCTCTCTGAAAATATAACAAAAGCCCTGAGCAAATGCATCCGATATAATGGCAAGTAACAGAGAAGTACAGAAAAATCAATAGGCTTACGCACCCCACTCTCGTAGTGTTTGGAAGCAGCCAAGAGGGGTCATTTGTTGGCATTTCCACCCCCGGCAGATGGAGTTTCCAGAGCCAAAGAACTGATGGCAAGTTGCCCGTCTGCTCCTGAGTGCCTCCCATTATCACCATTATCACCTCCGTCTTCATCTCCTCCCCTCATGAGCGAGTGATCTCTTTTCTCTTCTTTACATTTGCATTCTTAATTTTCCCTTTTATTTCCTCTGATTTTGTTTCGTGTGAAGCGTGCGTTTCTCTCTGGGCTTCTCGCTTACTCTGCTTCCCCTCTCTTCCTTCCCTGCTATCTTCTGATTTGTGCTGCAGAGTACCTAAATCCGATTGAGGAGAATCCGTTTGTCACTCGGCGTAGAAACGGCGAGATCCATGCTTTGGACAACCCCGGATACCACAGCACACCCAGCAGCCAGCCAAAGGGAGAGGACGAATACATCAACGAGCCGCTCTACCTCAACACTTTCCACAACCCCAGTGATCTGTGCATGGAGACCTTGAGGAGAAACGGTCTTCCCATCTATGCTCAGCCACCCTCTTCCATCCCGGTCACAACCTCAGGAGCTCACCTGCCCCTCACCATCCAAGGCAGCCTTCCAAACTACTTAATCCCATCCGTCCTGCCCCCTCCATCTGCCAAGTCATGCCACCACGGTCCGTCGACCCACGCGCTTCACACCATCAAACCAGCAGGACAACCAAGCAACTCAACTGTTGAACCCACCAGCCAAAGCCAAACAGGGCCTTCCTCCCAAGCCCAGGTCAGCCAGACTGGCATGTTCTCTGCTGCAATGTCCACCGGCCGCAGCAGTTTGCCGGCATACCAGAGCCTGACCGCCGTCCACCCCTCCAGCATGCTGAAACATGGGGGACAGACATCAGGTAAAGCAACAGGGAAGAAGCTGAAGGTGACATTTGACAATCCTGAATACTGGCAGCACAGCCTGCCTCCGAAGACGTCTGAAGGCACACACGGAGGAGCCATCAGTGCCAAACTCTTCTATAAGCAAAATGGACACATACGGTCAGCTGTGGCGGAAAACCCCGAATACATGTCAGAGTTTTCTCTCAAATCTGGCACCGTTTTGCCTCCTCCACCCTACAGACAGCGCAACACAGTGGTGTAGATCGCTCACGGCGGCACCAGGACACCACGCAGAGGCGTAGTTAAGATCCTTCTCAAACAATTTCTGAATAAAATCCTTGTTTTCTTGAACTGTGGAAATGTGGTGGACAAAGCAAAACTCAACCAAGCAGACCTGTCGCCTGCACCTTTACTCTGTTATTTCAAGTCCATTTTATGTAAATAGTTCCTGCTCCAACACGTGGAATTGGTCACATATACTAGCGGAAGAAGTCATGTTGCGACGGGGGCCACATGACATGACAGGACACCGAATTGTCTGAGCCAGGTGGATGTTGGTGGTATCAAAGAGGACAGACACTGTCGCTCCAGGGACCTGAACTCACTGCCAGCCACTGTCTGTCTCCATGAGAAACTCAGTGTCGTATTGGATTTGTCGTTCAGTGAAGACAAAAGACGCTAGCAACTCAAAACAGGTCTGGTCATGTGAACAGCAGTTTGTAGGGGACGCTAAAGACTTTACAACAGATTCGACAGGTTAGTCGGCATCAGGGGGAAGCATTCGTTCTCAATTTTATTCACCTTGTTATCAATCACTTATCTGGTTATATCTGCCATACAGATAATAATCCCCCATTTTCTTTGACTTTCCAAACTGATTTGTGTTCACAAAGTGGGCTGTAACGTCACATAGGTAATTATGTTAGGCCAGCACAATAGAACAAACTGTGAGTCCAATAGCACCTTTATGCTGCAAAAAAATATATAAAAATAAATTCCCCACTGATGATTCTTTTGAGGTTCGGCTTTGATGCCAACATTTAAGTTGCCTCATCTAAGCTCAGACGGTCCAAACTGCTTGTTGGCTCCACAGTTATGAAGTTATTTATTTACAGTGTATTTGTGTGTGGTATTTATGTGTAGGTAACATAGGGTAGAATTATACAACCCCACTATGCACTTTTTGGGGCTAAAAGCGTCAATTTTTCCCCCTCATGACTTTTTCTTTTTTTTTTTAATGGTCACTGACTCGCTGCCATGGATTTATTTGTTTTAACTGTGGTCAAGCCTCATGACTGTTTGAGTGTCTTTAGATCCTTTTCACTGAGAAAGTTTTTTTTGTTTTATTTAGGCATTCAAAATAAATTAGAATAACTGGTGTCTGCGATTATAATAACGTTGGAAGCGACTGGCAAAATATGTTTCACTGTTGTTTTTAAGTCTTGGTTGCTTTGAATGAAGCGTCAGCAGAGTAGACTAAAGAGCCGTGAGAAAGCTACCATACATCTCTAGTTTCAAGAGAGCACAGAGCGAGAGAAAATCCTTGCTGTTTGTTATCCTTTTGCCTTCATTGTTGGACCGTTTTTGCTGCTGCTAACTGCAGTGAAGAGCCATGTAGCCATTTCAGAAGTGTACTATGAAATCCTGCATGATTTTCTGAGTTAATATTTTACTGACCTTTTATATCCTGACTAAAAAACAACAACAAAAACCAGAGCGCAGATAGGTGAATCAAACTGTTTTATATGTACTGACCTCAGTAGCACAAACTGGAAACCACCCTAATTTTGGAATATTTTATAGGAACTTTGTGTGTTTGGGTGTTTGACCTTTACTATTAGTGCTTTGATTATTTATGAACATATTATAACGTGTGTTTTTCTTCATGAAACAAAAAAGATGACTTGAACTTTCATGATTTTTCATAATATTATTTTTGATTGCTGTTTAACGTGTGTGTCATCCAAAAAAAGAAAGAAAAAAAAACATCCTGTTGAGATCTAAATAGCACATAAACACTGTTACACATATTTAAATTATCCCTACAGTCTGTACAGAATATCTGGAGTGCATCTCTAAGACACTGAAAAACAAATGTGAATAGTATTTTTATAAAGCACCGAAATGACCAACATCGGTTTTCTGTAAATATGGAGGCTTCGCTGAATATTGGCTTTACAAAAGCAGTATTTACTTCAAGCGTTTTGTTTTAGTACTCACATGGCAGTCCCTCATGAAAGTCCCATTGGTGATGGTGCATGATCGACGTGGCTGTCACACCTCCACTTGTCATGTTTGTTTGTTTTAATCCACAGGACAGCATAAGCTAGAGAACAATACCCTCAAACTCTCTGACAAAACCAGCATACAGCGATCGTTCTGGTTCTGTGTGACCCACCGCTTACCTTCTAGTGAAATAATGCTGACCTTATTTAGACTTTTTCTTACCAATGTTTTCATTAGGATTTGTTTGCATGCTTCTGAGGGAGAAGAGTCTCGACGCCTAATCTTTTCCCCTCCCACTGTCCTCTCAACCAGAGACTTCCCTCGATAACCATACACAAAGCTTTATACCATATAAACACCTTTCCTCATGTTTGTTACATGAATCTGTCAAAAGTATATTTTTAATTTAATATAAATAAAGATTGATTCGGTGTTTGGTGGTGGTTTTTCGTGTGTTTTTGTGACAGCTTCTTCCCTGTCTGTGTCCTCAGTTTTCATCTTAGGTTCTTGTGGGGTTTTGGGCCTCACATAAGCCAGCCCTCAGATCAGAATCTTTCTGAAATGAATCCACCTGGAGGCTCCCTCAGGTGTTCTGTAGTGGGTTTCAGTGCTCCTCTTCTAACAGTGCCTTTGTTGCCAAGCCAGGTGTGGAGAGTGGGGTGTGTTGCCAGGCGGTCCAGACACTTCCCAATCTGTTACTGTTGCTGTGAGGGAGTGACTGCAGTCCTTTGGCCACAGCATGTGAGAAACCCCTGGCGACTGGCTGTACCTGGCCGCGATGCCAGCAGTCACATACTCAGGAATCATGAATGAAACTTCATGCACCAGAGATCCTCTCTGCATGTTCTCAGGCAATTCAATGGGACTTACTTGGCTCTTACTTATACAATCCTTATCCAGCACCTAAAGTCTTTCACACTAGTGATGGGCTGATGAGGCTTCATGAAACAGTGTCCGAATTTTCAGAGGTTTGGTTGAAAAAATGATGTGAGGTTTCATTGAAATGGTTGTTTAAATACAAAGATTTTAGAACTGTGAGCTCCATCTGGTGGCATCATAAAATAAAGACACTGTATCATGAAGCCTCATCAGCTCAGCACTACTTCACACAAAGTCACCATTGCAGCAGTGGGCTGAGACGCAGCCTACCATCGGAACCGCAGTCCAGGGATAAAGTGCTAAATCTTAGATTGGACTAAAGTGGGCAGACTCGGTACGGGTTGATTTGTGGGTACGAGTGGAGCTAGAGCAAGTGTGCTGCAGAGAATCGTAGTGAGAGACTGTGCTTACTAAAGATCTCGGTGGAAGAGGAGAGGGGATGAAGGCGGAAGAGAGGAGTTGGGGGATTTCTCTTCATAAACTGTGTTTACTTAAAGAACTCCATTGCCTTATTAGTATTAATAGCAGCGACTTCAGAAAGCTCATATTCTGCCATTGGACCGTTTTGTATTATTTATGACTGAAATGAAAGCTGGCCCCCAATACCAGCAATTCTGAGGGTTGCTGCATAGTAAACAATGTTGCTGACTGCCAGTTTACGTGAGCAAAATTTGGTAAACAGCAAATTAAACACAGTGAGAGGAAGGAGAAAACTGGGAGCAAATGTTACATCCATACCATTAGCCTTCTTGAGACATGATTTCAGTAAGAGGCAAATATTCCGGACCTTTTCATGAGGCTGGTCTTCATCTGTGAGTCCTTTTGAAGGCCTACTGCAGTATCACGCCTCCAGTGAAACTTCTGGAACATTGAGCTTCTGAAGTTGAGTAAAAAAAAAAAAAAAAAAAAAAAAAAAAAAAGGAAGTGCGTAGTATCTTGAGAGCTTCCTTAATTAAAGACACCATCTGTTAAATTTGATTATTAAGGCTGTTAGCGTGAGCACGGATGCGGCAGAACATGACTTTCATTTTCTGCTCTATTTGCAGGGCAGCGGGATGGTATATCATTTATGGAGACATGGACAGAAGTTGGGGCTCAAAAGCTCCCCAGGTGAGGAGCTTTCCAGCTAAAACATTGAATCCCCTCAGTGCTTGCTGCCCAGTGACTCCAAGATTTGAGCCTTCTATTTCATTGCATTTAATAGATGAAGTAAGGCGTGCAGTCATGCCAAGACCCCATGTTGTTGTACCACTACCAACAACCACCTGAAGGGAGACTGAGCTTATGAACATCAAAACGCATTAAACAGCAAAGCTGAAATAATGGAAACATCATTCTCGGACATGGCTGTGATACAACTATGAGGACTGTAGAAAAAGAAACTATGCCGATAATATACGATAATGTCTGTATCTTGACCCATCACAAACCCTCTTCTGCAGAACTTCAACATGCTCAATATTGGCACTGCACCTATGGCTGACCAGAGACGTGGTCCAAGTCCAACACACGGATGGAGAAGACTAAAAATACTGTAACCACACAAATGATGTAGCAACCAGACCGTGCCCCCACAAGGGGCAACGCAAACCTGTGACTTCTGATTGTTGTGTGTAAGGCTTCACAGGAATTGTCGAGAGCATGGGTGGGCAATTCGTTCCACAAAGGGCCACAGTGGATGCAGTTTGTCCCAACCTTTTCACCAATCCGGTGTCTTCAGAGTGGTTGGCTTGTTTCATCTGAAACCTCACTGGTAAAACTGTGTAAACTTGTACCATCCCAGCCCTTTAAGGACCAGATTGCCCACCCTTCGTCTAGAGGTTACATTCTCTGCCCTATATATATATATATATATATATATATATATATATATATATATATATATATATATATATATATATATATATATATATATATATATATATACTGTATATATATGGGGGACAGATGGTGGTAGTTTTTTCCTAAGAGGGTGTTGAACGCACTTCCACGACTGAAGAACAGAGGGTCACTCACAAGACAGGAGGGAGGAGTTTGCAAATTGCGTAATGTGTAGAAGAGGAATGTGAACTGTGGAGACTGTAAGGTGGTGCCTGGGAGGAGGGTTGCTAGGCTGCATAGACCAGTGATCTGTAGAATGAGGCCAGTGACTCGGAAGGGAAGACAGTTTAAGTCAGATTAAACAGTGGAAGGTGAGGCAGAAAGAATTCTGTTTAGAGTTCAGCGAGATGTCAGGAAGTACGACCAGAGGAGTGTTAAAGTACTGCAGAAGTGGTGAGGGAAGAGCAGAAAAAGTGTTAGGTGTATCGTCAGGGAGGAGAATGGAGGACAGCCACACTTCATGGACCATAACACACTACTACGTCTCACTGCTCATCATGCCACCTTCTTTAAAGGAGACATTCGTCTCTTATTCTTTCGCCAACACTTATGCACAGTAACTCAGTTTAGTGAGTGTTTTTAGAACACTGGTGCCGCCTCTTCTTTGTCATGACAAAAAGGATTGTTGATAGTGTTGTAGTACTAAGGATAAGTCTTGGTCTTGAAAGCAATTCCAAGATGACAATGCCAGGATTCATCGGGCTCAAATTGTGAAACACTGGTTCAGGGACATCATTTTCCCACATGGATTGGCCACCACAGACTCCAGACCTTAACCCCATTGAGAGTCTTTGGGATGTGCTGGAGAAGGCTTTGCGCAGTGGTCAGACACTACCATCATCCATGCCAGATCTTGGTGAAAGATTCATGCAACACTGGATGGAAATAAATCTTGTGACATTGCAGAAGCTTATCGAAACAATGCCACAGTGAATGTTTGCTGTAACCAAAGCTAAAGGTGCTCCAACAAAATATTAGAGCGTATGAGCCTTTTTTTTGGTGGCAACTTTTTTTTTGCCCGGCAGTGTATATCTATATAAATTTCACCTTGTCCACCATGCTACCTGGTTAATGCCGCAACTATGAAACTGTTTTGCTCGGCTTGGTGGAGGTAAAGAAACATTTCAGTACTTTGTCTTTCTCCATGCCATTTTGTAGTTAGTGTTCAGCAGTATATTTGTCAACAACTGAAGATCAAATTGTCATCAAATTGTGCTCTATATGTTGCAGTGTGGCCTGCGAGCAGATGTGTTTCAACTGGGTCCTGAGGTCCAGTAGCAATTACTCCTGCAGCTGCCCTGTATACCGGCCTTGACAGCCTGTCACTGCTTCACCGCTGCTGTTTAATTGCACCGTGTCACCTTGATGGCTTGATTTAGCCACACAACAAGTATGAAGAAAAACAAGGTAAGTGTACTTTTTTTTTTTTTTAATTCCAGGTCTAGTTGTGGTGAAACCCGCTTTAGTATTTTATAAACTGATAAATTGGTTGTGTCTTGAAAATAGGTGGTTAGAGTTACTGGAGGGTGAAGGTGTACATTTGTATGTATATGATGTATATGAATATATGCACCGATGACAAGTCACTATTCTAGCTTTTTGAATCACTTCTGTATTTTCTAGGGGCCGACACCACCCATCCGCCACTTTTCCGAGGTAGGGTCGTGGGGGCAACAGCCCACTTAAAGTGTCCCAGACTCCCTCCCAAAGCAGTCTGACCACCACCATGGTGGATGTCCAGGCGCCTCAAGTATCTTACTGCGGAGGAGCAGTGGTTCTACTTTGACTCTGTCCTCCACACCCAGCAGAAAAGAGCATCACGTTGTGCTGTCGCACAAGTGCGTCTTCCAAGACTACCCTGCAACATATAGACCATGGAGTTAACCTCAGTAACCTTCCCTCTGGGAACAGATGTGTCCCCAGACTCCACCTCTTCAACAGAGGAAGTCCTTGACTAGAGGAACTGCCAACTATGTCACTCGTCAAGGTAAACATTAGAATCCCTTTCTGGCCAAAACTCCTCTCCCTAAACTTGTCCCCTTTCATCACTTGGTTTCAAACAGACCATGTACTGCTTGGCTTGTCGATCCATGATGGTGAAGTGGCTACTAAGGAAACACATTTACATTCAGGAGGAAGGACACTGGTTCACCGGTTATACGTGAGTTTTCAAAGGAGACATCTGGAGGGTGCTCTATTGTACTATGGATTACTGTATGGCACGTAAGGGCAGACAGCAGCCGGAGTCTGTCGCACAAGAGGAAAGAAGGAAGGCTCTCATCTGCTGAGGCAAAGCCCAACATTCAGGCTGTCAGGTTTTATGAGCACTTGCACAGCATTCTGGACAACCTTCGAGTGGAAACGAGTCCAACCCATTTGATCTGCTGTAAAACCTGAACTTTGTTGATATGAATCCAACTAGATTCTCTTTGCGTCTCAGCCTCACAGCAGCCAGGCTCCATTACAAGTGGTGCGACCCGGAATGGACATTCTCCAGGCAAACCTCTTCAGATGTCTTCTGTTCTGGGTGTTTTCCTGACCTTGCTCCATGTAGCCCTGTCGACACCAGTGCATCTGAGGGTGAGGCTGTCTTCTGTCTATGTGACAGTGATCAGTGCTTTGATTTTATTTCCCATAGCTTCCCTAAAATGGAAAAGAAAAACGGGTGAGAGAAATCCCTTTGACTATAAATGCATCAACTGTGTGGTGAAGTACAGCATATAAAGACATTGATGTAGCTGCACCACGCTTTTTTCATGTCAGAACTATGCTCTAAAAAAGAACTTATGAAAGTATGTTTGAAATTACAATGGCTTATGATTGATACATGAATCATTTTTCCAATAAAGTGGGGTTCTCTGCATCAGAGGAGCAGCCTTCAGTTACCCCACAGCCCCCCACTTGCACCCGCGTCAGATAGAAATCTTCAATCAGTCTCTGTATTAATCTGTCGCTGCCAAGTCGCCTCATAATTGAGTCTCATTACTCTCGTTGTATTGGAGCGTATCACTTTCTGAAACTTCGCACAGTGTATTTACATTCTAATAACGTGGCGAGTGTCTTATATCGTGCAATTAGTTTGGATCGTGTTCAGTACCAGTATAAATCCACATTATCCTTCTGTAGATTGGAAACCAAATTATTATCATTCCCCCCATTTCATGCTCACAAAAGTAAATGTTACATTGGAAAGTGAAACAAACACTTGTTGATATACTTGGTGTGAAGGTTAATGTGGCTGGCAGCACTGAAAGTGCACCAGATGGATTCTGTCTTGGTTCAGCTGAGCTTCATTGCTCTTCTCTCCACCTTCTCCTGCACCTTCCCACTGCTCTGGCAGTTCTTCCTCACCAATCGCTTCCTGTGTTTACCTCAGTCTGAATTCACTCTGATTTTTTTCTACCTCAACTCCTCCACCATTTAATCTAACTTCACTGTCTTCATTGTCCGAGCCGCTACCCGCATTGTATTAGAGACGGGTCGATGTGGTATTGCACTATTTCAGAGGCCACTAGATGGCACTTGGTTGAGAAATGATGTGAGGTGTCATTGAATTCATTGTTCAAGTCCACACATTTTGCAGCAGACAGCGCCATCTGGTGGCCTCTGAAAATCAGGACACTGTTTCATGAAACCACATTGACCCATCACTACATTCCACATATGACACTTAGGGCTCCTCTCGGTCAGATTTAGACTTGTACACACAATGACCACTTTTCCATGAGCCCATGCATCAGTCCAGCTGAGGTGTTACTTTTTTAACAGCTTAGACTGACTGTCTGTGAACCCCTCTCTCCACTCTTATACGTTTCCCTGTGTTCCTCTCTCTTTTGGAAATACATGTTTATTTATTTGGTAAGCAAGACACTGCATTTTGTTATTATTGTGTGTTCATTCAAGGCTATACTGTAGAACAAAGGGATATTCCTCAGGATAGTGCTGCTATTAAGCTCTTGTATGTCTGCACATTATTAAGGTGGGTTGGCCCAGTCGGCCAGACTCAACCAAAAAGTCCAGGGTCAAATCTTTGTCCCAGTCCAACCCATCACCAAGTTGACAAAAACTTTTCATCACTGCTGTTAATGTATGATATGATTTGCACCTTTAAAATGTTGATGGCTGAGTAATAGTGATGGGCTGATGAAGCTTCATGAAACAGTGTCATAATTTTCAGAGCCAACCAGATGGCTCTCTTGGTTTAAAAATGATCCAAGGTTTCATTGAAATGGTTGTTTAAAAAAAGACTTTAGAGCAGAGAGCACCGTCTGGTGGCTTCTGAAAATAGGGACACTGTTTCATGAAGCTTCATCGGCCAATTCACAAGTCACCATTCACCCATTACACAGTTCAGCAGTAGGCTGAGACACAGCCTACCATCGGAACCCCGAGCCAGGGATAAAGTGCAAAATGTCATGTATCAGTCACGTAAAACTAAAAAACTTTGCGTGCACATGATTCTGGATTTGACTGGAGCTTTCTGCGCTGGCAAAGTGTGCTGGCAGACAGAGACAGAGCGCTCTAATATCTCCAGGGCCCATAAAGTCACTTCCCGTCCCCCTGAGAACGATTTCCTCTTTTCTTTTTTATATAATTTCGACACACACCGAAGCAGGTCTTTCGAAGTGTCTTTGACATTCAAGTCCTCACCAGCCGTCATGGAGCCTTGTACTGCTTCTACCAAACCTTTTGAATTTGTCCAAAGTCAATCTTGTTTTCCAGAACAATGACATTTAATGTGAGCCCAGCATGGCGTCATACTTGTTATTGATCCACTGGGCTGCACAAGCAGGAGAGTTGGTGGGTGAACGGACGTTACGACTGATGAGTCTGGAGGGTTTTAGCTGTGAAGTTATGACCTTGTACTTACTATTCCTTAGTGCATGTTTTCTCACTTCTAAAAGGATCAGACATAACTAAACAAAAAGGTCACTTGTAGCTCATTGCCACTCAGAAAGATGTGTTAAATACACCCTTAAAATGGATTGCAAAGGTTTTATGGCCCACTTTTAGGCTCTTAAAAGGTCCAGCATCACAATATTGAGCAGAAATTGCAATATTTCTTCATGGCTGATCGACATTTTAATGGCTTTGTTGGGATGGTCATGGTAATGAAATGGTTTTACAGTAAAACGATACGATTGTGGTTAGATTTTTACTGCTGTATTCACGTACAGTACTTTGGTTTTTCTTCCTCGTGCTGTGACAATCGTGTTAATAAATGTGTTCCACTCGGAGCATTCTCATCATTTTGCTCTTACCTCAGTGTTTCTGCTTCAGTTCTTTGAAGACCATCCAGACGACGATTCAAATCAGTTTTACAGGATAAACTGCTGGTCACAACTGATACTGTCACAAATATTCTGTAGAACTGGGGTTTGGTACCGTTTTGACTGAGAGTCCCCAAAAAACTGGATATTTTTTAATTGTACTTTCCACAGAACCATATGTTGTGTAGTGCCATCTGGTGAAGACCGTAATCTATGAATGCAATGAATTATTTTTTTAACCAAGAGCGCCATCTGGTGGGCTCTGAAAATTAGGACACTGTTTCTTGTATCCTCATCAGCCCACCACTACCATTGATCTCCTCAATTTGGCGCTTAAAGCATTTCAAACCTTGTGAGTGTGGTCCCATTACGTCCAAGAATAAACTCACCAACGGTGATTGAATTTAAACAGATTCCATGATGCTTTGTAGTCCAGTCAACTAGCCACATTCGCAAATGATGGGCTGATGAGGCTTCATGAAACAGTGTCCTTATTTTCAGATCCCACCAGATGGAGCTATTGGTTGAGAAATGATCTGAGGTTTCATTGGAATGGCTGTTTAAATCCATGTCTTTTAAATCCATAAAGATTTGAGAACAGAGAGCGCCATCTGGTGGCCTCTGAAAGTTAGGACGCTGTTCCATGAAGCCTCATCAGCCCATCACTACGGATCGCTACAACACGACTTCCCTCCACTGCGTGACACTCCCCCCTTTTTTGATTTTTTTGTCCTCAATTCGTTACGCATCCGGCACAAATACTTTACAGGGGGATTTTAATAGATTTGAGCTGCTTCTTGCATCGATTATTTGACTATTCGAGCCCCTGCCTGCATATGCAAGCATGTACATTGAATTCAATTCCTGGCAAGTGATCCATTTTGCTTTAATGTATCATCTGGTTATCGGGTGTTGTTTTGAATACATTACTGTTGTGCTACAGACATGAAAAGCACCAGCAAATCCATTTCAAGAAGTGCGTGCAGCCAGAAATATAAAGAAAAAGTCTGCTCCCATGTCCCATCCCTTGACGCTCCCTTGCTTTGATGCTGTTGACTTGAGCTCAGGAAGCATCCACCCGACGCCTACCTGTATCCACTTTCATCCAGAAGTGATGTTCGCCTGCGGAAGGATTTGAGACAGAAAAGCCAAAGTAAGCAATAGCTACTTTCACGTCCTGAAAAGCTGTGTTTTAATTAATAGTATTACCCAGGGCGACTGTGAGGGCAGTGTGGTGTGTCAGGATCGAGATTGTGTGCATCCGTGTGTGACTGGTTTTTATTTTTATATTTGCCCCTCACACAAATGTTAAATCTGTTGTGTTACATGTTTTTGTGTTTGTGAATACGGTGTGTGCCTTGAGTCTTATTGAGCACTCTCAGACGGCAGTGGAGGGCCACCATCGGCGATGACAGCCAGTCATTCTTCTGGCCTCCGGTCCGACTGCACAGCAACAGTATGAGCTATGGAGAAGGGCTTGAAGACTTTCTTTTTTTAAATAAAATGATCCAATTGTTCAGCATCACACATCCTGTCGTGCTGTTCTGCTGATTCATTATATCCCCCCATCCTGCTTCACATGCTCCAGCTCCCCACTGTTTTGCTGGTACTGACTTCCTGAAGGCTCAGAAACATCCGCTCACTCTCTGCCAATTAAATCAACATGCTGCTTCACCGGGAAGATGAACAAACAAAATCAGTTTCATAAAGAATTTAAACACCTCAATGATGATGCAGATAGATTGAGATATAATGTGTGTGAATGAGAGGGACCCAAGTGGACAGGTGAAGTTCCAGGATGTAGAGATAAAGAAGGAGGAGGATTTTAAGTACTCAGGCTCAACTGTCCAGGACGATGGGGAGTGTGAGAAAGAGGTGAAGAAGCGGGTGCAGGCAGGGTGGAATAATTGGAAAAAAGTGTCAGGTGTGATGTGTGACAAAAGGGTGTCGGCAAGCAATGCTGCAACGCAGCAATGTTGCATGGTTTGGAAACAGTGGCACTGAGGAAAAGACAGGAGGCAGAGCTGGAGGTAGCAGAGATGAAGATGCTGAGGTTCTCTCTGGGAGTGAGCAGGATGATGATAGGATCAGGAAGCAGTAGATCAGAGGGACAGCACATGTGGTCAGTGGTTCTTCAATCATGTAAAAAAATTGGAAGAAAGGGTGAACTCACTCACCTTACCAACAACTGACTGACTCTGATGAGCAGCAACAACAACAACAACAACCAATATCGTGAGGATGGATGGTTGACAGGCATCTAGTTCTAATGTCATGTGATCAACTTGCTTGCCTTGTTTTTGCCTCGTTTTTCGCCAGTCAGCATAGTGGGCATCTCAAGTCATATGTTTCAGGAACTGCGTGACTGTGGAGTGAACTAGTGATGGGCAGACGGGGTTTCATGAAACAGTGTCCTTATTTCCACAGGCCACCAGATGGCGCTCTCTGCTCTGAAATCTTTGGAAACCTCACATCATTTTTAACCCAAGCGCGTGGGCTCTGAACATTCGGACACTGTTTCATGAAGCCTCATCAGCACATCACTAGGCTGAACATATACAGTGCAGATTTTTGTGTCTCATATGATTAAATAATGAAAATAATAATAATTTCCGAATTTAAATTTTTAATGCAGGACTATAAGTATATCAGGGGATGTCATCTTGTGATAGGTAGAGGAGGTATCATGAAACAGTACTACTTTTCAGAGGCCACTAGATGGCGCTTTTGGCTTAGACGTGACTTGAGGGTTCATTGAATCAGTTGTTCAAGTCCAAACATTTTACAGCAGACAGTGCCATGTGGTGGCTTTGTAGACACATGGCACTGTTTCATGAAACAGCCAGGCAGAAGAGGGATCAACTTTTGAAAACTGCTTTAATACACAAAAGCGTTGGTTAATGCGTTAATTACCCCAACCTTACTGGTAGCACTTGACAAAAAGACCCTGATTCCATAAGAGTGATGGCTTCTCTTGCAGACACTCATTCATGTCAGTCGAGTTCCTCTGCCTCTTCGCAGGTCATTAAATGAGCATTGCAACTATAGATACTGTCTCTGACTGCTGTATGCTCTTTCTCAAACATTTCTTCTCCCAAACCCACAACAGGATGCTTTCCTCCCCCTAATAAAGAAACATATACCCACAAAGAATTGCATGTTAATTGCATGTGGCCTGCAGAAAGGTGCAGGTTGAGTTGACCCAGGGATGACGGTGTGAAAGCCTGCAGATATTTGTGTGCCAGCACCTTCCTCGGGCATGTGATGAACTCTCTATGTGTGAGCAAGTAGAGCAATAACAGCTTCCCTGGCCCTGCTCACCTCGCCGCCATCCATTCTGGACTAGGTCAGAGCAGACTCCCTGGGAAGGTGGTGAGCACACAAGTGCAAGTTTGGGATCATGTTTTCGCCATCAAAATAGAAGCTGTTTTAATCAACTTGCTGGCTACCGACACTAACCTTTTTCTTCCCTCCATCCTGCAGTCTTCTGCAAGATCAACTTGCCCGGGGAAAACATGACATACAAACTTGCAGTGTTCGACATTTGGAGGCACTTCATTTTTCGTCTTCATGGTCTCAAATGTGCAGTGTTTTGGCCCATTTGAATGTGATAAAGATTATTTGTTGGTATTATGGTGTGGGGTTTATCACTCTAGCATGACAAGTACAAACACAAATGTGTTCATTATTAGAGGAAAATCCATGTTTCAGGTCAGTGTTCTGTCTGCTGAATGAATGAGCTGGAATGATGCACATAGGAGAGGTGTGTGTTGCTTCCCAACCACAGCTTCAGTCTCCAATGATGACTGATGGTCAATGATGCGGCTTCAAACACTGATATGTGTCACAAGAGCCAACTCAAACTGAGAGTCAAATAAAACTCCATTTCAAGACACATAACAACATTGTTAATTCTCTAAAGTATATGTTGCACAACTCCCGCCTGCTATAAAAAATGAATCACCATCTCTCACTCTGTTTCATTCTTCTTATATTTCCGTGGAGTCAACCACAACTTTCATTGGTGTCAAAACTGTATTACTTTTATGGACAATTCACAGTAAGTATGTTTCTTTCATCTACACTTGATTTGAGGGATCAAAAAGGAGCAGAAAACAAACTATCTCATGTGATTTCTGCCCCTTCATAATGTATTTTCTTTTCCCTGACAGATGCATTAGCATTAGCAGTTTTTGTAGATTTTCACATTGCCATCTAGGAACCAAACTCTCAGCTTCGCTCCAGGATTTTTTTTTTTTCCCCATTGGCACTTGCTCCTTGCTGTCTTCATAGACATTAGGTGGGTACCTGGTGGAATGCAATCCAGGTCTGATCATTGATGGTGACGTGTCTCTCCAGCCATGCTGCCCTCAGAACCTTGAATGTCATCATTTCCTGTTGGAATTTCACAGCGACGGGGCGGGCCTCTGGCGGATCCGCTCTGCAGGGCCGATAACAAATTCCTCTTTTTATCCTACTTCGTCTTCTGTGAAGAGCCTGAGTATCATCAGCTTCCCCTTATGGCACGGAATATATCATCATATTTTTCCCGCTTGCGTTGACTTCCAAGTGGGCGACTCCCTCCTCAGCCCCGGCTGATGAGATCCTTGTGGACATACTGCAGTCAACAAGAGCGTTTATTGTCTTCTCCCGTTCAGGATCTTTTGCTTTGCCATTCAGTGGTGAGATCTCCCCTGAGGGCTATTCGATGACCGCCTTTATTTTTGACATTTTCTTGACCATTCCCTCCTGTTGGCTTTCAACTCATTCATTTCTGACTTTATCAGATCAGTCCTAGATTAAATGAGCTCAATTTTGGATGAAGTAAAATGAGTGTGTTTCCGTAAACCTTCTGTTTCTGGCGTGATAAGCTTCAAAATCGCAGATTCCCTGCCGAACACTTGATGGTTTCTTGCTTCAGACTTGTACATCCAGGTCTGTGTTGGATGCTGCTCAGATGGAAGCTGGTGATTTTTTATTTTTTCCTCCAGGATTACAATGACTTGCCATTCTCTCTTCAGCTGTTTCTTTTGACCAGAGTTTCAAGCAGTCTTTCATTCAAAAAACATTGTGTCGGATTTTTTTTTTTTTTTTAGCATTATGCCCGGTTTCCATTCAGGCACTGTGGCTCTTGCAACTGTCCCCATCTGGTGCTTTTGTTGCCTTGGACAGCCATTGCTGAATTGTGGACTTTTTCTCATCGTGAATCAGAAATGAAGAACTAAAGAGTACGTAACGTACAAAGTACTGAAAGCTGGCATATTTAGGGAATGCATTCTGAATGAGCCAGTTTAATGAAGTGACAAGAAACCGAGTCAAAATGGTTGGCCAGCACACAGCATGGGAAAACTGGAAGGTGTTTTCAGGGGGAGGTCCATAGGCACAGCCAAGGTATGCACAACCATATGCAAGAATTCTGCCATCCCACAGTCTGTTCACGAATATGTCTAAAGACAACAACAATCTGCTGAAAAAAGATACAGTTAATCCACTTCAATGTGAAACTGAAGTCACCTGAAGTAATGAAATATATGCATATGCAGTGCTCTCTTGGTTTATGTGCGGTTACGTTCCTCTGGCCAATCCCATGTTCAGGGTCGTAGCACCAGTATTCTTTTTAAATTCTTCTTTTAAAAAACGTTGGCACTTTGTTTGGTGTAGTTACTTTGGGGATGAAGTGCAACACCACCTACAGAACATGTGGACAAGTGTCCTTCTAAAAACCAATCTAGCACATATATTTTGGAGGGACCCCCAGGTGCCTGTATGCACGCCTCCTATGCCCCCATGTTCCCCTGAGGGATGACCTGCCAGACCTGGATCCCATCATCACTCATCTCCTGGACAGTCTGTGGAGTCATGTAACTGCCAGACAAGTTGTCCCAGAGGTGCTTGACTTCCTTCAAATCTGAGGAGGCAGGCCACGATTCATCTCACAGGACCCGTTGAGGCACAGCATTGTCATGCATCAGAAGCAACCCCAGACCCACTGCAGCAGCATGTGGTCTGACAATCCTTCTGAGGATGTCAATCCTTTACCCAATTGCAGTGAGGGAACCTCTGGCTACCACATTGAGGTCATGCACCTGCCATGGATATCCCTCCCAGACCACAACCCTATGGTCATACTGGTCGATATAGCAGGGTGTAAAATATTCTCTATAGAAAAAATCTCTCACGTCTGAGTACGCCGCTTCTCTGTGAAGATCACAGGGCATATACATTAGAAGCCTGCTTGAGGTCATTTTGTCGGCTGCTAGCCCATCTCCTGATCTACCTCAGTAAGTCCTGCTGCCCATTGTTGTGATGGCACTACAAAAAGGTGACCAAAATAATTTATTGCCGTGCCTCAGCATCCCCTATTGACTAGTCGCGTGCTAGTAGCCTTGTGTCACAGAAGATAAGTTTCCTAGCTACAGCATTCCTGGTTTATCTTTTGCCAGTGAGGACTTGAACTGAGTTGTATCGAATAATGGGTGATGGGCTGATGAGGCTTCATGAAACAGTGTCGGTATTAGGCCACCAGGTAGCGCTCTCTGCTCTGAGATCTTTGGATTTAAACAACCATTTCAATGAAACCACCTGGTGACACTGTTTCATGAAGCCTCATCAGCCATCACTAGTTAACACTATTAAATGTTGTTTGTTCAATAAAATGAGAGTAGTAGCAGAATCAACGACTGCTCAGTTAACCTGAAGAAATGTAGCACTTTACTTTGATATTTATATTGTTGGTTCACCACTGACAAACAAAAACTGAAGTAGAGGCTAAACCTGATCTCTACTTCCATGTAACTTTTTCCATGTAGGAATGAAAAACAATGCTGCAGTCAGCATTTCTTCAGGTTGAGTTCACATTCAACTTGGTTGCTCTTTATTTATTTTTAAATCCAGTGTGAAGGCATTTGATATTTGTTGACTTGTTTGGACCCAGAATTCATCTATACTTGATTTTATTTCAAGAAACAGCAGAAGTTTGGGACACTTCACTGCACTGGTCGAGTATCCAGATCATTTGCTCACAGTTACACTGGTAAAAATTTTAGTCTGAAAGCTACTGAATCGATTTCAAGTCCCCGGACTGTTTCACGTCGTATTGTTCTATATGAACCAATATCATCCTTGACTCATAACCGCAACCTTGTATTCCCTCGAGTGTGTCCTATCGAATCAAAAGTCCCGTACCATGTATCACTGTCGCAGGACGCATGGACCACCAACTTACTATCATGTAGACAGAACTCTACTTTTAGAAACAGTTAGCAGCAAGTTGCTTTTGTGAAGTCGTGTTTTGTCTTTGAAAGTGATACCGGAGTCTTATTCGCCTCCGGTTTCCTTCGGTGGTATCAAAAGGTTAAGTGGTGGAAGTTCTGATTAGGTATTGTCTTTGCTAGACAAGCTCATTAATGTGTCACAATTCATTATCAGAGCCTTGTCCTCGACTTGTCAGGTGGCTAATGGGAATATCAATCATAGGCTCCCCCATCACGACCCTTCTCACACCCCCGCCTTGCGTCGTCCCTCTGTTGACTTCCCCTCCCAAAATACCAGTGGGACTGTGTGGTTCTGTCTCGAACAAATGTCAAACAATTCATCTGAGGCATAGACGCTGACAAACAAATCTGACATACAGAGTGAGTAATGCCTTCTAACAGATGATCCACAAATGTGAAGGGACTGTGACAAGTTGAAGAAGCAAAGAGGAAAGTTGAGAGTGTTTACTTACGGATGTATGAAGAGTGATAAAATAGATTTGTCCACACTGTCCCTACCTTCAAGTAGCAGTGGAGGTGGCTCCAGAGTGCTACGATAAGCCAGCTGGTGAGACGTCAGATACTGTTTAAACAACTGAAACAATGAGTGTAAATATTTTAGTGGTCGTTGCGCTTACAAATTGGGTGTGAGGCAAGTGTCACCTTGTGTTCATATGCGTGTCAAAGAGCTGTGTAGATGCGGCAAAACCAGTTTCTCTTCGCCGAAAGCGAGTTTCCTGTTCTTTATCATTTGTCCGCAACCCTTTCCCCAACCTTGTATTTGTTTTTTTGTTTGTTTGTTTATGGTGTCAGTATTGCTTTAAAAGCCTGAGCTGGCCTGGGAGGTTGTTATAAGACTGTGATGTAGCTGTGCTGGGTATAGTACAGAGGCTGGAGGGTGAGCGTCTTGCCTGTTGATCTGATGACTCAGTTGGAGGACTGGAAACTGATAACAGTCGCTCGCGATCACAATTATTAGCACAATTTCACCCAATCCCTGAGAGTTCTGCGAGGCGATGTAATTTTGTCCAGTCACCACGACTCTCAAGCTAATTCAATCACTTGAGTCTCCTTTCGCCTACCCCTCCAGGCGGGATGTGTGGCATCATAGTCACTCCCACCATCGTGAGCTCAAGTCATATGTGACACCAAACGCTCACTTTAAGTCCAAATTCCCATGGTTTAAATGTATAATTGACGGAACTAAAAAGTGGAACTCAAACCCAAACATGGCCAACGGCAAGATGAATCTCTCTTGTTTTGTGTGTGCGTGTTCTTGTACTTCTGTCTTTCAGCAGAGTGAGGACATTTTGGCCGGTCCTCACTTTGTCAAGTCTCATTCTGAGGGTTAAAACAACAAGATAGCTGGGTTATTATAATTGGGTTTTAGTTTGGTTAAGTGTAACGGTTATGTTTAGCCATTTGTTTTAGATGGTTAGGTTTAGGGAGAGAATCTGGGGAAAAGCATGACGGTCAATGACGGTCCTCACTATGATAGGAAGAAACATATGTGTGCGTGTATAAATTAAATTAGATGTGAAAAGACCTCTCTATTTCATTAGACATTAGAGCATTTAGGGTCCTTTGTTTAAGAACCACTTAAGTAAACAACTGTCCATCGACAGGCAGCTCCCAAATTGCCCATAATTTTATGTATTGTGCATTCATATTTTTCTCATGATGCTATTGTGAGGGAGAAAACACACTCAATGACAGGCCTGACAAGCAATTACAGCAGGCAGCTTGGTAAGACCTGTGGTAGGAAGCGAGTTGGAATTCTGAAGAGACAAAAGCTGGTCATTTTGAAAACCGCTGGAAGAACTTATAATATTGTAATATTGTAATATCAATACATTTTATGTAGCCCCATTTTATTCGTGATGGGCTGATGAGGCTTCATGAAACAGTGTCCTAATATTCAGAGCCCACCAGATGGTGCTATTGGTTTCAAAATGACGTGAGGTTTCATTGAAATGGCTGTTTAAATGCGAAGAGATCGCATTCATCACATTTCCAAGTGAAGGCATGATGATAGAGACATAGAAGGTCACTTCACCATTCCGTTTCCGGAAGTTAAATCCAAAGATTTTAGAGCAGAGAGCAGAGCCACCTGGTGGCCTCGGAAAATAACCACACTGTTTCATGAAGCCTCATCAGCCCATCACTACCTCAAATTGATTTCTTCAAAAGTAAAAGAGGAATAAATGTCCAAAGGAGATATAGCATTTGCACAAGACACTGATACTGTGACATAACATTTATCATGAAACTAGATGATGAACTGTTTTCAGAATCAGAATCAGAATTTAATTTATTTCCATGAAATAAATGAAATAAAAAATGAAATAAATAGAATAACAACAAGGCTGTTCACGAATTCAACAGTCTGACGGCCGAGGGGAAGAAGCTGTTCCTGTGACGGAAGGTTCTGGTCTGGGTGGACCGTAGCCTCCTGCCAGAGGGAAGAGGAACAAACAGTCCATGTCGAGGAAGAGAAGGGTCGGCTCTGATCCGACCTGCAAGTCTCTGGGTCCTGAAGAGGTGGCAGGTCGCAACCGATCACCTTTTTAGCAGATACGCTGCAGTCTGCTCTTGTCCCTGGAGGTGGCGCTGTTTGCATGGGAAAATGCTCCTGTTGAGAGAGCAGTTGGAAAGACCAGTTGGTGCTTCAGCAGCAGGCCATGTGGTGTTAAATCAAGAGCAGAACCCCACTGAGCTCTCAGAGGTGATCACACTGGAGCGGGCCGGACGTGAGCAGCAGACCATGCAGACAGTGGCAGATCTGTCACCCTCTCCACTGTGCACACACGTTAACGTCAGGCGTCCGAAGTTGAGGCAGGCTCTGTGACAGAGGGATGATGCACCGTCTGTCATTAACCAGGAAGCGGCGTCCTCATGGGGCAAGCCTCTTCCAGGAGCAGCGTTTGTCACATGGTGCGCCATTGTCTTAATATATGGCTTAATTAGTCCTGCTAAACACACGTTAAATCAGTCTGGCTTATCGTCAGCCTTGTTCATTTATGGTTTTAATATGTGAGAGTGCTTATTTTCATGTAATCGCCCCTGCGTTTGATCTGAATGATGGCGTCCCCCTGGTCGTAGATAACACTGGAGAGCGCTTCAAGGCTGCTGGTGAAGCACAATCTGCTGTGTGAGGGAGACTGCAACATGAAGCAGGCTGGGAATGGATGGCCAGACCTGGACCTCGTACGACTACCCCTCAGAAGTACATGTTTCCATGAAAAAGAAGCTTGTGGAATTACAAGTGCATGCACACATTCTCTTCCCCACAATAATAAGACAGTATCAAGAGGGTGCGATCCAAATCTACCAATCCCCAGAAGAGGCTGCTATGACGTCTAACAGTTTATATTGAAACATATATATGTAGTAGGCATCGGTATATAGTGTTCCCTCGCTATACAGGTTCAGTGAAGCGCAGGTTCATTATTTAACCAAGAGCACCATCTGGTGGGCTCTGAAAATTAGGGCACTGTTTCATGAAGCCTCATCTGCCCAGCATTAGTGATTGCTAGAATTGCCAAAATCTATTGTATAAAATTAACAAAATACTCCGGCTGACCACCATTTACTGTGCGGTAACAGTTGCATCGATGTCATCTCAGCATGCAAAGATGTTTCAAACGTCATACATGTGGAGAATACACCGTAATGTAGTGATGGGAAGATGAGGCTTCATGAAACAGCGCTCTAGTTTTCAGAGCCAGAAGGCGCAATAGGTTTAAAAATGATGTGAGGTTTCATTGAAATGGTTGTTGAAATCTAAACATTTTAGAGCAGAGAGTGCCATCTGGAAAATGAGGACACTGAGGAATGAGGAAAATCTGAAAATAAGGACATTGTTTCATGAAGCCTCATCAGCCCATGACTACTGGAATGTTTATACTTGTCATTCTGTCTTGCAAAGCACATGGGAGTAGATCATGATCACAAATCTTTTGTGGTCCCAAAAATGTGCCGAATCTAATCTATCCAATTGAATCACAAGTTAAGATCACCATCCCTCTGAAGTATAGCATCACTTCAAAGTAGCCACGAAAATAAAAGAGAAAAGATTAGTGACGATGCTCCAAAACTGACCCCAGAAATGTGTACTTCAATATTCTCCACATCTGCTCGCCATTGCATGTCATGTGTTGCCGCCGTTTTATTTCATCACCCGTCTACACTGAGTGGAGGGTGTCAAAAAGAGGATTCCATCCAGCGGAAGAAAAATGGAGCTCTTTAAATGTCATGCCAATCAAAAGAAAAGTTTTACAAACTGTATTTGTTTGCTCTTTGTGGAGCGCAGTCAACTATTCCAGGGTTACTGTTGCGCAGACACAGCCATGCGGCACTTCAGTGGTAAGTCTGAAGTGTCAATATACACAGTAAAATTCTAAGAAAAGAACTAGCCTCAGGTAATTTGACCACGCAGAGACGGCTGCATTTTTCAGTTCATCATGAAGCCAAGCCGGCGCGAACACCCTTGTGTTTTTAGTACATCGTAATCGCGGAGGCAAACATCTCGCCATAATTGCGCTCCAACTCCTCTGTCTCATGAAAATAGCATCTGATTGTGAAACAATGACGGCACACCACCCCTCATCACCCCTTCCTCTCTGCAATTTCCAATAGTGGCGTGGGCGGATCGCATCAGGCTCCTCTCCGTTTCCCTTCGTCTTCTTCTCCAGATGTGGGTTGCGAGCGCGGTGAAGCCTTTGCTCTCTGGCGGAGTAAGGAGATGGAGCAAGCCTTCATCTGCCTCCATCCCCGTCTGAAATGGAGCCAAGTTCAGCTCGGAAGCCAAGATCCTCTCTCCAGACGCCCCCCTCCCAATACACACTAGACAAATTAGTTCAAAGGTATTTTCTCTGATGTGACGTGAGGCCGGATTTTTCTTTCTTTTTTTCACTCATTTAATTTGTTCTCTATGCAAACATCTGCGTGTAGCTCTTGCTAAAGAGTTCATTGATCTAATAAGCATCTAGCTGTTCTGCTGAGCTATTTGTTGCCAAAACCTTGCAGATATCGTTGACTTATTAATTCCGCTTGAGCATGCACATTTGATCAAAGGCCGTGTTTCATCATAACACATCTTATAATTCCCCCCGTGCTGTATTCTTCATGTTGAACGTGTGCTATCAAGTTAGAACTGGAGCTCCACTATATATATATATATATATAAGCTACATAAATGTCTATGCGTTAGCCAGCTCACGACCACGGACCATCTGTTGCTGACCGCATGAGACTGTTCCCTACAGCTCTACCTGCAGGTGCTTTCAGTGTTATCCTCAAACAGTACATTGACTTTTTTTCTGCTCAAACTTGGACACATATACTTGTTCCAACTCTGACTTTTCTCCCACTTTGGCGTGATGGACGCGACTACAGTCCTTTATAGTTTCTATTGATTCCATCTTAGCAATCTTGTAACCAAACATCGCTTCAATGTGAACGCTACATGAGACCACAATAATTTCCATCCACCGTCCTTCAAAGCAAAAGTTGAAGCACAAGCAAACAAAAAGTTTACACAGTGTCTCCTCAGAATATGCATGTGCAAACGCTGGTCAGCAGTACTTTCTTTATTTACATTAAAATTAATAATGATAAATATAACTGCTTTTTATTCTTTGTTCTCAGATACTACGACTACTTTGTGGTCAGCCATTTTATTTTATTTTATTTTATTTTCATGACAGCGCTTTATTCCAAAGCACTTTCCTAGTTGGTGCGGTCCCCAGTGACCATGACAATAAATCTGATTCTGATTCTGATTCTGATTCAGATTGTGATTATTATTATTATTATCATTATCATATTATTACCATTATTATTATTATGCGCATCTATGTTCAACCACATTCTTATCTGCACGAATGTTCGTCAGGTTTTGACCTGTCTAGCCAGAGAAAAAGGTCAGCAGGACAGACCAAAGAAAAAGAGACATTCCAAACATCGGTTTGGGGTAATGTGAATAACGTAAAGAGGGAGGAAATGATCCTTCACTGTGGTCTCTTCATTTATAATACGCAATTGATCTGTATTATATGTGAGATGGACTCATCTGGATTCTGTCTTTGTGAGAATGGTGATGTTGAAAGAAGGAACTGTCAGGGTGTCACACATTCCTGGGTCTTTCCAGTGGTTTCAGAATTTTTAATCAGGCACTGCAACCAAAATAGACAGAGGTGCTGTTCCCTGTGCACTGCTCACTTGTTGTGGACGGGAGAGTGTTGATAAGTGATACATGTTTCCTCAGAAGAAAAGATGAAATATTATGGGATAGTGTGAAAGAAAACTGTTGCTTATGGGACTGAGTTGACAGTTAAAGAGGCATCGGAAAGATTTATGGACTTGAATCATGACTGTGGAGCGTGTCAATGCCGTAGTCACGCATTTTTATTGTGAGAAAGGTGAGACAGGTTTAAGCCTGAACAAGACAAACCAAGGCAATTAGTGCATGCACAAGTGCCAATTTGGGGGTTTTACAACAAGGACCTGACACACGACTCGGCATTGCCTCCTCCTAGACGATTTCTTTCTTTAACTCACTCCTTTTTGCCTATCTGTCATCGCTCCTGAGCCGTCTCAGTGAGAAATTATTCAAACACTGATTTCCTGTTATCTTTCTGGACGCCTTATGTGGGGTTTTGTCTGGACTCTTTGGACGACATTGTCATTTTGCCCCGTTGAAGAATGTCTTTCCTTCCCATTATGATCGGCTGTGTCAATTACCTTGTTGTAGCAAATAAATTCATTTTTATGTATTTATTATTTTTGTCCTATCTGTGCCTTCCTGCTTCAGAATGACCTCAGAGGCACTGAAAAGGTGAAAAAACGTGCTAAAGGCTCAACATTGTAAGCACCATTGGCCACTCTGGTGTTCATAAGATAACAGAAGGAAAATGAGGGATTAATTTGCCATTCATCGCAAGTTAGTACATTTCGAACACAAAGCCAGACCTGAGGCTCACAGTTATAAGCATGAGCAGCTCCCAGTATGGTCTGATGAGGCTTCATGAAACAGTGTGCTTATTTTCCTAGGCCACCAGATGGCACTGCTCTCTGCTCTAAAATCTTTGGATTTAACTTCTGGAACTCAGCTCACACTGGTGAAGTGACCTTGCACGTTCCTGTGACCACGCCTTCTATTGAAAATGCAATTTTATTTTCATTTTTTGAACAGACCTTCAGACCTAACTCTTGCATTCCCCCTTACCAAATATGTAATATTGTACTCAATGAGTGTCATGTGTCTAGTGCGGAACTGATACATTATAATGTTAAACAACCAGCTTAATATCCACAGTCTTACTGTTACGTCCTGTTGAGAAGTTGCCAAGCAAACAGAAACTACGAATCCCTCGGTTTTTCTGAAGCCAACTCAATGTCTTGCCGTGTCATACACAGATGCCACGAGGTAATAAACAAGCTAAAGCTCATGGTGAGCTGCGACACTCTTCACTGATGAGATGTTTGTCTGCCGACTGCAGGTTTTTTCCACGTCAAAACCTGTTATTAACTCCCATTTGTCACTTTAGTTCACAAACTCAACCCTCCACCAGTGAGTGATCATCCTCTGGAAAACAAGTCACTGATTCAAGTAATGAATCCACCTTGAGGAAATAAATACTCTTCATCACACGTCGACTCACCCAGGAACCATTGTCCGATCTACAGCAGTTCAAAGGTTTTTATGTTTTCCAGAGGCCACTACTCCACAGGACAATGACCCGGTAACATGATTTCGGAGCATCGATATTGGCCCTGTGTTCCCCATAGCAGATGACCACAAAAGATGGTAGCAGAATCAAGTGTTAGGACCACAGTAACCTGCAGGATGCAGGAAGAAGCTCCAGGCTATTGTAGGAAAAGAAAATTGCCAGTTGTGGTTCTCAACACAAAACATCTAAAACCCAGAATTCTGAGATCAGTCCTGAGGTGCAGACCACCAATGTCAAGAGACTCACAGAATATTGACTCCAGAGAAAGTACCTTTACCGATGGAAGCTGATCTGTTATTATATCTTCATATGGCAGCAGGTTTCAATATGGTTGCTTGTCATTTTGCTTCAGTGAAAACGCAATATAATTGCTCTACTTGACCTAAACAACCCAGACAGGTGTAGATAGCCAGTCAAGTCAGTCAGCCATTGGTAATGGAATGCCGCATGGCGTTAGCATTAGACTGTTCATGCATGGACGGGGTGATCCTCGGTTCACCAACCATTCTATCGGCATCCATAGTCATGCAATGAATAATGAGCCTATCACTTCTCAATGCATGTTGTTGAGCCAGAAAGAGAGAGAGAGAGAGAGAAAGAGAGAGAGAGCAAAAAAAGTAATCATAGCAGTTTCCATTACAAATTCTCAAAAAAAGTCCTTCGTTTCAATCATAAAAGTGATAAATGAGTCGCTTTGATCTCTTGAATTCTGCATTTATTAGCAGTATGTGCTTTTCAATTAACACTCATTCATTATTATCGCATCATCAATGTAGACACCCTGATTCATCATTATGAATTATGATGGCTGAACAACGGCGGGTCGATACACTTCCTCTGGAGTGCCATTGTTTTCAGTTTACAATGGACTTTGACAAACTGCTCTTGACTCAAAATGTTGCTTGGAAAGCATGCAGTATTTCACGAGGTCGGTCGCGGTTTAGGACCCAGAGACAGGAGATCAGGATTGGAGTGTAACCACGTTCTTTTAATCCAAATGAAAGCCTTAAAGGGCAACACAAAAGGAGACCGAAGACAATGAACAAGAACAGGACTAGATGAAGAAAAGGCTTGACCTTGACATGCAACACAAGACAAGATTTATCGAGACGATGACTTGACAGAACTGCCTGGGCTGTTACTGGACTAAACTTGACAAGAAGACTTGGCGACCTGCTGTACAAAAAACAGGTCATCCATTTTCACTCCATTTTGGAATCAACAAAGTCAATCTACTGAGCTCTGTCTAAGTGAGTCATCTTCCTCACAACAACTTGAGTCTCATTGACTTGGTTAGATGGCGCTCTCTGTTCTAAAATGTTTGGATTTAAACAACCATTTCAATGAAACCTCACATCATTTTTTTAACCAACAGCGCCATCTAGTGGGCTCTGAAAATTTAGACACTGTTTCATGAAGCCTCATCAGCCCATTTAATGTGTAGGATTCAGCATTTCAGTCCAACTGACTTTTCCAAGTCACTTCACTTGGTTGTACAGAGTGAGTGCACATTGTTATGGGATGTAATAGTCAAGCTGTAATAGTCACTGACTTGAGAAAGAGTTCACGAGAGTTTGACTTCTCCTGCCACTGATCCTTCTGCAGCGCATCAGTAGATAGAGGTAGATAGTAGTAGTAGACAGTAGATAGACAGCTAAGAGAGGTTTAAGTATAGGAGGAGGTTGGTACTTGCTCTACGCACTCAGATGCTATGAAGCAAATGAACGCATTGACAGCAGAACTTGAATTAAGTGGAAATGAGCTAAGAAATAATGATTCTTTTTGTGTTCAACATGAATATAAATTGTCTGCTCCCTGGCTGATAGAGAGATTCTGCTTTGCCACTGGCAGTTTCTGCCTTCTTTTTGTTTACACGAGCTCAAATTGGCACATGATGAGCACCACCGGTCAGCTCCACTTCAGGTCAGCCTGTTTATAAGCTTGTCTAGAACAAGTCAGTCCCCAGAAAGAGGAAGCTGCTGCGATGTTCCTTGTTACATATTCCCCATGAAAAACTCCATGCAATGTTCTTTCAAACTCCGGCTCCTGAGACACACTTACTCTCCCAAACAACACAACCCCTGGGTTTGGATACGTGAGCGGGAAAGAAAAATGGAGGCAGATTTTCAGCCATACTTGATTTTGTTGTCGTAAAATCAATAAACCTTCAAAGTGAAACAACCGGACCAGATTTAAAAAGAACATTATGCACAAGACTTGTATGTAATAGTGGCTCCACTCTGGATTTTATCTTGTAAATAAAAGCATTATGTCAAGTTAGATTCTTATATCACGTTCTATTGGAGTTAAGCACCAGCGTGAACACTGACCTCTCATTCTTCTGCCGTGTTACACACCGGCCAGAATGCTGTATTCTATGCACCACCAGTTTGAGTCAAGTCTGTGCTTTTTGGCTCAGGGCTAACAGCACCACCATCAGACCACAGTGAAAGAATACAACTAGAAACCACTGAGAACATGACTTGAGTTGGGAAAAATACAGATTATTAAGAGTCTCTGCGAGGTGACTGAAGTAAGGGGCCCGATGAGAAATGGTGCAGAGCAGACAGAAGAAGAATCGCTGATTATTTCATGAGAACATCTGTCTTAGACCCTGAAATACACTGTATATCCTTCTGATTCTGAGGACACTCCTCTGAGGTCCAGTACAGTGAGACCTCTCAGCACGTCGTCCCTTTCCTTGCTGTCTGAACTCACCCTTGACTGTTCAACATAGATGTACACTGACATAACAATTAAACACAGAATGCCCTGTCGGTGCGCGGTCATCCATCACACGCCGCACACCCACAACACACACTCAGACAGCAGTGCGCCGCTGTCTGCTCAAAGGCATCTTGGCAGCTTCTTTTGCATCTGGTTAATGTTAGTATTACAGCACAGTGGGCTCTTGAAGATTAAATAACACAAAGGCTCCCTCTCAATTCTGTTGACGTTCCTGAGCATTAAGAAGGTGAACCGGCGCGTGCCTTTGACACTCAGCGGGCCCCGCCGTTCTGAGCCCATCAAGCAGGCATGTCTGCCACCATTACTCTCTGGCATGGTGCTGGAAATTGCTCTGACTCGCCGGTTGATTACCTCAAATGAACAATTAGGCGACTTGCTGTCACAATAACTGGCTCCCAGCGTCTGAACAGGCTCGATGGCTTTTCAACGTCTGCCGCCGCTCTCGCGGCCCTCCAAATAAATGATCCACTCCAGAGGGGACATTTCAGCTCACAGCCCTCGTCGTGAATTAGTGACACATCGACTTGGATGTGACATCATGGGATGATGAAACGGATGATGTCGTTTGCGGACAATTAATAACTTGGCAGGTGGAAGTTTCTTAAGGTTGTTACATGGAAATTGGGAAATCAACAACTTTTTTATTTAATAAATGGAAACCCAATGACATATCTGGCTTAGTTTCAGTTTTGTCATCTGACTAAAACTGAAGACTCTAAAGACTTAACTGTCTCGGGTCACATTCATGTTATTACACACAGATCCGTCATGATGTCACAGCACCTCGCCTCACACAGGAGCTGTGTCTATAGGCATAGCTCCTGTGTGCTCCTCAATGTCAGAGAAGTCGAAGCATGAAGGAGAAGCAATGATATAAAGGGGCACACACTCTTAAAACCCTCTCCACTGAACTGAATCAAACGCTGAACAATTCTCTCATGAAAACCAAGTGAAAAACAGGTGTCAGAAGACTGTAAACAGTCGATGGTCAGTTTGATGTCAGTTTGTTAACTTATGTGTGCTTGACTGGCCACAGTCCAAAGACTGGCTCACTAGCTGAATTGGACGTGTCATGATACAGTACAGTTGTTTTCAGAGGCCACCAGATGGCGCGCTCTGCGCTAAAATCTTTGCATTTAAACAACCATTTCAATGAAACCTCACATCACTTTTAAACCAAGAGCGCCATCTGGTGGGCTCTGAAAATTAGGACACTGTTTCATGAAGCCTCATCGGCCCATCACCACTGTCCAGGGTGGCTCTCGCCCAATGACCGCTGGGATAGGCTCCCCGCACCCTGAACAGGACTAGGTGCGAGTTAACTGACAATGTATGTATTTGCACTATATACCTGAACCAGAGGTGGTTCTTAGTATTTATGCCTTTTTGGTTTGCTGTGACTGCTTTTTGCACTCTGTTATGACTCCCTGTTTTCAATCTATTCCCTTAATCTTCTGTTCATGTGCTGTCAGAGAGAGACGTCCAGCTAAAGTTTCAATAATATGCACTAAGTACATTGCCAATAAAGGATTCTGATTCGGGTTGGAACAAAAACCTGCACCACCCCGGCCCTTATAAGTTGAATGGATGAGACACATTATCTTTCGGCATCGATCAGACTAAATCAGAGGACAGCCCATGCAAGGAAACCCTCCATCAGTCCAAGCCAGATTACAGACCAGAGCACGACCAGTGTCAACAATCCAGGCTCTCTTTAATGGTAATGATGAGAGGTACACAGGAGAAGAAGAGTCGTGACCGGACTGGAAAGATGGGGCTCATCATTGCCATGTGTGGGAGAATAGAAAAATAGTTCAAAGTTCACACTTCATCGTGATTGCAGACAATTCAAAAAGAAAGGAAAAAAGGTTAAATTATCGATCAGCTTTCGCCTTGTTCAGGATCGAATTAATCTGCAGAGTCGAAATGTCTTATCGAATGAAGCATTGTGCAGAGACAGAGTGAGGCTTTAGTATTCTCCTCGTAAACCTAAACGCTCTCACGCTCTCAAGATCCAATAGTCACTGTCCTCCCCTTTCTCTTTCAAATGTCATTGAAATGTAAATTCTGACATTTTCCCTCTTGCTGAGATCTTAGAACACTTGGGGAACTGGTCTCACACATACACACTTGACCTTACTTACTTAGGAAGAGTCCTTAACATGAAAAATAACAAATTCATAACTTTTTTTTCAGTCAAAAGGCATTAAGACATAAAAAAAAATCAGGGTGTAGGCCGACCACCAGGTTGGTCATTGGGCTCTCTCGCATCTCTTGCGTGGAATAAGCTGAGCTGTTGTGACAGCCCAACAAACACCAACGCACTGTAAGAACCCATTCAATTCTAGGGACCATTTAAATGGTTCCGGTGAAGTGCTTTGTTCTCCATGGGTCAGGAGCATAGTGCAACGACTACGTGACTGGTCAGCCTCAAAGAGGTTTGCAAGTACCCTCAGAAGTACCAGGGCCAAGTCAACACTGTCCAGTTTTATGACAGGGAAACGTCGACCTCGACTAGAGACACGATGTTGGAAGATGAAGAGGATGAATGCCAGTGACACCCTATGTTGAAGAGGCATACTCTGGGGACTGACGCAGGCTCAGCTATCACTGGGGTTGCCGAGTTAGTTAACATGCTCCTCATGAATCGGCTCTTGGAAAGATCAGTTGCATCTCAAGGCTCTGGGGCTGTCTTTGCTGACTTGAGCCAAATCCAGTGGAAATCTGGTGGACTTTCCTGGTTTTAAAGGGTCACGACAAGATTGCTGTTCTGTCTACGAAGGAATTGCATTCTTCAGCCATCCTCCTATAATCTACTCAGGGGTATTGCAGAGAAAGATCCGCTCTCCGTCTCATTTGTACGCTCATTTTGTTTGCCTGTACAAAGACTAAAGAATAGTCATTCATGGCTATATGGTTGCATTTCGCCTGCCTCAATTGTTTGGTTGACGTTTCAATTTTGTGCTTCCTCCTTGTCCACTCAAGGAGACAAAGCTAAAACTAAAAAAAACTAAAACTAAAACTAAAGTAAAAGGGGATCATCCAAAAATGCTGCAGAAAAAAGGCGAGTGACTACTGATACATATACTGTCATTTACTGTCGATTGTTCGGCCAATATTACTGATCAGTAATACAATCCAGAAACACACGGTAATATTCATCATGGTATGACATAACATCCCACCAGACAATAGCAGAAATTGCATTACAACATCCCACATAGAGTGTTGAGGAGTCACTGAGTCAGTGCAACCCTTTAGTCAACCAGTCATATACAAATTAGAATTGTTTCTTATATTTATAAGTTAAAAAAAAAAAACGAATTTCAACAAGCGAAAAGTGAGGAGGTCAATTCCCAAACAGAGTGAACAGGTTCAGATCACTTTGAGTCTCTCACTGCCTGAGGAAATCTATTATCTGGCTGATTAACGCCTGCTCATGAAGCCAACCACCGAGCAGAGCTCAACCAGGAACAGATAAAGCCGGCGCTCATTAAAATACGGTCCACACTGTCTATCAAACCCGATCAGAGCCTAAAATCTCCCTGCTGAATTGATCAGTTTAAACACACACCCCTACATTATATTCTACAATAGATGAGAAAGCTGCCAGGGTAGAGGATATATTCTCTGTGGTCAGCGGTATTCTCTGCATGTGGTAGCGGTACCTGCTGTGCCGTGAATACTTTAATGTCACCATTAAATATCATCAAAACCTTCTAGAGAAGAAGTCGATGGAAATGTACTGCTGGCTGTGTGCGCTGTTGAACATGTGCGCTGTATGATTATGTAGTACAGTACAGTCACAGAATACATTCATTGAGAAATGTCAGACAAATTCCACCATTTCCCTCTGCTCGTCTTCTTACAGTCATATGCACACATGTAAGCAGTGATGGTCTGATGAGGCTTCATGAAACAGTGTCCTTTTTTCAGAGGCCACCAGATGGCGCTCTTTAAAAATGATGTGAGGTTTTATTGAAATGGTCGTTTAAATCCAAAGATTTTAGAGCAGGGAGCGCCATCTGGTGGGAGTAAAAATAAGGACACTGTTTCATGAAGCCTCATCAGCCCATCACTACATGTAATGTCAAATGCTCCGTTATTAAAATGCAACCGGCTGAAAACACAAAAATATAAAACACGTTTTGTTTCAGACTGTATTATTTAATAGAGGGTGGGATGGGCTGAATGGCTAGTGATGGGCTGAATAGGCTTCTTTTCAGAGGCCACCGGATGGCACTGTCTGCTCTAAAAATCTTTGGATTTAAACAACCTTTTTTAAACCAAGAGCACCATCTGGTGGCCTCTGAAAATTAGGACACTGTTTCATGAAGCCTCATCAGCCCATCACTAAGTGTATGCATAACATCTTGAAAAAAACAAGAATTTGAAAGTCCATTTATGGGGGCATTGCATTAGTAAAATGCAATGCACTGAAGGTAAAGCATTGTACTCAAATATTGTTGCTCTATAATGAAGAATACCTTTTTTCATTGATGGATTTTGGAAAATAAGGAAAGTGCATTACTCATGAAAAGGTGCTGAGTGGTTAACAGAGGGGACAGAGTCCGTGTGGATTTACTTATATTTGAACATTTGAATTTCTGCCTGTCACGTTCTGCACTCTGTGCTCTTATTCTTTGTCTGTTCCACGCGCTTTTATTTTGTTAACCCCCTCTAGTTTCCTTTTCCTGTCTGTCATCCAGCTTAATGGCAGCGCAGCTGGAGCTCATCCTGTCATCAACTCCTCTGTGGATATCTTCTTGTGGGTTCCAGACTGCAGGCTGCTAGATGGTCATTTCGTGTCATTCGGTAAATCTCCCAAGACTTATATTCCTTGTTGTGCTTTTGAATTTTCTAGATTGAATTTTCGCGCTTGAATTTCTCTTCAGCTGCTTCCTGAGTTTCGCTTTCTCCTCCTTGCTCCGCTTCTGTTTTGATCTCCTCAATTTTTTAGCCCAACCGTGTGTGAGTCTTATTATACTCCCCTTTTCATTTATCGATTGCTTAGATTTTTCCCTTTGTGTGAGTTTGAGTGTTTCTCCTCCATGTAGCGCTTTTAGTTGATCTGGACCTTGTGAATTTATATCCGAGCGTGTTTGAGTTCTCCCTGTTTTTGAAGGTTGACATTGATTCACCTCTCTTTTGTTGCAGATTTTTCCCTCGTCCCACTGTGTATTTCCCGGTTCGTGTTTTGACTCCGGCACCTTCAGTTCCTGTCTTCGTCTGTGTTTATTGTAATGTGTCTATTAAATTTATTAATTTAATCTTGTTGTTCGTGCCTTCTGTCAGCCTGCAATCATCTGCACCTGGGTCACTTCTCTGGCAAATATGACACTGCTGTTCTTTCACATCAATACAGTGTCTGCAGTTGCGTCATTTCTTGTCTGTTTACTCATGAAATGTGCGCATCCTCTGGTTTTTGATGAGAAAAGTGAAATATCCAGCACATTTTAGTAATTTCAACTAACACAGCCTAATAAAGACTAAAACCATTGGATATTTTGTTTGGTATCTCTTCATCCACAGATGGATTAGCATTTCTAAACACAACTGTATGTCCTGAAGTTAACGTCCCATGGAGTTGAACCTGAATTAAGGCACTTTATAGCACCTTAAATGATCAGAAATCACAAATGTTCTCATTTTTTCTGCCACAAATGGCATTTTTAAAGCATCCTTTCAGGAAACGTTGAAGAACCTGTGCAACTTTATTGTGAAATGTATTCCGTTTCATCCCATTTATGTTCCAGTGGATGCCTGGTTTCTGAAAGACTGCACCTTTCTTTGTTGTCATTTTTATCTTCCTATCTATGAACATGGCCCATTAGCCAGATTCGTGCTGTCTCTGGATGCTCCATTTTAAAGCCCTAGTTTACTGCCAGCATGCTTGGTCAGGCTTGTGATTCACAGAGAAAGATGAGTTAACAGCTTAAGCCTGACCAAAATATATGGCTCTGAAAACAGGTGTCCTTCAGTTGAGCCAGTGGAGGGAAAAAGATTGAGCACCTGAAGTAATCAATACGGGTTCTAAATGCCTGCCGCATGATTCCCTTGAATTATGGCATTTTGGGGTGAAAGTTGACAGCCGTCTTGGCTCTTTATAGTCACACATCTAAGCTACAGCACATTGGTCGACTATACGTTTGCATGCAGTCACGCAGAGTGTGTTGCAGCAACTGTGTGATTTTAAATTTTGGGCTGACCATTGAAGGCATGCGCCTCAGTAAGAGTATTTTTCAAATGCTAGAGGTGTTTCACAATTCAGTGTTGCCCCAAGATAAAGCTCATGCACACACAAACGCTGACACAAATGATGAAGTATTTCTAATTCATGAAGAAGAAACAGTCCAGCAGACAGTGGACTGTTTCTGTTGTGTGCATACAGTACCTCTGTGTCTCGGCGGAGAGTTTCTTTACGATGGATTGAGAGAGATCAGGCGACAGGCTTGTCACCATGATGTACTTGAGGCCACACTGAAATCTCAGCAGTAGCACCTCTACATGATCACAGAGGACTTTGGGACTATGATAAATAAGAAACAAAAGAACATATTGGCCTTGACTGCGAGGTTCAGTTTTGCCATTGGTTTGCAGAACACATTTGAAAAAGTAGAACCGGTTCTGACTGGTTCTGTAGAAAAACTGTAAAAGCTCATCTTGGAAACTCGAGATTTGTCATTGAGAATTAAAGAATGTTTGTAAACAAATATTTCAGACGTAAGTATACGTTGGTATACATATATAAATCTGTTCTTAATGCACACGGCCTATGTGTTGCTGCTAATGGTTCTATTATAAGGCAGTGAAGCGTTTTCTCCAGGGTGCACTGACAAAATGTATTGCAGTGCAGTGGCGGGATTCAATTAGATCGTCCACAATGAATGGGATGGAGGAGTTAGAGGCCTGTCATATGGATTCAGTGGTGTGGCAAACCGCCACTCTGTCAGTTTAATACTGGTGTCACAGCTGCCTTTACCTATTACAGCTGCAAGATAAGTGAATAATTCCAAGCGCTTCTGATCATTCTTATTTTCTATCGGTCCTCTGGCATCACTGGGGTTGTCAAGTTTCAGAATACAAACTGGATCTCACTCACCATTTCGGAAGGTCCCCTTCTATTTTTATGAGTCTTTTCTTCTCTTTTCACTGCTTTGGGCACATCAGCAGTACTAGACTTCCAGAAATGTTTTTTTCACATAAATCCTGGTCTGTTTTCAGTCATGGGCTGAAAAAAAACGGCGCATTCTGTCAGTGGAACCGCCCTTATAAGGATAACTACTGGTAACACAGCAATAGACAGTAGTGATGGGCTGATGAGGCTTCATGAAACAGTGTCTTTATTTTCAGAGTCCACCAGATGGTGCTCTCTGCTCTAATATCTTTGGATTTTTCATCACATTTTTACATATCACATTTACATTTTTAAACCTAGCACACTATCTGGTGGGCTCTGAAAATAAGGACACTGTTTCATGAAGCCTCATCAGCCCACCACTACTGTCTATTGCTGTGTTACCAGTAGTTATCCTTATAAGGGCGGTTCCACTGACAGAATGCGCCGTTTTTTTTTGTTTTTTTTTTGTTACCCCTGGCTAGGTGTCCTAAAGGGGGCTGGAAAGGGTAGCACTACCTGTAGCATGGTCACGAATGGCTCTGATAGGACAAACTGGATGGAGCAAAAAAATTCTGAGTAGAATAGTGATGGCAGCAAACTTTCACTCTGCCAAGCAGGTCAACTGTATCAGATAAGCATCCCAACCGAGCAGATGTGCCCAGACAAGGATCAGGCAGAAAATGGCCCATAGGCTGAAATGGAGTTGTAAAAAACAAATTGGGGCGGAAGGTCAATTTTTTTTTTACCATTAAAAAACGCAAGAAGGATACATTCCTGACGCCACGGGACATGCACCGAGAGAGACCCCTGGTGGTGCTGGAGCCCTCTTTTCCATCGCCTGATAAAAGTGCCTCATTAGATCCATCTGGTTGCTCATGAGTGGAGTTTAAAAGGGCTGAGAGAAGTGACAAAACAGGTCACAGGTGTGGAATGGGTGTGTCAAGTAGGTGGGTAATGAGAGCTGAAACTCAGATGGGGGTAGCGTCTACTGAGTCAAGTGACAGGACAGCAGTCAACATTTAGCTCTTTGGTAAACACAACCAACATCAAGCTTTTGTTTTCCCTGCGTCAGCAGAAAATTTCCCACCTACAGATTCCCTGATCACATGTGTCCATAAGTGACGTGGACTCTTATGAACATTATACTCAGATTTTGTTCAGGTTCAGATTAGCTTGAGTTATTGACCAGTGTACCACAGATGTCTTTATTTCTCATGCCAAGTAGCTGTGGACCCAGATTTTTGGTGAAAACCTGCAACATCGCATATACACAAGTACACTACAAATCACATATCAATCGCACCCCAAACAGAATATAACATGAAATACAAGAAAGCAGTGACATAACGTTTTGCCAAAGCAAAGGAAACACCTGAACTTGATCCAACAAATCCCCTGCTTCATGCACTTCCCTTCTTCATTGCCAACCAGTTACTAATAAGGAAAGAATGGTGCCAGTCATATTTGTAGACTAGATGACCACTGTTTATTGTGGGGAAAACACCAGTTGAGCACAGGGCTGTCAGAATGGTTTGCAAGCCACCACTGCATGCCCAATTCTGGCCTGGCAGTGCCTCCCACAGGGCACCCGATCTTTGTGAATTCCAATGGATAACACTTTGGCTTTATCTTGGAAGCACCTTTATTACAGTGCAAAATCACCAAATCATTAAAGTGCTATTAATGTTGTCAAAACACTGTCAATATTACCACAACCGATGATAGCAAAATGAGGGATGAAATTTCGTATAAACAAAGACCTTTCCGTCCTGCAGTGCATGATGGGACACCACAAAACCACGCTGGAGGATGACTCGTGGTCCGTTTTTTAAAGGAGCTTGTTTTATAGATCTTCAAGAAAGTCAAATCAACATAAAGTGGAATTACCAAATAGGATTCTATTAATGCAAATGAATCACAAAATCAGATGGAGCAAGATAACCAATAGCAAGTGGCAAAACCGCAAGACCCCTCACTCTGCAGACTTTCAGCCCCGGACTTGTGGTGACCTCAAAAGTCATTTGAATTTGAGACCTCTGATTTCGGACGTTTGGATGAAGGATTTATTTAATAAAAAAGTCAATTTTTATCATTATCATTAAACCATGAACGCTGCTCTCAGTATGACACATGAAGCAAAGTGAAAGTGTGACGCCAGCGCAGAAACAATTTCAATGTGGCGAGCAGCAGTGATTATGTTACAGACTAGGTGAGCCACAAAATCAGCTAGCGTTGTACTCAGACAAAGAATCTGTGGCAGCGATATTCGTTGCACTTCAACTCGTTGCAACTTCCTTTCAGCGACTTCATCCAAGAAGTACTGTGCAACTGGACACCATCCTGAGGATTTAGGATTAATTTTAAATGTTTACAGTTGGGTAAGAGATATTTTCTGGAGCATTGTTTTTTTTGCAACATTAATTGAATTCTGTAACACATATGTATTTGTATCTAAAAACTTTCACAGACTTGCTGCTCTTTTAACATGGTTTCGGATTGTTGGTCTTGTGCTCCCAGGCCAACTCCACTTTTAATGTTTTACTCTGAAAGGGTCGAAGCTTCTTGTGGTCATTGATTCGTGGGCCCAGAGGATGAGGAGTAGATGCGAGTAGACTTCAGAGTTTTATTGGCTCTCACACCATGAGTTGACCAACAATGAGCGAGAGCACTGGTCAAACACCTCACTGTGGTGATGTGAAAGAATGTGTTGGCAGGCGAGATGCAGACCTTAGTGTGACACTATCAACTGACACGGGACTAAGGCAATAGCTTGATTTGGTTTGGTTTCCATGCAGTGGAGATAAGTCGAACTACTGGGTGATGCACATCCGGCACCGGGAGTACTTCAGTCCAACTGGTTCGGCAGTCAGTAGAAGAACCACAGGCAAAGCAGAGAGCTGGCGAGGCAGACTGTTATACAGTATATCTCTCTCTCTCTTCCAAATTTCGTTGCATTGCCTTAAAAAATCCTCCTCAAAGTTTGCCATGTTTGGATGAAAATAAACCCTGTGATATCCTGCACTACACACATCTGAGACTGACTGTTAAGTGCTGTTTGCCCAAGTAAATCCATGTTTTTGAAAGACATTTTAAGAGCATAAATGCAGTAAATAAAATGGTCTTAGACATGTTAAATGGAACTTGTCATGCAATGTACAGTATACACAATGTGTTTGAATAGAATGAAATAAACATTCATTCATATTATGAAAAATGACATTAGTTAGTGGAGTGATTTCATCAAACTTGTCTTGATAAAGAAGACAGTGAGCAGTGAGTTTTATATATTTTAGTGTTTTTGCACATAATATACAGATTCAATTATGTTTATAAAGATTGACTTTTATAAAATCTCTCACATTCACTTTTCAGATCATATTTGATATTCTAAAGATCAGACCAAAACAGAGTTGTCCCCTGGAACTTTCCAGCCAGGCTCTGACACAGAATACTAGATTTTCATTTCGTCGGCAGTCTCTGTCATTTGTGGCCGTGTCCGCGAGCGAGGCCGGCAACTTTTCTGGCGTGGAAGCCATATTGAGGTGTAATCATGGACAGAGCCTCGGCAGCACACCTCATCGTCAAAACACTCAACACAAAAAGCTGGAAAAGCTGTTCTACACATTGTTCCATCTATATGACCACAGCAGGATGGCCGCGCACCACTGGTGACTCAGTGTGGGATGATCAGTTTGGAGCTGCGTCTGGGATTACAGTCCAGCCAGAAACACTGGGAGATGTACTGAGGCTGGCTAAGGTCAAGGGCTTCTCTTACCATCAGCGAAGCCAGTGTGAGATGTGATAATCACCGACCCACTACAGACTTCAGGCCTTCCCACTGGCCAGCCAGGATCACAAACAGAAAAACCTTTCACTGTAGGCAGAACGGCATGAGAGTAAAAAAAAAAAAAAAAGTATTTAGAGCAGAGGTGGACAATTACATTTTCTAAAGGGCCACGTTAGAAACTGTAGCTGTTGTGAGGGGCCATCATCAAAAGAAAGAACGTGGCGGAAAAATATATATTTAAGTAACAAGGGCAAGTTGACCCAAAATATTAAATGTAGGTAAAGATATTAAGAAGTGTAAATATGCAATGAAAACTATTGAAATATTTCATTGGCTTGTCAAGGAGATTGAACCCAGTAGCTGAATTGGTGCAGGTTTACAGATGACTCGGGAGAGCGAGGGTAGTTTTAACAATTTATTACAATAAATAGTATAAACACAAAAGACAAACAGGAACAAAGAACCAAGGATGTCAACACCAACAACAACACAGAGTGAGGAAACAGCAGGGGTAGGGAAGAACCTGAAACAGAAAACAGGCAAATACCATTAAGCCTGACTAAGGGGGACCAGGGAAAACGCACTTGGAGGTTGCTCACAAGGTCCAAATAACACACTCGGTGGTGGATCTACTCACACGCACACACGAGAAATGACTATAACACGGAGAGAGAGAGTGTATAAACAAAAACACTCACACGCGAACTAGCAGTAAGAAGCGATGAACAGAAAACGGAGGAACAAGAGTAACGAATGAGGCGTCTGAGAAAAACGTCAGGCACACACAGAATTTAGATAACAGGAGCACGAGAGAAACGAGAGTCGAAGGAGTTTACCGTGAGGACGTGAAGCAACCATCTGACAACACGAGCTGGCACCAAGATGTTGAAATACATGGGGATTGATTAGCAAATGAACGCTAGTCGTGTCACTCGGAAAGCTGCAGAAAAACAAGGAAATGGAGACACAGAACCGAACAGGCAGTAACAAAATAAAAGCACAAGAGGAAATGGAACATAACATTAATTTTAATATAAATCATCATAACTATGGACCAGACCTTCAATATAAAAAGGCAATTTATTTCAAAATATATTCTCAGTAGTCCTTCAGCAATTTTGAGGAACAAGAAAGACACAAAAATGGCCAATGAAAAATTTTGTCTTGAAACAAGAACATGCTATATTCACTGCTGAAGTGGTGGCTGTTACTAAAAGAGAAAGAACAAAAAAAAGGCAGAAAAATTACAACATATCAGTTATAGTTGTAGTCTGACGACAAAAGGGACACCAAAATACAGGCATCGGGCCACATTTGGCCCCCGGGCCGCACTTTGCCCAAGTCTGAAACAAAACTGTGGACACCATTACATGTTTATGTATCGTGAGAATAGATGGTTAAATGTACGAAAGTCCTTTTCCAGTTTTGATCACGAGGCCTATACGCCTCTACTTGGAAAGATGTGTTCGACAAAGGGGACAGCGTGAATCCATGAAGCAAAATTACAGGCCATCAAGCCTCCGCTCACCAGCGATCAGCAACACACAATGGAGTCTTTAGCATTGTTTCAGATGAATTGATGAGAGGGCGTTTCCCGCCTGTGGATGGTTTGGCAGCTGAGGGTCATTTTAAATCAATTTAATTCAGCACTTGATGACAGCTATTATGCTCCATATTAGTCCATGAAACATGAAGATGTGGAGAACGCAGCGTTCAGTCAAATGGGCTGCTGGCTGTTAGTTTTATTCACTGAATGCGATTGTGGCTATTCATGAGCTTTGAGTGAGTGTCTCTTTCCTCTCTACCAAAGTTTTAACAGTCAGAATAATGAGCTCAGGCTCGTGTTCGTCTGCCCGATGTTAGCTTCCTGACAGTCTGTACTCATTCACGTCTATTCCGGCACCCTTGAGATATTATTAGAAGTGTTTAGTTTCTGCTCACCGTAATCTACATTCCAACAATATGTTTGTTCAAACAAAAGCCTTTGACATTTTCAATTTCCCTGGCTTCCCTCACTGTCGAAGTCAACAGCCGACTGAAGAAGGAACTACACATCATTTTAGCCTACACTTACATTAATTTCCTGTCATTTTGGCTCATGGTGCATTCAACATCAACACGTCACAGGTTTTTTTTTTCCAAATTTAAGCTTAGATTTCCCCTGTGTTTTGACTGAATTATTTAACTTTGACAGAATACAATGAACAAATCTTCATATGCATGGTGATTTCCTACTTATGTATGCTGTTATCTGTTTTATTTAGAATGGCATGAATATCCGGACCAGAAGATATACTTCTGTTTCCGCTGGAATTATCAGTGAAGACACTTCTCTTGTGTTGGCAGAGATTCTCTTTGATGTATTTGGTTGTCACTGCTGCTGACTTCCACTGCAGCACATCGTCAGACAATGGTTTCGGCTGACAGTCGAGATAAGACTACTCGAGGTCAATGTGCTTTTGTATCATCACTTTTACCGGCTCTTCTGTTTTCTTACATGGGAGATAGGCGGCGGACAAAGCCATGAGGCTGTGGCTCCTCCAGTGATTCGTTCAGTCAGTGTGCAGTGACGGCACGTGGAATGGCTGGAGGTGACTTCTTCAATTACAAGCGATGTCAGTGATGAATTTGTAAACTTTTTGTAGTGTAAATTGTCATTCAACTAGGTTGCTGTGATGCTGATGGAGTTTTGTTCATGTTTATGTGCAATGGGCTTTTGGGATTGGTACAGTTTTGAATCGTGTTATTGAACATTAGTGGGTAAGATGGCTGCCTTTTGAGCGATGGGCCCCCGCTGCCTCTCTACCAGCAACTTTGCGTATGTAACCAGTCTGTGCTCGGCTCAGCTGGTCCGTTGTGCGTTGTGCAGGAATCACAAAAGTGGATGGTCTTTATCTGTGTCAAAAACAATGACACGTGGTCAGGGACAGATGGAGTGCTGCATGCCATGACTCAGCAATTGTGTCAGCGAATGAACAGTACATTGTACAAACATAGATTTCCGTACAGATAATACAAAAATACAGTTACAATATAGACTACAAGATAAGCCCAAACCAAATACAAAAACGAAAAAACATGGTCAGTCAGGGACAGATGGAGTGCTGCGCGCCATGACTCAGCAATTGTGTCAGCGAATGAACAGTACATACTGTACAACTGTACAAACAGACATTTCCGTACAGATAGTACAAAAATACTGTTGCAATATCGACTACAAGATAAGCCCAAACAAAATACAAAAATGAAAATGAACATGCGTCAAAAACATGGTCAGTCAGGGACAGATGGAGTGCTGCGCGCCATGAGTCAGCAATCTTAATAAACATAACAATTACAAATATTTTCATGTCCAATTCAACACTATGTCGGTACACTACCTTACCTCTGGCGAGCACCACCACCCGCTCCTTAACTATACAGTCCTTACCTAGAGGGCGCTGATTCCTCATCTATCCCCACCATGTGCAGCGCAATGTAGTGCAATTGGAATATACAACATAGTATCTACTACACGCCACCAGTGCAATGTGCCTGATTTGTCCCATCCTGCTAACACTGTTAGTCAAGCAGCCCAGGAGTGACCCAGATCAAGGAGCATAGAGGTGTTGCTTCTTCTCGCTCACTTCAACTATGGCCACTGCTCTCGAGAGCTTAGGTCACTCACCTTAGAATAGAAATTTTTATAACATTTCTTCCTCTCTTTAAATTGCACACAATAGATTTAGCAGCAACTGACGCTGCTCAGACTCAGCCTCAGTACACCTCTTGTCGTCATGAGGGTAGAATAGTAAGACAATGGTAATGACAGTGAAAACAAACCCAGGCAGCTGAGTTTGCCTTGCACAGGAGTGCATGGGATTTCAGATCGCATCACTGACTTTCAAAGTCTACTCCCTGGATTAAGAGCTGATTTCTGACTGTTGACGCCAGTTACATGAAGTCTGTCATTGAGTCTCAGCTCTGGTCCCACCTCGACGAGACACTTGGAGACGGAACCATTTTCTTGTGTTACAGCCTCACTCAGATAAAAGGAAAATAACAGCCATGTGTGTTGTTAGATGAAAATAATTTCATAAAGAGAAATGTAACCTAAATTTGACACAATATAACTGATATATAAACTGATCAAAGTAGCAATAACAATGGTCTACACAACTAACTTCCTAATACTACAGAACTAACAGTGACCAACACAAATAACAAAATCAAAAGTGTCTCGAACTGCTTCAAGAGCTAAAGAGGCCGAAGAGGAGGGCTGAAGTTATGGCTTTATGGACGCCCAAAACTGATGACTCCAGCCGGACCGCAGGCACCTGATGGAATGGGTCGGAACACTTGCCAGTGATGTGTCTACTGACAATACATTGTTCAGACTGCAGAAATCCTATTACAAGTAGTAATAGTAGTAGTAATAGCGTAAATGTTTATTTCAATCACCTCAACTACATTGTAATTACATTTGACATTTGTGTGACCTGCAGTACACGTCCCCACATAATATAACATTTCAGTAGCAACCCAGATTGGGAACACATATTAACTATTAATAAAGTAAATACTTACGGTTAATACACTGTAATTATGGTGTTGTTTAGAGTGAATCTTCGATGACTAGTCCACAGAGAATTCTAGTCAGGCTTAGTAAGACACTTATCATTACTATATAATGATTATTTACTGGAAAACATGCTGCAAATACACATAAGAAGAAGTACTTTATTTAGGGTAATAAATGTTCCCTAATCTGACGTATCACCTACATTTTTCATACATTTACATTTCATTCCTTCTTTCGTTTCTCAGAGATTTCAAAGGAGTGAAGAAGATTTCTTGTAAATTCTGCCCATTATTCCCACTTTCCATTTATTTCCAGAAAGCGGTCATGAGTAACTTTTGTAGTTTATATTTGTCTCACTGTGGTTCTAGCATTGAAGGTAGTGGTTGAAAGTAGTGATGGGCTGATGAGGCTTCACGAAACAGTGTCCTTATTCTCAGAGGCCACCAGATGGTGCTGTTGGTTTAAAAATTATATAAAGTTTCATCCAGATCGTTTGTTAAATCCAGGGAAGTTAGAGCAGAGAACGCCATCTGGTGGCCTCTGAAAATCAGAACACAGTTTCATGAAGCCTCACCAGCCCATCACTAGATGAAAGCAAATAAATAAAATAATAAAAGTTAAATGTGGCAGGAAGAACTCAAAGAAGGGGTCGGGTTTGGGCGTGTGGAGGGAGCTGCCAAATCCCAAAGCACAGGGAGCCGGTGAATGATCGGCAGCTACGTCTTTTAAGTCGTGACGTAAAGTGGCTTTAAAATGCGATTTCTGATTGAAATCCGATCTGTATGGTCACATATACTGGCACTCGTTCTGAAATGCTGCAGAGATGCTGCAGACAGATTGTCTCAACTACTCTCTGTCTCTCTGTGATTCTGTAATGACAGGGACGAATGCAGCGGATGAGTCTGCTCTGTTATTGAAAAACACATTTCATTTGCATCTGCTTTAGCTTTCAACTCTCTCACAATATTAATAACATGTTTATTTACAGATCGTGCATTTGTTTTCATCTGCCATGCGCAGGACAGAAATCAGCGAGAGACACACAAATATGAAGGCGATGTCCACTGGTTTTTCATTTTTGATCAAGTTTATGTCATGATACTTGGTTGCATGTGCACATTTATTGTGTGGTGCATTCAGAAACATGACAGCGGTGATGGAGGACAATTAAAAAATTCACATTCAAATTAAGTTTAGTTGGGACTCATGAAAAAGACTGAACAAAGAGTAAATCACATTGACAACTCTTCTCTGCAATATGCAAATGTGGTTCCATGTATTAAACGCTTGTGCACAAAAGTGGAAAACAGGCCATGATAGTGTGCATGTCGGCTTCTTATTTAAGCCCAGCTCAAACCGACTGCATCCTCCCATGAAATATCTCCGCACACCAGTCGACACAAACAACTTTTTGTCTGCTGAACTGAGGACTTAATCGAGGTAATTACGCGCTCAATTTGACTTCTCCATCTGAACGTCTCTTGTACGATCCTCGCTCACAGTGTCCCAGCAGTGTGCGGTGGGACAAATATTCTACCACTGCCCTGGTTTACAATAAACATGTTTCGTGATGTTAAATGTTTTTTTTTTTTTTTTTTGCTTTACCTCTCCCAAGGGGATGTAACTTTTGTCGAGCTGTGTTGTTCCATTGTAGGAGGAAGTTATTTTTCAATCTTTTTATACAACTCATGAATACTTTACTTGTAATAACTTAAAGATAACTGTCATGGACTTTCAAAAAACTCTTTAGTCACTTCCTTTAGTTTGAATAATAATATCAAAATGGTCTCAGTGGTTAAATAATGTTATTTTGGAATATGAAAACAATTGGATGCAATTTATTATTACGTTTCTTTTCTATTTATGGAATTTTGATTTTTGATGTCATATTTGTTCTTTCCTCTTTGTTTCATATTCAACTGGATTTTGACTTCATAATGTCAGTGTGGACTATGAGACTGTGAAATTCAGCTTCTCCAGTAATTTCCTGGTCGACCATGATGAAGTTGCTCAATGGAAAAAAAAGGATATTTCACAACACTAGTTATTGCAAAAAACTAAAGAGAAAATACACATAAATACATCATCAAAATCTTTAATTCTCAGATGGAACCCAGGTAACACTGTTCTTATTATTATTTCATTTTGTATAATTTAACAAAAGGCAAGGCCACCAAGCCTGTCATTTGCCTCTCGGAAGTCTGCAGTGCTTCGTGTCTTTTGAGGAGGTCATGATTCAACAAGTGTTACAAGTCTGACCTTTATCTACCTCAGTCCATGACCTTGCTTCCCTCAATGTTTTGCACCTCAAGCCAGGTCAGGTTCAGCACAGGCTTTCATTACGGCGGTGAGTTTTGTTTCCATATACATGTATATTTTTTTATCTGCTATGTCATTTTAAAATCAACATTTATACATACAGGGGTTGGACAAATTAAAAACCTTAAAAGCGTTTTTACCTTTAAGGTTTTTCCATTACTTTGTCCAACTCCTGTGTGTATATATGTATATATATATATATATATACATATATATATATATATATATATATATATATATATATATATATATATATATATATATATATATATATATATATATATATATATATATATATATATATATATATATATATATATATATATATATACACACATATATTCAAGTATGTTCGGCGTGACTTTTTAATTCAAGAATGCTATTATCTTCCCTTGGAGACTCACTTCCTCGAGAAGGTTTATCTTAAATAACCTGACAGGCTTCTGACAGTAGTGTTGGCAGGTAATCTTTTCGGGTCGACGGTTCATGCGCACCGTGGTAATGGTTGTTGCTGCAACAACACCAATCTGATTGAATTATTTAAATGCAATTAAGTATTCGGCAGCACCCTATCTTTTTTCATGTGGACGTGCGCGGTCGCAGCCACTGAAGAACCTGAATGTCTTTTCCCTCCTTTTCCTGCCATCGCATGTTTTGAAATGCTGAGTACTAATATGATTTTGAATGATGGGACGTGCCCAGCGTGGCTTCTTGCTGACAGAAGGGGGACAAGCAGCTTTGCCTGTTAACCGCCAGTTAGCCTAAGTGTCTGAGCGGGCACCCCTGCAGCGAGGCAAGAACCTGGGCTCTACAGGGGAGGCAACAAGTGAGGGAGGTGAAGGTGATTAGAATCGTGCAACGCTTTTCAATTGTGTCATCAGGCCTGGCAGTGTGTCACCTAAGTTGTGTGAGCTCTGCCTTGTTTTGTGGATGTGTGCTATGTGACTATTAAAGTCCTTGTTTCAATGAATCAGTCCAACAGTACAAAACAGTTCACGAGCTGCAGGAGCTACCAGATAATGCTGGTGGAGAACTGTTTTCCCCCTTAAAGTTTTTTACAGAAACACAAGAAATGTTGTCCGAACTGACCTGTGGAATCAGACCAGTTTCCCTTTTCCACTTCTCTTTGGAAAGACGGACAGGCATGTAATAAGTCTGCTGGGAATGTTTGTTGTGTCTCTAGTCAGGAAGATCTTCAACGCAGATGGAAAAATACTGTTTTATCTGAAGACTACATGTTTGATTCTCTCTGACCCGCAGAGGCATACAGTATAATGATGAACGTCCTTCATTATACTGACAGAAGCCCTTCCACGCCATTCTGTCGGAGGTATTACAAGCACCTCCAGTGTCTCGAAACTTATCTCGGAACTATGTATTTGCAATGTATGAGAACTCACCCTGCATTATCTCTGTCTGACCTCTTACTGCAAGTAAACTTTGTATCATCTCCCACATGTGACTTTTGGGCATAGTCTGACTGACTCAGAGTGGATGGCCTTCCTTGCCAGTGGTGATGGTTTCATGACACAGTATTAAAGGTTTCATGAGGTTTCATTAGTGATGGGCTGATGAGGCTTCATGAAACAGTGTGCTTATTTTCGGAGGCCACCAGATGGCGCTCTCTGCTCTGAACTCTTTGGATTTAAACAACCATTTCACTGAAACCTCGCATCAGAGAGCATCATCTGGAGAGCTCTGAAAATTAGGACACTGTTTCATAAAGCCTCATCTGCCCATCACTGGGTTACATGAAACAGTCCCGTGATTCAGTAAAACATTCCATATTTATAGTACCAATATGGTCTTTGAAAGACAGATGATCTCTGCCTCAGCACTTTTTATGAAAACCTTGCAACTCTGCTCGAAAATTTTTGGGTTTCAATGAAACCTCATATCATTTTTAAACCAAGAGTGCCATCTGGTGGGCTATGAAAATTAGGACACTGTTTCGCGAAGCTTCATCAGCCTATCACTAGCATTAATTTAACAACGCAGGGATCCTTTGTTGAAGTGTGCAGTCGTCCACAACAGCATTTTGAAAAGCATTGCAAGACAATAGGAAAAAACGTGGATGTGAACATTGTAGTCATTCTGGCGAGGCATGACTGTGCAGGTAGTGTCTATTATCTGTGTCATCAGAACAATATTTCTAGTTACGTTTTTAAGTTCTTTCATCTTGGATCAGATCCACACTGAACTTTTGAGCTGTCTTTCCATGCAGTGTCCCGCACTTCAGTCTCAGTGGTTCAGAAGTCATTTTACGTCCGTGCTGCGGCCTTTCTGTGGAAGCTCAGTGCTGCCAGCATGTATCTACCTCGGATCAGTTATCAGGTTAGAGGACACATTTGCAGCAACATGGTCTCTGGTAACATGAAAATATGTATTCATCCACTCCACCAGAAGTTTGCGGTGGCAACAAATCACTCCTACTTCTGAACTACTTCTACTTTAGTGACTGCATTTCATGTTCAAAGTGCTATTTGAAATAACCTGCTTAAGATTATGTTTTGAAATTGTATTTATTTGCTCTGCCATTAGGAAAATAATGTATTTTAATGTTGAATTAACAAGCCTCTCTGTTGCATCTCATCCATGAATACCTTTTCGTTTTGTTTTGTTTTTTTAACTGAAGCACCGAGAGACAATAAGGGCTCAACTCCTGTGATTGGAATTTTGGAATGAACCAGCTGTCACTTGCTTTGATCAGATTTTCAAAATCTATTTCAAGGCACTATTTCAGATATTTGTGGTCCAAAAGCACTTTCAACGTCTGTTGTTGTCAGAGGCAGCGGGATATCACTGATCCGACTGAATCTTAATATCTTTAAAACCTGGATCTGCATTGTCTGCTCGCTTGCTCCAAAATGAAATCGATGAATGGCGGCAGCTCTCCGGCTGTGGATCGTGATGGACGTCCGAATAGTGAGAAACCTGCCCATTGTTAATGGGCGGCGTGTTTAGCAAGTCCACTCAGGGAGGTGGTGCAAGTGCCTGGCTTCTGCTCTCTCATTAGGGAGGCTAAACTGTCTCGATCGCACAGAACGAAGCGGCTGGAGTTGGTGAGGTGACCACAGAGGCTGTGCACCGGCTGCTAATTGTTGTGAAGCAGATGTTAGAGAAATATAGATTTTTCAAAACAAGTGAGCCAACTTCCAGGGTCAAAAGCAAGATGGCGCAATGAGTCCACCTAGTGGTGAGTTGTTGTACGACACACTTGTTTCTTGGAGGGACAGCTGGTGTGACAGACTCAAAAATGGATTTGAGTCTGTTATTTATATATATATATATATATATATATATATATATATATATATATATATATATAGTCAACATTCTTCACAATTACTTCTTTTTATTTGATTTATTTGTGTTCCTGTTCTTTTTATGTGACGGCCGGTAGCCCACTCAACTTGCCCCCATAACTGTGTGTATGCCAGAGAAGGTAAGTTGCAGTATCTGCGCTTCGTGAAACATCCGTGTTATTTATTGCTTTAGTTTCCAATGTGTCTTGTCGGTGTTATACGTACTGTATTTTGTATTTCGTTGGAAACTTGCCCTCATAAGTGTGTGTGTGCCAGAGAGGGTGCTGTGGGCTGTGTCCGGACTACATCATTTTCATTGTTGCTGCTTTCACAGAGTAGTGTATTTGCGGGAAAATCTAAAAAGATTTTGAATGGACTCTCAGAGGTGACCTTCGTTACACTGGACTGTGAGCGTTGACCATCTTTGCGCAGATGAACACCAACAATAGTCACCGAGAGCAGAGTAAAGACTGTCGGGGCATGTTCAGAGAGGGAGAGAAAGGGATTTACATTTAAATTAAATTAAACCGAGAGCGCCAGTCGTACTGAGCATTGCAAACAAGGAGTGGTTCGGAGAGAGCATCCCATCACTTCCTTTTTGTTTTGGGGTGGGTTGAAGCAAACAGTGGCCCAACTTTTGCAGTTTTTCACCTTTCAGCCTTCATCTAAATACAGGTTCTATTTAGGTGTCCTGAAAACCAAGAGGAAGTCGCCCAGAATCCCATCGTAACTGCCGACATTCCTTTTGAGCTCTGTGAGAACAGTTGTCAGTGGAGCCACATCTAACTCTTGGTTGTAACACATTCCTCCTATATTTTATCGTCTCTCCTGTCATTCAACTTCTTGTATCTGTCTCTCTTTCGGTCACCCCTCTCGCTGTCTCCCCCTCCTCTTCTTCGGCCGGACAGATGACTGGTATGGTGACACCAGACTGTGTGTATTTTTAGCACAGCCACAGATGGGGATGTGGCAGCATGGTGCAGACTAGACTGTTCTTTATCTCAGCTGTCGGGTCTCTTCCCTGGGCCCAAAATGGACTCTGTTCATTTTGCTGTGTGGTGAACGCAGCGGACTAAATACGTCTCGCTTTTTCTTCAAAATTATCTTTTAATTTGTATGTTGGGAATTCTCAATTGCTCGTGAGAGTGTCATTGGAAAGGAGTGAGCATAAAATATACATCAATGTGTTTAACTTACATAATAAAAAAAAAAATCATACATCTTTGACAGGTGAAGGACAACTACATCAATTCAATTGACATTTCCATAAATCTTCTGTAAAAAAAAATCCAAAGGTTTTAGAGCAGAGAGCGCCATCTGGACGCCGTTTCATGAAGCCTCATCATCCCGTCACTCCTCTCATGTAATATGACTCATAGAATGGCTTCCTAAAACATATTACAAGTGCAAAATAGTATCATATAAAAAGTAAAAGGACCAAAAAAGGAAATGCCGAAATAACCAGAAAGTGAATATTTAAAAAGAAATTGAAGTCAGAGGTGTGAATTCGGGATCTGGAATTCCTATCTCAGCCAGTGATCAGGTTTTCACAGTGACTTCATTTTTTTCAGTGCTGCATTTCCCTTTATCCGCTCCATTTTTCCAGCTTTTATTTTGTTTGACTGAGGTTCAGCAACGCGTCAACCTGTTGAAGAAGCATACTGAGCCTCTCATTTCTATGTCACGTTTCCCTCTTTTTAAATCGTAATGTACTGTTGTCAGGCTTAGAGGTCAGCATCAGTGAGCAGCAGCATGAGTTCGTGCCGAGAAAGAGCACCACGGATCTGTTGTTGGCTCTGAGGAGGTTGATAGAGAAGAAAAGAGAATGTCAGCCGCACACTGTCTGTGCTGATCGAGAGCAGGAGGTCTCCAACCCTTTATGTTCCTTAAGATACCTGTACGCATTGCAGGTGCAGGAGAGCCACTCATGCTCTAATATTTGTCTCACAACTCACTCGGACTCAGAATAGAACAATATGTCTTGCAATGACGTTATAGCTAACACTTTAAATTGGGGGAAATATAAGTCTTCTTAAACTTTTTCCCTGGAGGTTTGTGGACAAAGCATTTGTGCAGGGTGTGTTGGGTCCCTTAGAATGCGACCTCATGCATTTTGTGTCGTGTTAGAACAGGAAGGACAAGGTCAGAAACAAGCATATCTGAGGGACAGCTCATGGAGAGGTTTGGGGACAAAGTCATGGAGGCCAGACTCAAGTGGTTTGGACAGGTGGAAAGGAGACAGTGGTTATGCAGAGGATACTGGAGATGGAGGTAAGATACCAATTACTGGTATCAAAACCAGTAATTGGTTTTGATACCGGAGCACGTGGAGATGCACTGATACAAGGTGTGCCTGACGTCAGGGATGCCACTTACATATGTTGGAGGACACTTGGTCAAAATGTTCATTTGTGTTCTTGTTCAATACGCATATTTGACATCCTGCTTTGGTCTGAGGGCTTTGCTTCACATCAAATTGTGGGATGATTTTTTTTTCTACTGAGATTAAATACAACGAATTATTTATTGCTGACTTTTAAGGTTGTTTGACCCGCGGCATATTTTTTAATTATTTATTATAATAAGAAAAATAGTGACCTAACGTTTTCAGTTACCCGTCTTAGTCAGCAGGTGGCAGTAAAACTTTATTTTACAAAAGATTGATACAGACGAAGAAGTCTGAAATCAACACAACGTTGCTGCAGTCCCAGCGGTATTTCATCTCTTGCGCATTCATATTTCACATCTGCTTTCAGAATTATATCCAGCTACTTGTAAAGGTTATTGGCAAATGTCATTTTACGCGCTGCTGCGTCTTGTGTGAGGGTGCGGGAGACAGCATCTGCCGTGCTGAGCAATATCACGACGTTTATTTTCTGCCGGAGCTCTCTAGTTTTGAAGAAGTTGAATGTTTGTATTTGGTTTCGCTTGTAGATTTATCGACTACTAATGGACACGCGAGCCCTGAAAAATCCCTATCGTGATTATGATGGCAGCTCGGCGCTCACGCAGCCGCTGTTTGACAGCCAGGGAAAGGTACAGCAGCTTTCACTTCCCGTTTTTATATGGACTCCAAAGTGATCCGTCTTGGGCGTTTCGCCTTGCTTGCCTCCTTGACTTTTCAAGCTCACTCCGGAGTTCACCCAGAGGCTGAGCAGCAAAGTCAGCGAGCTGGTCGGGATGATGGAACGAGGGCTGGTGACGGCTGATCCAAGAGACTGCACCACTTACACGGGCTTGGCAGGTGACCGCACATGTTTGGTCTGTGAGTCACGTTCGCATCCGACACCCACGATGAAGATCAAAACCTGTGGCCATGAACTTTGATCCTGGTTTTGCCTGAAACTTGCAAAAATATTTGCAACTACTGTTTCCTTTTGTGTCCATTTTCATGACGTGACAGTAGGTGCTAATTCTGAGTTTCTTGTCTTCATTCAGGCATTGCTCTTCTCTACCTTCATCTTCACAATGTTTTCAAGGAGGCATCGTTCATTCAAAAGGCTCTGGACTACGTAACGCGCAGCCTGAAATGTTTGACTCGCCGCCACGACGTTACCTTCCTGTGTGGAGATGCTGGCCCACTGGCTGTCGCCGTCGTTGTATACCATAGACTGCAGAGGCCTGGAGAGGCAGACGAGTGCATCAACAGGTCAGGTCTCTTTTTTCCCCTAACATTCATTGGTAGTTTAGACTTTTGAGGGGTCACCAAGACAAACATGAACTTATGCGCAAGACGTTGTACAGGGTTTTCACTCTCTGTATAAAAGAAAATACAATTGCACTTCCAATGTTTTCATAAGTGGGTCAAACACCACCACCGCCGCCGCCTTGTGACATCACTGGAGGCACCAAACACCTGCGCACTGAAGCAGTGGAAGTAGCTTCAATAGTTGCGGAGGAACAGCAGGTTCATGTAAACAGTGGTCTTATTTTTATCCCAACTTCCTTCTTCTATAGTTGCAATGATGTCTCCTTACCGCTGTTTTGATAAGTTGCTACCATTGCTTGTTTACGTTGGAAAACCTGGGCATTTGCAGTTTTCAAACCTGTTTGAGGCAAACTTTCACAGCAAAATCGTTCTGCAGAGCAGCCAAACACAGATGGCTCCCTCATTCTTTAAACTCACTTCACCTATTTTTGATGACACTCTTCATCTTTTGGTGAGAAGAACAGGCTTCCATGCGCACTGGCACCAGTAGAACATCAGTACCAGTAGGGTAGAGGTTTTTGACCTGCATTCTAATGTTGCACCGACTGGATCTCTGGTTTCTGTTTACACTTATTTAGCGTTGTATTACCTACTTATGACAACATATGAATTATACTGACTATTTATACATTGAGTCACCATTATGTCAAAAAGCTCTTCTTTTGTTTTTTGTTTGTTTTTTAACCATTGTTGAATCTATTTTAGATCAGAAAAAAGCAAAAATGCAGAAAGAGATGTGTTGTTTAAGAACCCCTACAGACTATAGCGTAAGAGGTAGGTTCAATTTCCAACAAATACAAATTAATAGTGATGGACTGGTGAGGCTTCATTTATGTGACACTAGCTGCAGAAGAGGCTTAGCTCTGCTCCATTTGCTGTTGAATCAAGCCTGACATAAGGTCACCTGCCTCTTGCAGACTGATGCAGTACCACCAGGCTGTGGTGAAAGGTTCCGGCGATCTGCCAGATGAGATGCTCTATGGTAGAATGGGCTTCCTCTACTCACTCGTCTTCATCAACCAACAGCTTGGCCAAGACAGAATCCCACTGCAGCACATCCAGCAGGTGGGCTGCAGCATATGCGCCTTCAAATTATGTTTGTCGAAGCCGGCAGTTTTTATCTGCTGCTCTCATTTAGTCGGGTGTAATGTTCTAATGTGCCTCTGCGTTCATTCATTTCTTTGACTTTATTGTTTTTGAGTGACTGAACTGCTGTGTGTTTCCCATAGATCAGTGCGGCGGTGCTGGAGTCTGGAGAACGTTACAGCCGGAAGGCTCGTGTCCAGAATCAGAGCCCCCTGATGTACGAGTGGTACCGGGAGCAGTATGTGGGTGCAGCACACGGACTAGCTGGCATTTACTACTTCCTTATGCAGGTAGTCACATACTGAGCGATGATGTCATGCATGAACAGTTCAGCATGGGAGAGATGCAACCTTAAACTACAGTCAACATGCTTGATGCTGGCACCGCCCAGTGTTTACAGTATTCCCAACTCCATCTACAAGTCATTGTCCATTTATGATAAATGTAAATGTTGCAGTGCAGTGGTAATTCCACTAATGTGTCTCACAGCCAGGCTTCACCCCTGTGGAAGAGAGCATCCACCGCCTCGTGAAGCCCAGCGTGGATTTTGTCTCCAGGCTGAAGTTCTCTTCAGGGAACTATCCTCCGTGTGTTGGAGACGACCGCGACCTGCTGGTGCACTGGTGCCACGGGTCTCCAGGAGTGGTGTACATGCTTCTTCAAGCCTACAAAGTAAATCCATGCTGATCAATCACAATAGTTGCATCCTGCTTGTGTTCACCAACTCAATGAAGGCATCGAAGGTGATGTGCTGGGTAACGCTGACATCTAGTGGTGACCCGCTGAAGTTAAACCGAACACCTTTCTATTCAATTTAGTTTTGCTTGTCATAAAGATTTGCATGCAAAGGCTCAGTATCAAAAACAAAACACATTTTGCAAACGTAAGTTATTGGAAGTGGATTCTTTAAGAATCGAACAAGACTAATGTTTGTATTCAGGGTTACAGAGGAGTTGGTCTCACTCTGTTGAACTGGGAACTTCTCGCTGTCAGATTTATTTACTCTGCTCCACAGTGTTCTTTCCCAAGGGTTATTTCAAATCTGGAATTTACTGGACACATTTTACTATTTCCCTCAGTTCCTAGCAACACTGTTACAAACTAAAATATAGTATATTTTATTGTCATTTGTTTCATCGGCGATCAGAGTCGTGGTGGACAGATGAACAACAGAATCTCAGAACAGTACAACATCAGTGAGTGGAGGGATGATGTCGGCAAAAAGAGGCTAAATATACAGTGACAGAAGTTAAGTCCATGGTTCGAACAAAGACAGTGCAACCAGTCATATATAACACTGAAAATGTTTCTCTATAGATATCACTGAGAGCCATTTCCACAGCCAAGATCCTTGCGTGTGTGTGCGCGTGCATATGTAATTATATTCATGTGTGGACCAATCTTTAACAAGACACTGATCTTATGAGGACGTTTTGCTTTGTGTGGACATTTTGGTCGGTCCATATAGAGTTTATAGGGTGAAAATGTCAGAATGATTGGGTGCTTATGAATGGGTTTCAGTTTGATTCAGAGTTCTGCTTAAGGGTAGGTTTGGGGGGAGAGGCTGGGGAAAGGGTTATGTGTGTAGGTTATGAGTGGTCACACTCAAAAATAACCATACTGTATATATATGAAAATATGCGTGCTGTCTAAACTGGAGGAATACATCGTGCCCTCATCTTTGCCGTGTGTTGCCCCTCCAGGTGTTTGGCGTCCCAGAGTATCTGAATGATGCTCTCAAGTGTGGAGAGGTGGTGTGGAAATGGGGTCTTCTTAAGAAGGGCTACGGGCTTTGCCATGGAGCAGCGGGAAATGCCTACACCTTCCTTGCTCTGTACCGGCAAACCAACGACCTCAAGCACCTCTACAGAGCCTGCATGGTGAACGTTTTAAAATAAGTTTCTATCCTTGTTTAGACTGTGTTTTTCAGTCAACAAGCATGTTTTGTTATTCCCATAACCACTGTGCTTATTGTGCCCTCAATTCATTTTTATCGTGATGGAATCTTCTGGGGAGGCTTTTATATCAGAGTGGATTAGCGATGTTTTCTATAATTCACTGAATAGGCCTTTCAAAATTGACAATAATTCCTAAACTAACAAATGATGATGATACCCACGAAGAAATGGGAACCGCTTGAAATGTACTCAAGCAGTAGGTTATTTCGAATGTCTCCAAACGTGACGATCATAGTTGACTGTATGACTTTTCATAGTACAAACCTTTTTAAAATTGTATTTGATTCCTGGCAATAACAAATATATGTGGCTGCTGCATCAACACAGTCCTGTACCTTCACTAAGCCTTCAGTTAAGGCTTCTCCAGCATCCTCCACTAGGGGTCGCTAAAGTAACTGAGCCCTCTCCTCATGAGAGAGGAACGTCACGTTGTTTACGTTCTGTATCCTCAAGGTCAGACTTGTTCAGCCGCTGCTCTTAGTCAAAACAGAAGTCTCCCTGCTGCAGGTTCCTCGTCCCGTGTGTGCGGTTGTTGCTATAAGTCTGTTCTTACAGGATGGAAATAGGCACTGTGGATTATGACAGATCTGCGTCCTGCTCTGGTTACACCATTGTGGTCATAATCTGATACCTTGACAAATTCCAGGATTTCAGTTCAAGCACCAGGTTTAGCAGATGTTGACATTACTGTCTCTTCTCCTGAGCCTGTAACGATGGATGCTGTTATCTAACCACCGTTTGTTCTGCAGTTTGCAGACTGGTGCATGAACTATGGACAACATGGATGCCGGACACCCGACACCCCCTTCTCACTGTTCGAAGGTATTGTGCCATCACCTTTTTATTTGTGTAATATTTTTATGGTCATCCGAATGGATAAATATTCAAACCTGGAGTGTATGAAATTCAACCATTAACCATTGTAATTGCGGTTTATGAAATTGACTTTTTACTCCCCTAAATGTTTTCAGTATCAGGCGAAACATGACGTACTTTCTGTGGTCCCTTCTTATGTTGTAGGTGAAGGAAATGAGTTCATTCAATATAAATACAATTCAAACTATTGGGGATGCTCCGATCAGGATTTTTGCTGCCGATCACAGATACCGATCACATGGATCACACTCTCAATTTGTAACCAAATTGAGAGTCATTCGTTCAGTTTGTAATACAATGAAAATTTCTATCTTTTTACAGTGCATATTTAGTTTGTAACTATAGTGAATAAAGTTATAGGTATCTTTTTATAGTGCGTGCTTAGTTAGTCAGTATACTTTTGTAATATGAAAATAGAATTAAAAAGTTCCCTGTGTTCATTAAGTCAGACACATTTTCATGTCCCTCTTCAAGGAGTAAAAAAAAAATAGAAAAACCGACAGAATGTAGCTGCTATTCTGTCAAAAGGACGACTGAAAAACATTGAATTCGATGTGAGATGTCGCAGTTTGGTGAATCTCTGGAGACTGGTGTCCGTGAAATATTTACATATTTGTGACTATAGGGTTAAGTGAAGGATTTGCACAAGTAATAATGGGCAGTCTGAATGTGAGATCTTTAGTTTTTACATTACTATTTTCACTTAATAAATCCATCGGATGTGTTGCTCAGAAATAGCAACACACGTTGTCTCTCATCTTAAGGAATGTGGTTGACCTTCACTTAATTTTACTTGGTGCTTATTTTTGCTTCATATGAATATGAATGTTTTTTTCTGTTTGTTTTTAAGGATTTTTTTTTTTCATTTTGTTTCTTCTTAAACATAATCACTGTGGTCCTGTTGACTTTCACTGTCATGAATTTTAAGTTCATTCAGTCGTTTTCATTCTAACATCAGAAACTTTTTACTGTGTAAATATTAATAACAGTTGGGGCAGAAATTGTCTAAGCAAACAAGAAGACTACCAAGTAGTAAATGGCGATTTTTGTGCCCATGATGGATGTTGATATCTGAAAATCAGTATCTACATTGATCATTTCTCCCCACCACCAACATAAATTGAATGTGAGATGCCAGGACATGCGGAGTTCGACCTTGTGTCCTGCATCCTGTATCAAAAGCTTAGCAAGTTTCTTGCGTCTTGTTGGCAGGCATGGCGGGAACCATCTACTTCCTGGCTGACCTCCTGCAGCCCATGGACTCCAGATTCCCTGCATTTGAGGTGTAAAGACCTCAGCAGGTAGTTGTCTTCACATCACTTCCTCTTTGCATGGTTCAACATGGAAATGCCACTGGTGGGAATTAGCTTGCTTTTATTTTGTTTATTTTCACAAATCTATAAAGAAACGGAGGCTTTAGACATAAAATCCCATCACAAAATGAACCAAGGTAGTCACCTCTCATACAAATAAAATTGTATATGTTTGTATATATTAAGTTATATTCATGTAAAATGTACACCCCACGAGACTGTTCTGGTCTCAACTGATCACAGACCAGTTTGTTCATTAAAACCAAAGTGACTCAGATGTCATCTTGGTAGTAGGTTGCTGTGTTTTAGCCGGCATCTTGCTAACACTGCAGATAACTCTCACATGGGGAAGCATGTTAGAGCCCCTTGAACACTCGCAGTATGCCAGCTTTTATGTCATGAGGGTAAGCTGTGTTTATAGGACACACTGTGTTTAAAAACAGTCATCAGCTGTTGTTCCTGAAACAAAACATGTTTTGCTTTCAGCTTTGTTTTCTTCCCTTAACCTTTGACCCTATCCTCTGCACTATTCCGAAATAAACTTTTGAAGCTGCTTTAGTTTTTGTTTGAAATACCTGTGAGTGAACTTGTCAAATGTCACCATTTGTGCAAAGGTCAGCTGCAATTTAAGCAATAATAAAAATGTTTTTTAAAAACTCTTTCCCTGTGTCTGTTTTCCCAAATAAGGCTCACGGCGTCCCGGGAGCCAAACAGCCCTCAAAATGCGACTGCTCTTTTTTTTAGCCTCGGGTCCATTCTGCGCCGTGACCTGACGCCGTTTGGGGTCCTAGGAGAGCAAGGTTGGCAGAGTGGGTGAGGTGGGGGAGGTTGTAGTGGGGAGTACTGTAACAGCAAGTCTTGAGGAGAGTATTCCATCTCCACCCCCCAACTCACCAGAGAGTGCTGAAGAAACCAAACACCGCCTGTTGGAATGAAGGTAAAAATAGAGTTCAACTGTCTCAGGGTGGGGTCTCCTCACTCCTACAAATGTCCTCCAACTCTTTTGCCCCGCCCTCTTTGACAACACTACTCTGCTTTAAGGTTATACAAGCATATTACTGGACATCAGTGATTTCCCTCTCTGGACTACAACTGCATCTCCTCTGGCTTTTTTTGTGTATAAAGCTGAGTTTGGAGTCCGTTGGGCTGTACACGATCCTTTTTTCTGAATGTATTTTCTCAACATTTTGGTGTTATAATAGTGGTCCACATCAAAGAAGCCTCAAAGAACTCATGGGAAATACTTAGACTGCTACAGAAGTGGGAGAAAGTTGAAACGGTCAACGAAGAATGATTATTTAATATGTGATGACATCTTAATGTACACAGTGCTGTCACAACAACTGGTAGCAAATATGTCAACAAACCTCCATGTTCATCCAATGTTACATCGAATGACCCACGTGATGAGATTTCCTCATCCGCACTCCAACTTCTGTGTTTAGAGATCAGACAAAAACCGAGTGTCCCTGAAAAAAAATGTCTAGATGAGGTTTTTCATTACGAACGACAGAGCGTTTGGTCGTGACTAGCTGATGAGGCTTCATGAAATAGTGTTCTTATTTTCAGAGGCCACCAGATGGTACTCTGCTCTAAAATTGTTGGATTTAAACAACCATATCAATGAAGCCTCACGTCATTTTTACACCAAGAGCACCATCTGGTGGCCTCTGAAAATTAGGACACTGTTTCATGAAGCCTCATCAGCCCATCACTAGCGTTCCACTTCAGTTCTTTTCACGAGGACGGTGTCAAAACTGGGATTGAAAAATTACAAATGTCAGAGGCAACCGTCCTCTCTGTTGCAAAAAAAGACTTTTTAGATTTTAGAAAAGAAAAACTCTAAAAATGTGCAGCCAAATGTCACCCCGTCCTGTGTGGGGTTCCTCATGTAGCTGGCCTGATGTAGCTGAGACATCCACCAGACCCTATATGAGAATAAACTGCGGACTTACATATGTACATTATTAGATTTGCTGTACTCCCAAAAAAGCCAAGTGCTGGATCATCTGAGTCAGTCAAAAATCTGAAGCGTTGTTGAAGTTATTCTGATGAAATGGTAGTTTAACCCCCAAAAGGTGATCACTTTTTTTTTTTATTAATCATAGATTCATTTGTGAATTCATCTTTTACTTCCTGTATTCCTCGAAATATTATATGGCTTGTAAAAAATAATTTATTTCCATCTATATAGATTTCAATAATAATAATAATACATGTTTACAGGTATGTATGAAAGTCCTCCAAGCACCGAATGTTCTCAATCTGTTACCCCAAACCTTCACATTTCATGAAGATCACTGGTTTCGTCATCACATGGGGATCAATGCACCCGCAGCTGAATTAAATGGCCTTTTCTGTTGTGTCTTGATGGTCCTTTTACGGAGGCTGTGAGTCCAGACTAGAACCAGCACCATGGAGAGCTCTGGTACAGAACATTTAGGAAAACATTGAAATGATTTGATTTTTCTCCAATTACTTGTGGTTTGTCATTTTTATTGGCGACAGGATGATGGTAGTAGTCAGTTCATGCTTTCTTCATTGGTTTCCGGACTGACATGGAGTAAGGATTGTGGTGACCAGACAACGGCAGATCTGAAGAGACAAACCTGCGATGGTGTTTGAAAAACTGCTGCTGGTTCACGATTCTTTCCCGAGTCTGCTGTTATTTCACCATAAGTGGAGGAGTGGCGTCGCAGTTTAAAAATAACTCCTCCACAATTTGGGTCTCCAGAAGCGGGTCACTAGGTAGCTGAGATCCACATCTGCTCAGCTGAATTGTGATAAGAATGACAGGGACCTCACAGCTGTGGTGATTTTGCTTCATTACAGAGATGTTTTAGCGCTCCAATGTTCAGGCGCAAGGTCTTGACACACTTCTTTGGCTTCCTAAAAATAGCCCCCCCCCTTTCCCTTCTAAAGGCCCAACGCTGTGAAGGCGCTCGGCTCCTCTTTCCGTTTGCCCTAAGAAAGTTAAAGATGTTCCAGCCAGTCATCTGATCCGCCCTATGAACATGTGTGACATCACATGTGCGGGTTAGATAAGAGGGGGGCTCCCACTATGGCTCAGGACCACTCTGTCTTGGGACTTCGGCCTCTCTCCTCCTTTCTTTCCGCTCCTCCAGCTTGTTATCCTCCAACATGGTGTGTGTATGATTTATGGACCTCTCAGGACTTTGGAGTTCATTTTTTGACATTATTTTAACCAGCTGATGGAATGTACTTGCTGTCTGGATAGTAACTTCTGATGATCAAACTACATAGTGTCATAAAATGTTAAGAGTAATTTATATATATTGGGGTTTTTTTATTAAAAGATGTGTTTTTGCAACACTATAGTAACTGCTTTTGCTGTGTAGAATTAATTTTATTTTCCTCTAACCTTTGAAATGAGCAATATCTTAATCCTCTTGTGTAATTCTTTGCTTCTGTGTCGCAGACTGAGTTCACCCCGGACCAGATTGAGGGTAAGTCACCAAAATGAAGAGGAAACACATGCAGAAATATTTTCAAAAGAAATGCGCTAGAAATCTAAAAAGCTCAAACATAATCCAGAGATTTTATATAGATTTGAATAGCTGCGATTAAAACTGGATCAATGTCCAATATTAAGTGTCACTATTATTATTAATATTTATTTATTTTTATTTTTATTTTTTGTGTAAATAACTGTTTTGGCGGAATACTGAAATGAAGAGCATGTTATTTGTTACAGACTGAAATGATCCAGTTGTGTTTATCATAATGCTAAATTGACCACGGAATTCCCATTTTTAGATCAGTGTAGCCAAAAAAAATCAAATTGCATTTTAATGGTCGTAAATTACCATTTAAATTGAAATACTGTGGCAAATTAGTGCTTCTCTTTGTTCCTCATTTCCATCTATGCGCTTCACAGTGGCAAAATTCCCAGAATTCCTAGCGTAAATATTCATTTTAAAAAAGCAACCTGCGTGGGTCCAGCTGTCGAGGGGAATCTGACGTATCTATTCTAGGCAGCGCAGACCCAGTGTTGCAGGCCGAGGTGCTAATCCCAAGGCCAAGCGGCTTCCTTTTACACGAGGACTCTCAACTCTGACCCCTGCTGGAGCCCCCTTCACAGACAGGGCAAAAAAAAGAATATCCAGGGTGAAGTCTTTACACTATTATGAACAAGCAGGCCAGTTCTCGCTCTTAAAACTGCGAAGGACCTGGGGGTCAGCGTTTGCTGCCTTCTAGAGGTATAGATTACACACCAGTCAGCACTGGCTCACATTAAACCTGAGTCGTGCCTCTATATGGCATGTGCCCATCCGCCAGGCTGCTAGAGTTTCTGGTCATGGTATCCGGTTTAAAGAGAGGTGGGCGGGGCTTGTCCAGCTGCTGCTGCTGCTGCTGCTGTGGTGTAAGCATCACATAAATCTGTCAGAAAGGTCGCAAGGTTCTTCACAGAAGCCTCACACACGGGAACATTTCAAATGCAAACATCTCAACATCATCTAAAATACTGACTTCAAACCAACTTCAACCAAACTGAAAAGATGCAGCTGCACAAGTCTGTGTTTGACTGACTGCCCAGCTGTCGCTCCTGATAATTAGGAAACGCGAGGAAGTATGTTGCTTCTGCAGTCTGTGATTCCTCAGAACAATGCGCCACCATACTTTCCACAGCAGCCGGGAGCAGGGGGGGTTTACTCAGGATAAGGTCTGGGATTATGTGGTTTGTCATGCTTGTGTTTATTCCTCTCTCCAGACTTCAAGGAGGCCTTCGGTCTCTTTGACAGAATTGGTGACAGCCAGGTGGCCTACAACCAGGTGGCTGATATCATGCGCGCTCTGGGCCAGAACCCCACCAACAAGGACGTCGTGAAGATCCTGGGCAACCCAACCGCCGACGGTACGGCCGACTCGACTTGCCGCCCGCTTCTTACCACAATAGATCCACTGACACGGTGTATTTTCGCTTAGACATGGCCAACAAGAGGCTCAACTTCGACGCTTTCCTGCCCATGCTGAAGGAGGTCGACGCCCTGCCCAAGGGTACATACGACGACTACGTTGAGGGTCTGCGTGTCTTTGACAAGGAGGGCAACGGCACCGTCATGGGCGCTGAGCTGCGCATTGTGCTGTCCACCCTGGGTGAGTCCCCAGAAATAGAACCCACCGTGACCACTTGGCTTGCAGAGAATGTGAGGCCTTCACTGACTGGTGACCATCCACAGGAGAGAAGATGAGCGAGCCCGAGATCGACGCCCTCATGGCCGGTCAGGAGGACGAGAACGGCAGTGTGCACTATGAGGGTGAGCTCGCTCACTCGCTTCCCAGCGAGCTTTGCGCGGTGGCTGTTTCCAGTATGAACGTGTCGTCCCTGTGTGTGTCGCAGCTTTCGTCAAGCACATCATGTCTGTGTAAGAGGCCGGCAGCTGGAGTGCTGAGGAAACTGCAGCTTGTCTGCAGACACTGTATCAAAGACCAACCAAGGAAAGACAAGGACTATGTGCAAGAGATGCTGAAGCCAACCCATCTTGTTGTTTATTTTGTTTTCCTTTCGTCTCTTACCCTCCTCTCTTGGGACGCCACCAGCAACACCTCTCCATTGTAGACCCCCATCACTCGGCCTCCACTCCCCCCCGGGGGCGCGTCTCCACTCGCCACATTGGGGTGAGGAAAGGGGGAGAAGGGGTAACCACTCATCAAGTGAGGGTAGATCCCTCCCATCCCACCACCACCTCATTCAGTCATGTCATCACTGGCCCAGCAAAAGCCAAAGGTCCTGGAGAAGAGCAGTGGATCGACCGCCATAACCTCCCATCTCCCCCGACAAGCGTTATTTATTTTCACTCTGTTCATTTCAGAATAAACTTTTCCAAAGTACATCCCATCTCCACTGATCACTCCTCATCTTTCCTCTACACTAGGGGTTCGAAACCTTTTTGACCTCGGGGCCCATCTTCCCCCTAACAAACATTCAAGTAATAGAACTGATTCATGACTCTTGACTTCATTTGTGATCAATAACCATATTTAATCTACTTACATGTAAACAAACCAAAACCTTGCAAAATGACGTGAAACCATGTGATCATCGCAAATATATTTACTTGTCATCGAAAAGTCCCACCAGCAGCAGAACCAGATGCAAGTCATATTCATCAAAAAATAAAAAAATAAATACACTTACACTTAAATACACTGTTGAGAAAATTGGAAAAAATGAATAAAATTCTGAATAAAACAAATATGATAAAACCATGTCTAAATATCATAAAATAAATTTTATTTAAATGCCAAAGAAGATATAAGTAAAGTGCAAATGTAAGTATCATAAAATGTTCTAATTAATTTTCAAAACTGCTTCAACAGGTGCTTTTTTATTTTTATGTAAAGCGAGAAAACACTTTAGTTATTTATTAGTTGTTTTTTTTTTTGTTTTTTTTTTTTAAGAAATACATGTGTATCTACATTCTATTGCTAATCTGTTTACTGTAGGATTAAGAAAATGACTTGGTCACACAACAATATATAAAATGCAAATAATTTCACAAAATGCCTTTCTGTTCATTTGGTGCAACTGACTGACAAATGTGCATTAGATTCTTGTGCACATAAGGTAAATAACAGTTACAAAGAACACTTACCATTGGAAAATGGGCTCCTTTAACTGCGTGCGTTAGACAAGTGTCCTTTCCTACTAATGTAGATAAATCACCAACTATAGAATATTCGATTAAGGCTTCATAAAATGTCCCCATTTCTCTTTCGTTCGGCCATTTTCTTTATTTATATCAATCGTATTTATTTCGCACATGCGCAGCTCGCGGCAGCTGGAGTCTTTAGAAATAGCGGTGAAAAGGTTTCAAGGTCCAAAAAGGACCGATTGCCTTTTTGAGAGATACCTGTGTTACGCACTTCTGAGAATGCACACGCTGCTGTGGGTTCTACGGAGGTAAAAGTAATAACCAGTCACAAAAAAAAAAATGCACGTTACAGAAAATTCTACGGAGCCCTGGAAGTGACATGCGTGACTTTATTTATTTATTTATTTATTTTTATCTTGGGAACAAAGTTATCTCGAGAGACAATGGTAAAAGCATTTTGGATTCGTCCACCTGTAACCACTATGTCTCCCATGGTTTCGTCAACGTTTTTTTTTTTTTTTTTTTGGTTTTTTTTTGGGGGTTTTTTTTTTGTTTTTTTGCATCAAGAGCGTGATGGTTTTATCAAGAGGGTTTCGAGGAAAGAAGTCAGGACAGAGTGAAACCCAGGCGGCAGCGCACCGACCTCTAAAATAGTTGTTGTATTCTGGTCACAGAAGGTAATAGCCATCCCGGAGGACATATGTTGTTGTTTTTGCATTTAATTTATAAGGAAACAAAACATTTGTCTCTGCGAGAAAACTGAAAACAAAGCGGAATAGAAGATGTACAGTATGTATAAACTGTTAGTTGTCATACTGCCGTGCACCAGTAGATGGCAGAGCAGGGGAATAACGATTGCCTTATTGAACTGACGAAGAAGAACCGCGGTTTCTGAGGCAGGATGTATCACTCCACTTTTTTTTTCCTTTTTCCTTTTATTGGCAAATTAATTCAATTTCCACCCAGGAAGTGTTAACGCTCTTACTTACATTGACTTGGAAGTCTAGCACTGCATTTGTGCAAATTATTGCATCAGGTGTCTGGCTGTATTTCTTCACCAATCATTGAGATTGGTCATGTCGATTGTTGTGTGAGTGACATATCTCTTTATAGAATACATCTTAGTCAGATCTGCAAAAGCGGCAGCCAAGTGTTTTTCGCGTACGTAACTATCACCTGCTTATCCTCGTTATGTTTGTCAAAAACGTTTTGAAGGAATCGTATCATGGATTATTGGGTGTTTGCCGACGAGGACAGTTGATTCCCGCAGCTGCTAGAAGGTAAAACATTGATCTATTGTACGATTTTATAGTTACTATTTTTATAATCAATCGAGATGTAACGACAACAGCAACCGAAAATTGGACGTCTCCGCTGTAACATGTCTTCGTTTTAGTACTAAGATCAACTGTGACAGGTGGAGTGTCCAGTAACCTTTGGCACACTTCCTTCATTGGGACTTTCCTAGACAAAAAGTCGTGTATTTAATGCTAATGTTGTTTAGTATAATTGAGTGTAACTATAGCAAATATACTATGAACCATATAGGTATGTACAATCCTTAAAACAGCCTTCGTAAAAAGTAGTATGCTGTACTTCGAGTACATTTCAGAAAGTATCTTAAGAGTAGTACGTCAAAAATAAATTTCAACTAATGTTGCAGGAAGATATAAGTCCACTTCTTATTGCTAAGGATTAGTGAAATCTGTTTTGTTGTTTTCATTGTTGATGCCAAAATAATTTTATAAACAATATGGTTCTATATATATTGTGTACATAATAATCTGCATAACAAAGTCATACAGATTATTGCATAAAACACTCATGGCCAAGATGGTGTTTTTCTTCTTTTCTGTCAATGCGTGTCCATGTTCTCAGACTCCAACACAGCCAGAGCCAGCATCATGACCAGGCTGCTGCTGCCCCACCAACACGTCCAGAGACATCGGGAGCCAAGACCCTGATGGACATCGGGACTCGGCGGATCTTCAACGAGGACCATGATCTTTTCCGACAAAGCGTGCGTCGATTCTTCCAAGAGGAAGTAATCCCACATCACAAAGAGTAAGGTCATAGAATGCATCAAAGACTGGGAATGCCGGTGTTTTCCTGACGTGATTCGTGTCTGAAGATGGGAAAAAGCAGGTCAGGTGAGCAGAGAGGTGTGGGAGAAGGCTGGGCAGCAAGGTCTGCTGGGCGTCATGACCCCCGAGAAGCATGGCGGCATCGGTGGAGACCTGTTCTCAGCAGCCATAACGTGGGAGGAGCAGTGAGTGCAAACTAATGGTTGATCAAATTCACTATGTAGATTCGCTACTATGTTTATGTCTGAACCAGTTGAACAGCTAGAATGGTTTAGTCACCGTTGAGGTCACAAACGTCAGTGACGGCTGTGTGTTTGTGCACCAGGATGTATTCCAACTGTTCAGGACCAGGTTTTGCTCTGCACTCCGACATTGTGATGCCGTATGTCATCAACTATGGAAACAGGGAGCAGATTGAGCGCTTCATTCCTCAACTGACTGCAGGCACATGCATCTCAGCCATCGCCATGACAGAACCAGGAGCTGGGAGGTCTGTGCACCAGTCACTTGTCTACGTTTCGGTCGACTTTGCTAGCTTTAAATGGAGCTTTGGCCTCCTAGTGACCTTCAAGGGGTGAGGAAGAATGCCAAGCGAGACGGCAGTGACTGGATTCTCAATGGGAACAAGGTGCCGACATGCCAATAAGCCATTTATCGGAGAATGCCCTTAACAATGATGTCATGTGTCCAAAGGTTTTTATTACAAATGGCTGGATGGCTGACCTAGTGGTGGTCGTCGCCGTGACCAACCGGGAGGCCAAGACAGCGGCTCATGGCATCAGTCTGTTCCTGGTGGAGAACGGCACAAAGGGCTTCCAGAAGGGTCGTAAGCTGGAGAAGATTGGACTGAAGGCGCAGGACACCGCTGAACTGTTCTTCGAAGATGTCCGTCTCCCAGCTGCTGCTCTCCTGGGGGAAGAGAATCGAGGGTTCTACTACCTGATGAATGAACTTCCTCAGGTGAGCACTTGTTTTGCCTCACCTTTCCCACAGATGACTGTCAAATGATATTCACTAAGCATGAGTTATATATCAACCAAGCACACCCTGATGTTATACTTCGATTGATCATATACAACTCACTGAGTGCTGGGATTGTGAATCATCCTAATTCGGGAGCACAGTTTGAGTGAGTAGCATCATTTAAACATGGAGTGAAAAATCCCAAAGGACGCACGATTATGAGACCCTGTGGTAGTAGTTTTCGCCCTGGGTCCAAGCGCCCAACACATGCAGATGTGCTCAAGTTTGTTTTGCGTCCAATATCTCAGGCTAGGAGGAGCAAAAACAAGAGCTTGCAAAGATTGTGAGTTGTGCACTCGCAGCAGTGGATGTGCAAAAACTACACTTGAGGACTTTTATCCGTTAATTTTTAATTTGCAGACATATATCTGTGATGCGAATGTGAATAAAACATTCTAAAAGTGCACAACTCCAGTTTTCTTTGTGACTTCCTATGTGTAGTGACACATCGTCATACTCATATTTATGCCTTCAAATCCGTCTTTCACCCAATACACCTTCATTGAAAGAGTCTGCAAGCCAGGATGAATGAAAAGTGCCTAAAAGACAATCAACGTCAGAAGTATGCAAATGTTTTGGATTTCAAAAAGTTCATATTGATCAAAACAACTCACTGTGGTGACCATGCCTCGCTGCTATTGGACACTCTAGTCACCGGCACAGAGCGTCATATAACAACGCAAATAATCTTAAAGGCACAGATGATAATTCTGGATGCATTTGCAGCAGTGACAAAAACTCCAAACGGCTCAGACATATACATACTTTTCCACTTGAGAAAGACATGCTCAGGCTTTCAGTTGTTTTGGTCACAGACTACATCAGACTAAATGTCTATATATATATATGTGTTGCATGGACATGATTACTACTTCTACTAACCATAATTAGGGTTGCACCAATCGCTATTTTTTTATCGATCATATATTGATGGCCGATTTTTTTGGAACATCTCAACAGGCTGTTACCGATTTTTGGAAATAGTTTTTTCTTTTTTTCCTCCTCAACTAAACCACACACAAGTCACTTTTTTAAAATTAATTACTCAAATATACTAAATAAAAATAACACTGAATATATAACAGCAGAACATTTATAAGGAAACAAAACACAACAAGGAAATAAATAACCGACAATAAAAAAGGCAAAGTGCTTAAAGTAAAAAAAAATGTTTGGTTTTTTTTCCATTTTCAATGAACAATGATCTGATCAAACCCACAATGTAACTATCTCTCATCACTTGTTAAATGCAGGAATGTTGCCTTATAACCTGACAGACTGATCCTCTTTTCATCTCCTACTTGTCTAGGGAATGAGTATCTGGGGTCCAGGTGCGCTTTTAGCTGCTGGTCCTATCTTCAATAACAGACCTCAGCTATTCGTGGAAGACAATAAACCTCAATAGTATTTGGTTTCGCCTTTGGTTATCTCCAGTTAGCTTAGCTTTCGTTCATTAGCCTCTTGGTGGCGCTAGAATTTGGTGCATTGATTTGAGGCCAAGCGCCTTTTTTTAAAGCTGCGCCTGAGTCCATGGGTGCCTCTGATGTCTGCAGGTCCATTCAAGTTGTGTGATTTCTTGCAAATGTCTACTTTGTTTTATGTTTTTACGTCCTGATTCTGAAATTTTAATGCGTAATAACATTTTTCATCATGTATGAATATAAACAATATCTTATTAAAATAAATACAAGAATGATCAAAAATGGTTATATATATTTATTTTAATTATGTATTTATTTGATCGGCTGATCATGATGATGTCATAAATGCCTATATCAGCGCCGATCATTCGGCGGGCCAATCGATCAGTGCATCCCTACCAATAATAATATTAGTCATACTATTTATTGGAAGTCCAGAGTTACATGAAGGGAACTCAATCTGCCAGCACTCTCCCAAGTTACACAGCCATTTATATTTTTATTGCCTATATTTTTACCATTTTTTTTCTACTTTGCTTCTGGTTTTCATTTTACTATTCACAATCACAATAACATCAATTTATCAACTTGTCTAAGATCCACTTTTGAGAATGAACCTTTCCAACCGCTGCTCAACTTAACTAGTGAGAACAACTTCAGTATGTTTCCAAAAACGTTGGAAATTTGACAAATTGGACTTCATTTTGAATGAAGTTGTGTTACGTGTCTCAATACTTGTCTTTGGCTCAGGAACGTCTGGTGATTGCTGACATGGCCATCGCCAGTTGCGAGTTCATGTTCGAGGAAACCAGGAATTATGTGTTGCAGAGGAAAGCTTTCGGAAAGACCATCGCTCACCTGCAGGTCTGTGCTTCAGGACCGGGCCAATGAAGGGGCTGCGTGGTGTGTGTGTAATGTCAGTGGTTCTGTTATTGCTTTGGCTTCACTGTTTCAGACTGTGCAGCACAAACTGGCAGAGCTGAAGACTGAAATCTGCGTGGGACGATCCTTTGTGGACAGCTGCCTTCAACTCCACGCTGAGAAGCGTCTGGACGCCTCCTCTGCCTCCATGGCCAAATTCTGGTGAGATCCTGCCGCGAGACACCCGATAAGGTCCGGTGCTGCAGCAGTAACTGTGCTGCTTCTTGCCTGCAGGGCGTCGGACCTCCAGAACAAGGTGGCCACTCAGTGCCTGCAGCTCCATGGTGGCTGGGGATACATGTGGGAATATCCCATTGCCAAGTGAGTGTGTGACCGAGCGACATATGAGTGTGTTTGAAAGAGTCTTGAGTGGAAATTGCAACTGTCTTTCAGGGCTTTCGTGGACTCACGTATTCAGCCCATCTACGGAGGAACGAATGAGATCATGAAAGAGCTGATCGCCAGAACCATAGTCAGCCAGAAGTGAGACTTGAGCTTCATCACGGTGGTGGAGCAGAGTCGGGGGGGTGTGTTTTGAGTTTGGTGGTGAATTTGTCAGCACACTGGGATCAATGCACCTGATCATGTACCGGAAACTCTCGCTCAATAACTGGGATTCATCTTGCTGGATGATGCAGGCTCAACAATTAGATACACCAGTCAAATCACGAACATCATGATTTTTAACACATTGTCTAATAATTTATTTTTAAGCTATGATGAAGGCCATTAATAAAATTAAAGATTTTCCTCCTAAGGAGCGTTCTGTTGATTTTGTAGTAAAGGAACTGCTGCAACTGTCTTTTCGCTGATGTGTTGAATACGTTATTATTGGTGGAACCATAATGCTGTCTCTTCAGCTCAGTCACTGTCATTCCTCGTCATCCATCACATTATCTATGTGGAGGTTAGTCGTGAAGCTTTGTAGAGAAACCAAAGAAGACAAGGTAATTTTCCTCTGTATTTCTATCTTCTTGGTAATATTAAGGTGCATAACTGCTCTTAATAAATGGTCTTGATCGTTATTCCGTTATTGATGTTTTCGTGAGGAAGATGGATGAATATATTAATTGATAACCAGTTCATATATAGATATTTTTTCTTTTCAGACTCACAAATCCAGATAAATATTTGGTATGACCCCTTTTCTCACATTGTTTATGTCATCAACTAGTAGTGGAGCGGAACCCAAGCGCAAGTAAGCGATAACCAACAAGAAACCATCATAGAAATTTGTCATCTGCTTCCTCTTCTCTCAAACCTACAAACCTCATGTCCTCCTTCACCACCTCCATAGAGCTCCTCTTTGGCCTTCCTCTCCACCTTCTGCCTGGCAGTTCCAACCTCAACATCTTCCTACCAATGTACTGGCTCTCTCTCCTCTGTACATGTCCAAACCATCTCAATCTAGCCTCTCTGACTTTGTCTCCTAAACACCTGACATGTGCTGTCCCTCTGATCTACTGCTTCTGATCCTATCCATCCTGCTCACTCCCAGAGAGAACCTCAGCATCTTCATCTCTTCTATCCCCAGCTCTGCCTCCTGTCTTTTCCTCAGTGCCACTGTTTCCAAACCATACATTCCAACCAACATTGCTGGCCTCACCACCCTTTTGTACACCTTCCCTTTCATCCTTGCCAACAGCCTTTTGTCACACATCACACCTGACACTTTTCTCCAATGATTCCATCCATCCTGCACCCGCTTCCTCACCTCTTTCTCACACTCTCCATCGCCCTGGACAGTTGAGCCCAAGTACTTAACATCCTCCTCCTTCTTTATCTCTACATCCTGTAACTTCACCTGTCCACTTGGCTCCTTCTCATTCACACACATGTATTCTGTCTTACTGCGGCTAAACTTCATTCCTCTCCTTTCTAAGGTAAACCTCCACCTCTCTAGTTTATCTTCCACTTGCTCCCTGCTCTCACCACAGGTCACAATGTCATCTGCAAACATCATTGTCCAAGGAGCTTCTTGTCTAACCTCATCTGTCAACCTGTCCATCACCATGGCAAACAAGAAGGGGCTCAGAGCTGAGCCTTGGTGCAGTCCCACCACCGCCTTGAACTCCTGTGTTACACTTGCAGCACACCTCACCCCTGTCTCACATCTGGCATACATGTCCTGCACCAACATACTTCTCTGTCTCTCTAGACTTTCTCATACAATACCACAACTCTTCTCTTGGCACTCCATTGTGTGCTTTCTCCAAGTCCACAAAGACTCAATGGAGCTCCTAATGGCATGAAGCCAAACTGTTGCTCACATATGCTAACTTCTGCCCTTTGTCTACTTTCCACTACTCTTTCCCACAACTTCATCGTGTGGCTCATCAACTGTGTCCCTCTATAGTTCACCACAATTTTGTACCAATAGATGGCAGGGCTGCAAAAAGGGTTGCATTCAGAAAGCAGAGAAGAAGAGAAGAAGCAACGCAGCTTCTCTGACAGGAGATATCACTTCTTTTTTTTTTTTTTTTTTTTTTTTTTTAAGAAGGACTCTAATCTTGAGATGGTGTTACCCCGGACAAACTGGTAGTTACGACTCGGAAATAAAACGTAGTTATTGCATAAAGTCTCCTGTTGTATTTGTTACTCATTTTTGGGGTTATGAAATCGGAGATATCGATCAATGTGCGTGTGATATATCACCCCATAATAACACATCTCAGTGATAGATAGTACTATTATACGTTTCAAATGAGTGTTTTCGCATACTGCGCTTTTAAGCCTTAAGTTGGCTCGATATTCACAGATTCGTGGGTGAATAAATCAATAACATCTACTTTTTAGGAGACATATCTTTGCTCTTACGAGTCACCGCTACATGCTCTGTCGACTACCGTCGGATTTTAAAGGAAAACGTGCGACGTGGGGTGTGAATGAATCACACACATCTCTATGCAGTCGGGTGAAAAGACGGCGCCATGTGAAAATCAGTGACTCCTCAATTGTTGTGCGTCTTTATAACATATGATACAATGATAATGGTTGGCAAATTCACATCACTTGAAGAGGACCTCCCCTTGGTGTTGCGACACCAAATAGTTTCTGATATTTCCGTTTTCAATATTTAACACAAATATTTTCATCTGATATTCATTCATATTTTGTAATAGCGCCGTAATTACAAGGCGGATGGTCACCATGTTCTTAACTTATAAAAGACCTCCCCAAGGTGTTACTACAGCAAATTGTTTCTAAAATTTATCCTTCTCTATAGTTTTCACAAATATTTTCATTATATTTTAATGCATATTTTGTAGTAGCTCGGTAATTACAAGACTGACAGACACCATATTCATGCCACTTATAAAGGACCTCCCCATGGTGTTACTACAGCAAGTAGTTTCTTACATTTCAGTTCTCAATAATCTTCGCAAATATTTTCATCATATTGTCATACATTTTTTTTGTAATAGCTCAGTAATTACAAGGCTGATGTTCACCATATTCATGTCACTGATAAAGGACCTCCCTATGGTGTTACTACAGCAAATAATTTGTCGAATTTCTCTTCTCATTATTTTTCACAAATATTTTCATCATATTTTCTTATATGTTTTGTAATAGCTCTGTAATTAAAGGACTGATAGACACCATATTCATGTCACTTACAAAGGACCTCCCCATGGAGTTATAACAGCAGGTAGTGTCTCAAATTTCTCTTCTCAATATTTTTCACAAATATTTTCATCATGTTTTCACATGTATTTTGTAATAGCTCTGTAATTACAAGACTCATGGTCACCATATTCATGTCACTTATAAAGGACCCCCCCATGTGTTACTACAGCAAGTGCTTTTCTATTCTATTCTTGCTGTAGTAACACCATGGGGAGGACCTTTATAAGCGACATCAATATGGTGTCTGTCAGTCCTGTAATTACGCCGCTATTACAAAATATATACGAATATATGATGTAAATATTTGTGAAAAATAATGAGAATAGAAAATTAAAAAACTACTTGCTGTAGAAACACATGGGAGCGGGGGGTGGGAGGGTCCTTTATAAGTGACATGAATATGGTGACCATCAGTGGTGTAGTTCATGAAGTATTATGATATTATGTTATTTTACGTTTTTCTCGATACAAATAAGTCTTTGTCGGTCCCTTAACTGGCGCCGCGACTGTCACACCCCCGAGACTGTAGTTTCACTCCTAAAGAGCGAATGAAAACTTAGGGTGTAGTCCTCAGCTAGAGTCACATAGGGTCGAATGTTGTCGTGTTTGTTTGTTTGTTTTTTCTTTTCTTTATTGGCTTCAGTACTTATTAACCCGCCAAAGTCAAATCTGTGAGTATCGAGCCAACTTAACGTAAGCTGAATGTTTCTCCAAAACATTTTCATAAAGTCGCGTCATGGACGAATGGGTGTTTTCCGCCGAGGACTGTTGACTCCTGCAGCTGCGAGGAGGTAATAAGTCAAGCATAAGACACTTATTTTCTGGAGAGGTGACAGCGAGTGAAATGTGTCACTCAGGTTGGCTGGGTCACTGTAATCTTCCATAAATATCATTTTCTCGTCTCCATAAAATCTGAAAAGCCAGATTGTTTTCCCCTAATGCTTGGTTTTTACAAAAAAAAGAAAAGAAAAACTTGTTATACTCTACTTAATTCGTAACCCTCGCCACAAAACAATACATTATCAAATAAATTCAAAAGTGTCACGGCCAAGATGGTGTTTTTCTTCTTTTCTGTCAATGCGTGTCCATGTTCTCAGACTCCAACACAGCCAGAGCCAGCATCATGACCAGGCTGCTGCTGCCCCACCAACACGTCCAGAGACATCGGGAGCCAAGACCCTGATGGACATCGGGACTCGGCGGATCTTCAACGAGGACCATGATCTTTTCCGACAAAGCGTGCGTCGATTCTTCCAAGAGGAAGTAATCCCACATCACAAAGAGTAAGGTCATAGAATGCATCAAAGACTGGGAATGCTGGCGTTTTCCTGACGTGATTCGTGTCTGAAGATGGGAAAAAGCAGGTCAGGTGAGCAGAGAGGTGTGGGAGAAGGCTGGGCAGCAAGGTCTGCTGGGCGTCATGACCCCCGAGAAGCATGGCGGCATCGGTGGAGACCTGTTCTCAGCAGTCATAACGTGGGAGGAGCAGTGAGTGCAAACTAATGGTTGATCAAATTCACTATGTAGATTCGCTACTATGTTTATGTCTGAACCAGTTGAACAGCTAGAATGCTTTAGTCAGCCATAATGCCATAAATGTGTGTGTTTGTGCACCAGGATGTATTCCAACTGTACAGGACCAGGCTTTGCTCTGCACTCCGACATTGTGATGCCGTATGTCATCAACTATGGAAACAGGGAGCAGGTTGAGCGCTTCATTCCTCAACTGACTGCAGGCACATGCATCTCAGCCATTGCCATGACAGAACCAGGAGCTGGGAGGTCTGTGCACCAGTCTCTTGTCTACGTTTCGGTCGACTTTGCAAGCTTTAAATGCAACTTTGACCTTCTAGTGACCTTCAAGGGGTGAGGACGAATGCCAAGCGGGACGGCAGCGACTGGATTCTCAATGGGAACAAAGTGCCGACATGCCAATAACGTTGCATGTCTTGTATATAGTGGTTACATAATCTGTGTCCAAAGGTGTTTATATCCAATGGCTGGATGGCTGACCTAGTGGTGGTCGTCGCCGTGACCAAGCGAGAGGCAGTGACAGTGGCTCATGGCATCAGTCTGTTCCTGGTGGAGAACGGCACGAAGGGCTTCCAGAAGGGTCGTAAGCTGGAGAAGATTGGACTGAAGGCACAGGACACCGCTGAACTGTTCTTCGAAGATGTCCGTCTCCCAGCTGCTGCTCTCCTGGGGGAAGAGAATCGAGGGTTCTACTACCTGATGAATGAACTTCCTCAGGTGAGCACTTGTTTTACCTCACCTTTCCCACAGATGACTGTCAAATGATATTCACTAAGCATGAGTTATATATCAACCAAGCACACCCTGATGTTATACTTCGATTGAGTGCAAAGGCTTCGATTGTGAACAAATAAGGAGTGTACATACACATTGCATTCTTCAGATGTTTTTTGTTTGTTATGGTGAGTGACGTCATTTAAATGTGGGTTTTTCGTGTCTTTGGCTCAGGAACGTCTGATTGTTGCTGACATGGCCATCGCCAGTTGTGAGTTCATGTTCGAGGAAACCAGGAATTATGTGTTGCAGAGGAAAGCTTTCGGAAAGACCATCGCTCAGAAGCGTCTGGACGCCTCCTCTGCCTCCATGGCCAAATTCTGGTGAGATCCTGCCGCGAGACACCCGATAAGGTCCGGTGCTGCAGCAGTAACTGTGCTGCTTTTTGCCTGCAGGGCGTCGGACCTCCAGAACAAGGTGGCCACTCAGTGCCTGCAGCTCCATGGTGGCTGGGGATACATGTGGGAATATCCCATCGCCAAGTGAGTGTGTGACCGAGCGACATTTGAGTGTGTTTGAAAGAGTCTTGAGTGGAAATTGCAACTGTCTTTCAGGGCTTTCGTGGACTCACGTATTCAGCCCATCTACGGAGGAACGAATGAGATCATGAAAGAGCTGATCGCCAGAACCATAGTCAGCCAGAAGTGAGACTTGAGCTTCATCACGGTGGTGGAGCAGAGTCGGGGGGGTGTGTTTTGAGTTTGGTGGTGAATTTGTCAGCACACTGGGATCAATGCACCTGATCATGTACCGGAAACTCTCGCTCAATAACTGGGATTAATCTCGCTGGATGATGCAGGCTCAACAATTAGATACACCAGTCAAACATAACTTCATTTGTCTACTTCATGTTCCTGGTAGTTAGTTTTCGGTTTGCCTATTTCCGTGGTCTAGTTGGTATTAATAAATGCTGAAACAACTGCTGATACTGCCATATCACTACAGCCACAACTTTGTTTTGATAAAACTGAACATGAATTGATTCAGAATTTCACTGAAGCAGTTCTTTTAATTTCCAGAAGGTCCTTTTTTACATAACAGACAAAATCCAGATGTTTAGAAAGTCAGAAATTCTGACTTCATTATTTCATGGGGAAAAGAAACAGCAACAATGGCGTTTAAAGCATATGTTTCCAAATAATTTTCTCATCCATGCTTAGCCAAAGAGAGACAAAAAGGCACAGCCAATGAACATTTGTCCATATTTGAAAAGAAAACAAGAAATATCGCTTTTTTAAAGACCGAAAACACCTAAGCGAATCGTGACAAAACCTTAATTCTGATTTTAAACATCCTTCCTGCAATGTACCAAAATGGCCACTTGATGGAGCCAAATCTCCGCTAGAAACAGTTTTCATTCCAAACTCGACGTTAGAGCATTTCACTGTTCAGTTTAACTACTGCCCCTACAGAATTAGACAGAGTTACCATTGCTGGTTATTAACCTAATTGTATCATCAATGTTCTCCAGATATTTACAATAGAATATCCAGACCTGACCATGCCTGTTATATTTTGTAACGCTCTCCAGAGCTTGGCCTCTCCATCACACCTAAGTCTTGCCAGTCATCGGAGCTCCTTGCGTGTATTCTTCATGCTCCTGTGCCGTTCTGAAGGTCCTGGAGATTCCTGTCTAAAAAATGCCCTTTGCTTTGCCTCATATTCCTCCAAACCTGTCTGAGCTCCCTGCACATGGCACCGGCGCCTCAGCCTAACTCTGCATCTCCGTCTCCTTCTCTCCTCAGCAACAGCCACACCCTGCTGCCCACCGCCCCCTCCTCCCCCCACTCACTCCAGCCTATTAGACTCCGGACTACCCCCTCTTTCTCACAATAAGCGTCCAACGCCATGTCACACATTCATATTGTGTTCATGCCATGAGTCACGTGTGTCCTGAAAGACTCCTGAAACAAACAAATAATCAAAGTACAAATAATAAATCGTTCCTCTCCCATGTGTGCGCACTGGCTGAGAATCTCTGTTGCGCCGTATGTTTTGCCGTTACGGTAATTTAATTCCTGGTGGGCGGGGCCATCCACTCTTTCTTCATTGTCACTTCTCTGACTCGGACGAGGTGTCAGTGTCGCTCACGCGCTGAAACCTGCAGGTAAGAGCGTCGCCTGTCAGTTGTCCATAAACTTCCATTTAAATTCATGTCTGGTCCGGCGTGCGGTGTGAAGTTAAGTCGAGTTTGCGTGTTTTAAGAGACGTATTGCTCTGCCTTGTGTTTAAGTGACCGAAATCTGAAGGTCTCTCCATTCAGGAAGGTTGTGGGTTTGTCTGTTTTGTCGCCTTATGGCGTGTTTTCGACATATTTGGATGCAGTTTGGCAGCGTTGTTTGGGGATAAAACGGAGCGAGTGTTAGTCAGTGTGAGCCGCTGCAGCCTTTGTTCTGGTCCACGCCTGCATGGTGCTGAAACCGGCGTCGTGCCCTTTTACCGCAGCAAAGTCCTTCTGCTTTAAACCTTGAGAAGCTTGAGGAAACATTCTCTCCGACTGTGCCAATTGTTCAATATTTCATTTTTTTTATGCAGGACCTTTTGGGCACTGTACGTGTGGTTTTGGGGAGTAGCCCGTCTTGTCTTGTCTGACAGCCAGTTGTCCTTGCAGACCTTCCCACCATGCCTCAGCAAATTGTTGAATGAGCTGCATTTCGTTCTTTAAGTCACTTTTAAAGGAAGTATATCGCACCTCGAACAAAAGAGCACGGAGATTATGATGAACAAACTTGTGTGTATTTTGCGTCTGTCTGCCTTTTCAGAAGATGCTGAGCTCTCCTCCCTGTCTTGCCATTGATATGAATTTGGAATAGATTTTTACTGTGCTGTGGCCTGTTGTCAGCCACAGCACATTATTAAATGCCACCATCACTTACTCTAGTAATGATGGCATTTAATAAGGAATTGTGATCTGTCATTTGAGTTAAGTTATTTGACTCCATGTCAGTGCATTCCACCATTTTTTTACTGCTTATCTCAAGTCCCGGGGGCAGCGGCCGAAGCACAGAGGTCCAGACTTTTGTCTCCCTAGAAACCATCTCCAGCTCCAGATGTTCCTGGGTCAGCTGACAGAAGCCTGTCCTGGGTCTCTACTTAACTCTACTTGACACGACTTCTCTTCACTTTGGAGATGCAGTTGCTCTGCCTTGACTCCTTTCTGGTTGATTGAAGGCCTCACCACATCTCTTGTGTCAACAGTTTTGTTTGGTGTAAAGTAGTGATTGGCTGATGAGGCTTCATGAAACAGTGTCCTAATTTTCAGAGGACACTAGATGGCGCTCTTGGTTTTAAAATGATGTGAGATTCCATTGAAATTGTTGTTTAAATCCAAAGAGAGAGAGAGAGCAACATCTGGTGGCCTCTGAAACTGAGGACACAGTTTCATGAAGCCTCATCAGCCCGTCACTACTGATAACCCTAAGTTGGTGACCAAAGCCAGTGAGAGTAGGAACGTAGCGGCCAACTAAATATTGGACGCTTTTCCTTTTTCTGTCATTGCAAGTCTCCGTAACTGAGGACGCTACAACTGATGCATAAATCGATCTGACTGCCTCCTCTCAGTGGAGAACAACAGCCCAACTCACTTCATCTCATCCTCCTCCTGGAGAAGGACATCAACACTGTTCAAGTGAGAGCCATGTCCTCGGACTAGGAGAGGCTGATTTTCAACGGGTTGCTGCACAGTCGGCTGCGAGTATGAATTACACATCACTGGACTCTAGTTTGTGAAAGACGTTGAGGTTCACGTGTAAATGCAGATTTAAGGGGGCTGAGAATCTGAGTGCCTAGTGGTCATTTGCGTTGGCTTGTCAGTGCCGACGTTGTGAACAGACTAGATGCAGCATCCATGGTTGCAGCTCACTTCCCCAACATCGCCCCTGTTTCCTGTTTGTGTCAAGTAGCTGCGTGTGTGTGATGCTGCCAAGAAGGATTTAAGATGGTTGTCGGTTGAGCTTGCAAGACACAGCCTTTCAAGAAACATAAACAAATGACCACATGTGGTTCTTACATGCAATTCATTGTGGCATCACTGGCATGGAACAGAAAAATTAACTTGTCATTTGTTACAGCACTAGAAAAAAATGGTGCTTCTTAATGTAAATGTTGCATTAGTTACCCAAAACTGTGAATGAATTCATTGTATCATTAATTAAATGGAAGAATGTATCCATTGAGGAAGTGCTGTTCATCTCGACATGGTTCTGCCACCAATCTTATACCAAATGAAAATGCTTAAGATGACAACCCACCTATCAGTCATGACCAATGGCTCTTTGCAACTGAGTCAATAGCTGAGCCAGATGACTCATCTGTCATCAAAGGAAGACACCAGTGTAGCAAAAGTCATTTCGACATCCAAAGATTCAGGCGCTTTTCCCTCTCTTGCTTTGAGATAAATAGACTAACACACATGCGTACTGTATTGAAACAATGTGTTTCTTTTCACTTTCATGAATATCACACCTTTTTCCATAGAATATCAGGTTTGGCCAAACATTTGATGCCACCAGTTACAAATACTCAAGTTTACATCAGAGGGCTTCCTGATTTGTGTTTCTGTTGTGTGTATGTGTTTCTTTTATCACTCTATTTTTACTAAGATGAGTTTCCTTTTTATATTAGAAAGGTGTATTTTATTGTCCCTTTGTGGGTAGATCTGTTGTGTTATGTGCAGACCAAGAACTCTATCAGAGCAGATGGGGTCCAGACTAATCGCAGACAGAGTAATTGAACCGACCTAAATCGCGAAACAGCAGGTTGGATGTCTGCGTTTTACCTGTGTAATCCGACAGTTTGTGTTAGGCCAAATGATTTCTGACCCTTCAAATTTCCCCCGAAACCCAATCCAAGTGCCACTCAGGTTCCTTAAGTATTTTCCCAAATGTCAATTCTTGTTAGCTGTAACATAAAACTCCTGAAACCGCGGAGACGTTTAGTGAAATCAATCCCTCCTGTGTAAAGCTGGGTTCGGACTTCTGAAGGAGCTGGGAGTAATGTTTTGGTTATGGATCAGATCCAGGGTCAGTGTTTATGTGGTTGATGTGAGCTTGTTCTGCATGTTGTTAAGGAGGCGAAGGAAATCTGCAGCGATGCATGTCTTGAAGTTTGCACGTGTTCAGTGTTCATCCTACAGTGCTCATAGTTTGGTTCAGGTCTAGGGTCTTCTGGGGACTCCCTCCTGCTGTGCTCTCTCCAGGTTTCTAATGAGAGCTGGCAGAGCTGTGCTCCAGCACACGATTAAGTCTCGACTTTGAGAAGGGACTTGCTAATTCTTGCACGTCAGGTAAACTGAAATGACACAGTGACCTGCTTCTACTCAGCACTAGAGTGAGTTCACAGTTTTGTGGGGTGTAGAATAGCAGTCTGGAGAGCAGTTAAATCTCTTTAGCCTTAAACATGCACATGGCATATGGAACCCCTCCGTAGCTCTTGGGTCCACACTCTAGTTAGTGGCACTATTATGGGGAAATGAGCACTTGCAAAGAAATCTCTTATTTTATTTATTTATTCATTCGTTATTGTTTATTTTTGCCATGGAATTTTCGACGTGGGAATGTTAAAAGAAGTTTTCAAAATGACTATTTACTGGCTGAAAAATGACATTTGTATCCAGTGAAATGCTAGTCTCTCCTCTATTAATATGTTTATTTTTGTGTATTTAATATGCTGCCTTGTGTAATATGATCTCTAAAAAAAACAAAAGCTCTCCAGTTATTAAAGGAAAAACTGATCTGGCCATCTGGCCCACACTTTATTTCAGTTTATTTGACAATTAACTCGCACTTAGTGGGAAAAGTCTGTAGTTTACAGGAATAGAATGATTTTACTAGAAGAGTAGTCACTTCACGACATGTATTTCATGGTGTCATAATGGTCGCCAAATGCAAATTCTCAAATGGAAGAATAGAGTAGACACGCACTGGGTCTGAAGGGGATAACGTCACGATTGTGTTGCCGTGTCGACTGTTTGACACCCTTCAAATCTCATCAGTCATTCAAGAAATATTTTTGTCCAGCCTGTCACATCATTTCTTCAAAACAAGACCATGTGTACGTGGTCCTGTGGAAGTCCGCTTTTTTTAGACTTGGATGGTTGAATAGGAAAGTTTTCTCCTGAAATGGAAAACCTTCAGTCTGTCTCCAAAATATTCTGGCCGTATGTGTGCGAGTAGAAGAAGCAAGAGACAATGGAGGAATATTTATTGGCAGATGAGGGCGGGAATCACAGTTGTGTGCCTGCTTGTCTGCCAAAACTCTGTTTGTTGTGGGTTAAAAGAGAAGTTGCCATCAGATGTGTGGTTGAAACAGCTGTGTCAGACTATTAATGTTTACTGTTGTGGAGTAGATGTTTGGTGCAGGTGTGATGTGATGACTTCATTAAACTCCCTGGCACTATAACCTTCCTCGTAGGGCCGTGTATCTTGATCTTTCCTCCAGCCTACACCCCTCCCTAACGCTCCGTCTTCGCCCAACTTGGCGACAGTCTTTCAAATAACTAGTGACAGCCAGTGTCACAATCCATTCCTCACGGACCATACCCCTCCACAGAGAGGACACTCATGCCGGGCATTCCTGCCCTGCATAGATCCTGGCACCAGGAATCCTGCCCCCACTTTACATACAGGGTTGTAACCAAGATAGTTGATCCATGGTTGTTCGGTTGAGACTGTGACGGTGACTGCATCAGTCTGTCAGTCCATCTCAAACTCCTTGTTCCCCTCCACCTGATTTAGATTGACATTTTTGCCACTTATTTATAAAAAAAAATCCTAAAACGTTCCATTCTCACAATGTTCTAAAAGACAAGAGAGATCTGCAAAATTAAAAACAGATGCAAGACCCAGCAGTCAAGGCCTTAATATGTTCAGGTCTCTCTCATGTGCCTGTTAGCGTTGCCAGACAGTTTGCAGTGAACAGCAGGTCTTGAGATGCTTTATTCACATTTGTCACTCACACTTTACAGCAAGCCTGGGCAAAGTGAGGCCAGGGGGCCATGTGCGGCCCGATGCCTGTATTTTTGTGGCCCTTTTGACATCTGACTAAAACTATAAGTGATATGTAATAATTTTTCTGCCTTTTTTGTTCTTACTCTTTTTAGTCACCCTCACCACTTCAGCTGTAAATATAGCATGATCTTATTTCAAGACTAGATTTCCATTGACCATTTTTGTGTTTTTCTTGTTCCTCAAGGACTACATAAAATATATTTAGATTTGCCTTTTTATCTTGAACATCTGGTCCATAGTGATTTATATTAAAATTAAGTGCATATGAAATGAAATAATTTAGTAGTTTTCATTGCATATTTACACTTCTTAATAGCCTCACTTACATTTAATATTTTTAGATGAACTTGTCCTTGTTGCTTAAGTATATATTTTGGATATTTTTCCCTCATGTTTTCTGATGATGGCCTCTCATAAACAGTTACACTTTCTAATGTGGCCCTCCAGGAAATTTAACTGTCCACCTCTGCTTTGCATGGTCCCAAAACCACCACTCTAAGCCTTCTTCAACATGATACTGGTGACATCTAGTCTGGCCTAATCCGCCTCTCTTAATAAATTCATGGTCATGGTGCCTAGGAACAAAGAGTGGAATGTCTTACCCACGTTGGAGGAGAGTTTATATCCTAGCAGAGGACCACTGTGACCAACATATGAACAAACACTTGTGTGCTGTCGTTCACGGTAGCTGTCTTTCCAGGAGACCAGATTATATTGCTTTTATTCTTCCCATAATTGTTTTTAGAAATGAAACAGATATGTGCCACTATTTTCTTTAGAGGGTTTCCTCTAGGGTTTTTTTTAAAACTATGACAGTGGTGCCCTCCCCAACCCTTCCAAAAAATCCCCCAAATAAAACCAAAAAAGCAGGTACCGAACACAGCCAATCAAGAAGCGATAGACATAAGGGAGAGGACATTTTGTCATTTATTGAATTGGTGACAGTAAAACCTATAGTTATCATGTCAAGTAAATCTCCTTCCAAACCAATCCATCCTCACCCAAGGCCGTCTTTCATATGTCCGGCCAAAATGCAAGTCTTGAGGTCCACAAGCAACGGACTTCAGTCATTATGTGGTTTCTTGCAGTTGGATTTGTGTGTGTCATTGCTATATCAATGAATAATCCCTATATTCAAATTTAACGTGAAGTTTGATGCTGTGTTTCATCAGTGGTTTTCTATTTTAGCTGTTGTCATTTTTTTGTCGTGTGCGCCCATAAATAATTGTATCTTACAGAATTAACTTTTGCCAGTGCATTCCAAAATCATCTGAAAGGGTGTCTCACTCAGCTGCGTCTCTCAAGACCTGCAGGGCTGGACTGACTTGTCACTCAGTCCTGAGCATGTGAGACTCCACATGAGCTCAGCGCCTGAGCTTAGTGTGATGTTGGAGCCATGTTATGGTTCCCAGATGTGGCGCCTGAACAGGAACAGTGTTTCCGCCTCATCTGTCTCAAGCAGAGGACCAGCAGCTGTTAAGTCACTGAGCTGCTGCTTCATCTCCAACATCAAGTTTCTCCTGTTGGCTTACCTACGCTCAGTTTGACTTAAGAGTATGTTCCTGCGGACAACCGTATGGAACGTAACAGCAAAAATTTCCACTCTATGAATGGAGGCTTCACTTCATCAGATACTTGCCCAATTGGAAGAACAAAGTTGATCGAACTTGTCACAAAATTGATGTTCCCAGCATCATCTTTCCACCGTGTGTGTCCTTTGCCGTGCTCAGCTCAAGCCGTGCATGTTGTCTGTTACAACCACCCTGTGGGACTATCATGGGCCCCTCTCACCAAGGCAACCCCTGCCATGGAAACCATCCCCTCAAAGGAATGACCCCCTTTGAGTCCTCATGTGTTGACCCTCTGTATTCTCTGCCTGGGTCTCTAGTGGGGCGGACTCTCTGCTCTGTGCGGTTTTCTTCCCGGTCACTTCCTCTTTCCACCTGGAAAAACCCACAATTAGCTCAAAGCTTACTCATCACACAGTGCTAAAATTGGTGTTGCCATGGTGATGTGTATGTTATGAGCTGATTTAACACATTGACATGTTGTTGTTGGTTTCTCTTCATCGGTGCAAGAGCTCAGCTTGAGGTTGGTCTCCCTATTAAGCAGCAGTGGAACAGTGATGTTCACATGAGGTTAAACTGGCTGTGAAGAGGTTTGGTGTTCCTTAAGCTTGTCGCCTCATTAAGTGTCTGTTCAAATCCTGGAGGAGAAAAGCAGCTGCAGGCTTTGTTCAGGAGCAACTGCAGATGTTTGTGAATGGCCCCGGGGGAAAAAGACGCTTTCTTCTTCATCAATGGGCTTTGTGAGTTGTTCAGAGTTCTGAATGATGTTTAGCCACCGTAACGGATGGATCTTGTCCTGACCACAGCACGCAGATGATCTGCAGTGATATTGATCACAGACGGGTGACAGAGAAGTAATTGTCCACAAAGAATGAACCTTTCACAGATTCTTTCAGCCACCTACCTTAACCATTTAGATAGATATTCAACTTTGATATTAACATTTCAAAAGGCTGGCCCCTACATAAAGGCACACTCTAAATAAGAAAAATCTTAAGTGTGAGCCAAGGTTTACATCTAATTTGTATATCACCAGGCAGCACACTGGTGACGTCATATTGTTTTGACAAAACACTACTTCATCCTCATGGACTACTATGTGTTGACTACCAGCAGAAGCAGCGTCACTTCCTGTCTGCCAGTAACGCCTACAAATGTTGCTTAACCTAAAGTACATTCAACTCCATATTTGCAGCTTGGCTTGTTTAAATGCCACATTATTGCCTGTTGCACTTTTGCTACTATGGTGTCTCAAGGGTTAAAAATGAAATGAACTATTTTGGTCTCAAGCTTACCGTCATAACATGCGTTGCTTTATCCGGGAATGGATGATGGATCTTGGAATCGATCTTGATCTTCCTTTATTTCACTCTGTTGATTCTTGGATATAAATTGGATTATGTGGTCTGTATCTGTAGTTTTATATTTCAGTGCACTTTTTAAAAATGATTCAATTTTATACAGCATTAAATCTTGTATATAATATGTCCCTCTCCACATGGAAAGTTCTTGCGGTTCCAAGCTTTCACTACAACAGACGGAACATTCCTGCTGCTCCTGGCTTGTATGTATAACCTAGATTACATGACATAATTTTGGAGGAATGATTTCTGCTTTTCCTGCCGCCACTTCCGTCTCCTGTCCTCTGTCTGTAAGTGACATTGAACAGACTCTATGGGAGTCATGCGAACCAAGTCTGTCAGCGTTACAATGGAGTCCACTTGAGCACTGTGATCTGGGGTTTCCATCTTTCAGAAATGCTCTTTAGTGTCTGCAAGATGAACAGGATTTAAGAAACCCTGTTCTCTTCATCTGTGAATTCTGTTATTGACCTGTGGAGTTTGATTTTCACAGGATACAGTACGCAGCAGCACCGTTTTTGTCATGTTACCTTATGGGCCACATAGGTCATCACAAACTTTTCCCACTTCTTCTGTCTTTGCGCTCCTAGATTTCCATTATTTATTCTCTCCTTTCTAGTGTTATCTTTTCCACGGCTCTCATCTCTCTCTGTGGGAAAGAAAAAGTTTGAGGATTCCCCTCCAACAACTCTGCACGTCCATAATAAAATGCTAATCCGCCACCATCTGCTTTCTCCCAGCACTTTTACATAACTTGTCTGTGTCTGAGGTTGAAGTAGTCTATATGCGATGGACGGCCTCCTCCTGAAGAATCTTATCAAGAGACTTTAGCAGGCCACATGACCGTCTGTGGCCTCACATTAGATGGTCCTACAGGAGCTGATCAAATGGTGCAAACATTTATGTCCTCATCCACACTGGTTGCTGCAGCAGCTCTAGTGCCTCTCATTGGAAGTAACAGTTGGAAGCACAGTCTTCACCTCGCAGGCTCCACCATGTAGTTGGTCATCTTTCAACGGACTTCATATCATTGCCCTTATTCGGTGTGTGGCCCAAATCATGTTCCTTAGACTTCATTTATTAACTTAAAAATAAGGAGAAATTACACATATTTCCCCACTGTGGGAATAATAAAGGCCATCTAATCTATTCTCATGGCATTCAGTTGCCGTCAATGAGCAAAAATGTAGCAGCGTTGCCACTGAATTTGGGAGCTTGTGATCGAGTTGTAAATATTGTATTCTATTTATATTTTATGTTTTGCAATATGATATTTAGGATTTTGTCATATAATATAATAGTAGTATATCACTGGAATAAGAGGTTTAACAATTTGGTAAGTTTCTATAAGATGGAGAAGTTAGGTGTTGGGGACAAATGGAGTATTAGTTATAGAGAATTCTACTAGTTTTACTTGCACTCATGTCACACTAATGTACTGTTATTGTATTTGTGTAATAATAGTTCTGATGCGCCAATATCAGAGAGAAAAATGTCAGGAATGTGAATGAATTCTAAAGCAACACCTGGAAGAAAAACATGCTAGAGAAGAGAGATTCAAATAATTTATTCTAGTGAGCGCAATGATTCAGCAGCAATTCTGAAGCTAGGTAAGGTAGGTCGATGTGACGAGGCAGACACCTCATGAAAGCTGTTCAGCAACTGAATATGCACAGTCAGGTACACCAATCTTTATATTCATTCCTCAGATCTGGTGAACAGGTTACAGTGTCTTGAGTCCTGAACACTCATGTTTTTGATCACACATGTCTGGCAAAGAGATGTCAGGAAATAGCAGGACTTAAGAAAGATCAAATGAAATTCCTCTTCCCAGGGTTTAAAGGCTCAGCAGTGAATTAGCGCTGAGAATGTGAGTCAATAGGGGCTTGTGGGGAGGGAACAATGTAAACAGCAATTTCAGATGTTAACTTTCCTAACAGAATCCTCTGCTGTCTCCGTCTGATCTGAGCAGAGGGAACATGGCAGATGTCTACCTTATCTCCAAAGATGATCCAGAATGTAAGCAAACATGTTTCAGTGTAGAACTAAGTCACGTTTCTTCCTTTTTTGACCCACAGCCCGCATTTACTTTCATTTATTTCATGACCGAACGCAACATTTGCTGTGGTTAGAAGAGTAAATGTGCTGCAGCACTTTCGTGGCGACTGAATCAATAAGCTAGAGCAAAGAGAGATCAATGCAACACATCAGTTCAATAAGCCTCTTTCATTTCCTTTCACACCATCTTTCCATTTTGTTAATGCACATGGGCAACAGGTTCCCAGGAAGTAACCCAACCACAGCTACATCTCACAGCATGACTCCCTGTGCTCTCGCTTCCTGTTGATTCTACTGGCTCACATCTCAGTCCCACCACAATATTGAAGTATCTCTTTCCCTAATGGCCAGCACTTGGAGGAGCTAGTTTCCTGCAACAGACGCAGCAGTGTGCTCTCACGTTTGATTTGCAGCCTTAACACACTCTTTAAATGAAATTGTCTTTTGCATCGATTGTTGAAGCCGACCATCTGATGTCTAATGATTGAATGTGTCGAGAACAAAAATTGTCTGTCGTTCAAGGATTCACTTTTAACAAAGGTTTGAGCTCTATTGGCTGATCTAACGTGAAAAAGACTGAAGTATGGCAGAAACACAATTTTTTAAAATGATGAAATCACATTTTTAGCACAATTTCATATTTATTTTTGAGACTGATTGAGCTGCAGACAGTCTTTAGCGTTGCAGGTCAGACATACAGTCATCCTGCCGTGAGTATATCGACATTTTCTTACACTCTAATAAATAGTGTGGGTGAGCATCACAATGGAATCCTCATGTATGTTTAGAAATGATGTGTTTAGTTTTGTGTGTCCTGTACCTCTCCTGCATCAGAGATGGCAAAGGGGCCCCAAAGCTACATTCTAATTCTTTCGATTTCTGGAAAGGTTTGGATATTTCACATCAATGCTGGTGTGTGTTTGTGTGAATGATGACAACTTGCTGCAAGCAGCCGTCCTGTTGACCCTCACCTCTGCTGATGACTTCCAGAAACTTCCGCTGCTCCAGTGTACACGTGTGTCTTCTCTCCTTGAGGGCCAAACAGCACTTTTATAGATGTCATCTGCAGCACGGCACACGCCTCTCTGGAGTAACCACCCAACATCTGGATGCTTGAATGAGTCCCCTTAATGTCTTTGGTCCTAAACAAGAGTGTGTCTTCTCATTTGCTGGTCCAAAAACGGACAGTATTTCTTCTATTTGTTACATCGTATCTATGATTCTGTTTATTGCTTATGGGTCACAGCTGCATAGAAGACAATGGATGAAGAAACTGAAAGTGATTGTGAAGAAAAGGAGTCAAACAGGTTTGATCTGATTTGATAAAACTGACGAGGAAGTCAAATGTTCATTCACTAATACTGAGTATTGTGTAAAGTCTACTGGTACCTGACAACTAGTGTCCAGACCTCAGGGTTGTCGGTGCAGGTGCTAAGTTTGAGCAGATGGCACATGTATGGAAGGCCCTTGTTGCTGTTAGCACAGTGCTTAATGGCTTGTTTCACGGATTGACCCACGGCTTCGGCTCGTGTTTTGTTTTGGAGCCGAGTCCAGTGTTTGTGCATCACTAAAAGCGTCAGTGTCGCTGTGTGAGCTTCGTGAAAAGTCAGCATTCTAATATGCTCCTCCCAAACCACTCTAGCTGGGCAAGAGTACCATATTTATTCAGTGGTTGTCTTCAACTGCTGCTCATACTGTACGAGGGAACAGCTCACGTTTCCTGTTCAGATGCCATTGACTGCTCACATTGTATGCAGCACTTCAGAGCTTTGTATAAGCAAATGCAATGTAGACAATAAACAAGCTGCAAGAACAGGTCCGAAACCTAATCTAGAAGCGAATAGAAACAAGGCATTAGAGGGGTCAATTTTAATATTAAATGAGTTGACATGATAAAAAGACTAGTTTCTAATCGTGAGAAGAGAATGTCATTTTGTCGCTGTCCGCACCTGGTCCGTCTCTTCTTATGTGTCTGGGCAAGATGAGGACGTGTTCCTGTCATTATGTTTCCTTTGGGATTTTTTTTTTTGTAGCAAACCATTATCATGTGCAGCTACATGATGCTTGTTGTGTCTTTTGTTTCGTCACGTCAGATCTGGTGAGATTTCATCTTTTCAAAAGGATTGCAATTCTGGAGGCCACAATTGTTCATGTGTAGCAGAAACTCTGGACTGTGCTCTGTCTGTTCTCCAACAAGAGCTGGAGGTCAACAGCAACGGCTAAATTGCACCTCCGTATCTACGCATGGACACATGTGTAGTGTGACAGGTTGAGGTAAATCGGCTTGTGACTCTGCTTCAGTGGTGCCTCACTTGGGGCGAACAGGATTTCAAACAAGTTTGAGTTTCATCCCATCGATCAGGAAGTGGTTGTGAGGGCTTAGTTGCTTCTGGTTTCACCATGTATACGACACGATCCCAAAAATCGCACAGTGTATCCCGGGCTTCAGTGTCTCTCCTGACTTATGAGGCTTCATGAAACAGTGTCCTTATTTTCAGAGGCCACCAGATGGCGCTCTCTGCTCTAAAATCTTTGGATTTAAATAACCATTTCAATGAAACTTCACATCGTATTTAAACCAAGAGCGCCATCTGGTGGGCTCTGAAAACAAGGACAGTTTCATGAAGCCTCATCAGTCCATTATTAGTGGCATCTAATGGAGCAGTCTTTGTCAATATCTGACTCTGTGGCATTCTTTCAACAAACATAAGTACATTATCCACTTCCCTTTTCAAATGATTTCACTCACTTAAAATCGCCGCGCCAAGCATGTGTATAGCTATATTTGTGTATAGCTTTCATGTAACCCTTTAACCCTTGATTGGGCAATAAAGTGTGCAGTGTTTCCAATGAATAGACAGTATTTTGTGACATTTCCGCGCCATGATGGGGGGTTGTACAGTAGCTAGCAGTGTAGCAGTGTGAGTTCAGCCGAGGCTGTTGGGCGACTTCAAAGCTCTTGACTACACCCTGTGGTTTGTATGAAGCCACACACACAGACACACACACACACACACAACAGAGGTGGAGCTCTCGCACTCACATTTGAAGTGAGTAAATGGAGAAATTCTTGTTGACAACGACACACTCCTTCAGACTGCCACATTTACATGTTTTAAAACCGTCTAATGTCAGTTGACCACCACTCTCCGTGGAGCACAAATACTGCCTTCGCTTCCTCTCACTCTCTCACTGTCCTCTTGGTCTTAACAGGCCTTTTACAGCCATATATCACTTTTCAGGCATTTCCTGTTGTTAATATTGGATGGAATGTCAGCGCGCAAGCAGGGAACATAAACACCCAGATGAACATCTTTTCCCCTTTCCTAAAGTATGTTGGTGTGTCTTGAAGTTCATTAGTGTGCGCTGACATTTGCTGGGGGATGAAGATGAACAAGTCATTTTAGGCACTTTCTTTCTTATGTGTTTTCCATGGTACTCTGCGACTTTTCTTTGGTGGTCAATGTAGGAATAATAAGCCATAATGCATGAAGGCTATGGTCAATGTCTAGCTGTCCTACTGCATTTCCGAATTAAAATCCTTTGACATGAGTTGGACAGTAGTGACGGTTCAGAGTCCAGAGTTCAGAGTTTTGTTTTTTTTTCTAATTTCTATTGAACGTCTTTGAGATTTGGAGATTTACTCAATGATTTATATGTAGTTTTTGGTGAGTTTTTTTCTGCATTCTTTGAAAATAAAGTTTTGTTGCACTGCAACTTGTCAGGCTAATAGGTCTTCAAACTAGATGAGCTCACTGACGTTTTTTTGTCCTTCACTGCAACATTCTGACTTCAGGTTGTTGCTAAGTCATGGTGTTATTCGAGAGTCAGATTTTCAGCAGGTACTGCAGCAGATAAGTGTGTCTATTTAAAGAGCCGCGAGGATCAGCTCGTATGTTTGTGTGTGTGTGTTTGTGTGTAAATCAGTCGGAAGGATGAGTTTTAGCGTCTGCGACTTCTTACATGATTTGACTGATTTGTGCACCACTGACTGATTCAGAGGAGACAAATGGCTTGTAGCCTCTTTGAACCGGCTGAGCTCTGATTTGTGTAATGAGATTAATCTGCTCTTAAGTCTATGTTTGGTTGTGTCAGAAAGAGAGTTGTTATTTTGGACCACCACCGCTGATGTGCTTGCTAATCGGTCCAACACAGGACCGCGCCAGAGCGGGAGATTATGTGGCCCACGTCTGGGAGAAAGTATTAATACTGCAAGGCTTATGTTTGTGGTCTGGAGGGAGGCGGTGGTCAACAAACGTAGTGCTTCTACCACTGAAGGTCACAGTAGAAATACATATGATGCCACGACTCACGTCATCCAGACACATGTCAACAACTGCCCCCACAACACAGCAGCTCAATGATGCGGCGGCAGAGACTGGACACGCGTAAGCTTGGATTGATGATGCAGGGAAGCCACAAACACCGGACCTCCTGCAGTAAATATGCCCACTCAGTGAAAACGCGTTCATGCTGCAACCTTGAAAAAGGCACACGTCATGTTTTCTCCGCAGCTACAGTTTCCATTCACTGAAATATAAGTCAGTACTTCCTTTCTGTTGACACAGGAAAACAATACTTGGTTTCTGGAGTGCTGTCTTTGTTTCAGGCAGTCTTAACTTATTGATTTTATCAATCATTATTTTGGTTATGTTTTACGGTTATCTCCTCTTTGTGAATCATTTCCCTCATGTTGTGATGGAGTGCAGACTCTTCATAGAGGGCCTTTCTTGTCGTCCCCCAGCTGGACTTTGGTCAGAACGCAGTTGTCAAATTAGGTTTTGGCCAGACTGTTCAGATTCTTCTTTCAATGACAGGCTCAATGCAAACACGTTCAATCAAAAACAAAAACAAGTGCTTGCCAAAGTCACAAGCTTCCTTATTGATTATTTCACCAGGGAAATAGGAATAATTTGAAGCAGTGCATATTGAAATGTTATTTAATTTTTTGATAAAAATGACCCAAACTTAAACATTTCTAAATGTGTCAGATCCAGATTTGTTGCCTTGAAATCATCGGGGGGGCAGTAATTATACACCAGCTAATCCTGATCATTGTGCAGTGTACTTGTGTGGGTGCACTGCACCCCCCACCAGTCCAGAGATGGGGGTGACCCACCTTTTTATCCGGGACCAGATTAATCATGACTCTACAGATTATACAGTAGATTTGCTATTTTTGAATTGAGGAATATCCACCATAAAGTCAGGCTACATGGCACCCACATGGAAAATCCAAATTATGAAACATATTTGATCCAGGTATACAGTATTTTCTTTTTATGTGCGTCATTTCTTATCACTTTTTATATACTGTGTTGATCTTTGTTCTTCTTCTGTTACTGCTCTCACCATTCTTTTAGCGCTGGCTTATGCAACTTCATGCCAAAGTATTTGTCCAAACTCACAGACATTTTCTTGAATTTCCAATTTCCTCCTTTTTTTTCTTTCTGTTTCTGCAAAAAAATAAAAGGACATCAGTGTGGTCCTCTTAATGTTGTCCAATGTTGTTCTCCAATAACTGCGTATCTTTGCTTTAATGTGGACTTGACTTACTTCAAAGGTGAAATCCGCTCTTATTCCAAGCAGTCATCCACCAGTATACTTGAATTGTTTTTTCTTTTTTTTTTTTTTCGGAAACATTATGAATCAGCGTGTTGATCACCGTCTCTGGTCTCCTCAAGTTTTGGCAACTGTGACTGGGAGTGTCCACTGGCTGCAGACTGGTTATTTGAAAGTCTGTTAATAGAAAACTGACGTACGCAGAAATGATTTTCTTTGTAGTTCTATGTTCTTATTGACCACTGAAGCAGAGCAGCGTTGCAGAGAGATGGTGGTTATGTTGTTACTGCGTCCAGAATGTCATGGTAACATCATATGTCAGCAAATTCACATCTGTGCACTGAAAATACTGGTCCTGTTTTATACGAACCTCAAGTTTTACTTTTGAAAAGCAAAATCCGTTTTTGAAAATTTAATTTGTATGTCACGAAAAATTGTGCAGATTTGTCCTCAAGTCATTTATGAGGCTAATGATTCACTATGATTCATATATGAACGTGATAATTTTCTCATACAAATGTGTTTTTTTCTCGTACGAACGTAATACTTATCTCATACGAACGTGACAATACATCAATAAAAATAACTTACCATGGCATTTCAAAGCCTCCTCTAGACAGAACCTCTAGTTAAATTTCATGGCAGCAACAATGAGCTATATCAGTTGAATAAAGTGCATATCTCTGGCAATACATGTCAGTTGCACTCACGTGATCCTGTGTAATGAAACGTGTGACTCTTATACAGTATCTGATGTGGCAATGTAGACACTCTAAAGGACTTTTTGACCAGAGTTCTGAAAGGTGCTTTATAAAAGCATTTATTTTATTTTATTAATTTTCAATTAAGAAGATATTTCCCTCACATTTTTTTGCCAACTGACTAGCAATTGCAATATTTTGGATGTTTAGCCACTGGCTTCGTGTGTCGTGAGTGTTTTATTAAAATAGACTTACTACACTGCTAATCTGGGCCTGAAAGGTGTTTGTGCTAATGAGCTAGGATTTAAGCTTCCGCACTTCTCTGCTGTCTGAGTTGTACTCTGCTTGTCTGCAGTCTGGTGCGGTCCCTGTACCTCCTCCTCCCCCGTCCCTCTCCCTGTCACTCTTTGTTTCTGTGCTGCTGCTGCGCTCGGCCATGCCTGCAAATGAGCACCAGTACAGAGCAATTATTCAGCACAGGGCAGACACCCCTGCACAACGCGCTCTCACATTCACTCTCAAATTCCACCTCAATTTGGGTCAATAATCTCAAATGATGAGATGGAGGATAATGAACAGGCATTTTTTAAGAAAGAAAATGCCCGTCATCTTGCGACTGTTCCTTTCCAACATGAATTAATACATGAACACAGGTCTTTCGCCTCGGCAAAATCCACCCATCCCCCCTGTGCACCGGTCGCGATAGCAAGGTGGAGTGTACCTACAACCAGAATGGGTTAGTGTGTGTTTGCCTGCGCTCGCACACACAGGGTTTTGGTGACGCTCCAGTGATTCCATTTTTTCCCCTTTCCTCATTTCTCCTCTCTTTTCAGGAACCATTGCATCCTCCTGACCTCCAACACTGGTCCAGCCGCCCCACCCGAGCAGGTAAGCCCGCTTGTACCCGTCTGAATGAACACAGGAATGCACCTCATGACTCATTTCCAAACTGCAGATTTTTAAAATAATTTTTATTTGTGTTTATTGAGCGAATTATCGCTGCGGTTGCTGGGAAAAAAAGATGCTGGCTGACCTTTCTTCTTCTCAGAGAATCTTGTCTAGACAGGATGTGTGCTTGTGTGTATTTTGGATCAAACTACAATATATTTAGAGGAAGGCAGTGTGAGTTGCAAGGCTGTTGGCAGTTTGTACCTTAGGCCTGGAGATTGACTGACAAGCGCCTGTTAACTGCCCAGATTGAGCTGAGTCATTCATGCACAGGAGATTGGAAGCTATCCAGTCTTTGTGTTCGAACTGGTGCTGGATATACACAAACACGCTTTCTTTACCGCTTTAAATTGTGCTGTCTGGTGGCTGTATGTCCGTGTCTTAGAGCATCTGTCTCACCTGCGCTGTCATTCCTCCACCTGTCATTTGCTTGTGACAAAACTAAGGATGTCTCAGTGTAACTAAAGACATGGGGCCAAATATGTCCTTAGTTGTCCTCACAATTCATAACTTCATCACAAGTTGCCTGTTCAGAAACCAAAATGAGTGATGGATCGATAAATGATCTGGAACTTTTCCTCCAGATAGTGGAAGCAGATGGTTTTGCTTGTTTATTTTTGTCCCACTCAATTCAAATGTCTTTGATTATTTGGTGCGAGGGGGGAACTGCAAAACATGAAAAAATGGACACCCTGTTTTTCTCAGCAGGGCGCCCTAAATAGCTGGTCAATAGCGCCTGTATAACTCCCTACTCGCAGTGTCATTACATTGGTTGTGTTGTTAAAAAAAAACTGTATTTGACTCAAATGTTTCTTTTTATAAAAGTTATTTTTGCACAAATAGATGCTTACAGCTTCTGTTTCACTAAGCAAGTTAAGTCAGTCGTCATTGCGTGTTGGGGGGGAAGTGTGCTGGGGGTGGGGTTATGGGCAAGGGGTGGGCCTTTGGACGCCCCGTTTCCAAATCCTAGCTTGTTACTGCATGCGCCTGCTTTGTTTACGTGAAAGAGATAATCGTGGAATCAGTTTGGCTGAACAGCTGGACTGTTGTTCTAAAGAATTTTACAACCAGAACCAGTTCAATGTCACTCAGTCGTTCTTCATCACTGAGCCACTGAAAGTAAGGCCAAATCATTAAAAATAGAATTCCTGCAGTACATTCCTAAGAAGCCAATTATTCCAGAGTCGTTGACATTTTCCCACAGGCAACGTGTTAAGGATGGGCAGATTAGAGTGTGGCTCCTGGGGCCACAGAAAAAGGCCTGCAACTGTCAGACACATCACGACTGGATCCACTCTTGCCACAGCAACTGCAGGGCAAACACACACAGAGCTTGTCCTGTTAAGTTCTAATAGCCTTCTCAGGCGTGTGAAAGGGTTTAAGGTAAAGTTATATACCCTGTGGTTCTCATAGAAAAGTTTACGAGAATGTCTTTCATTTTGATCAAAGAACCAGTTGTCCGGTTGATTCGCCTGATTCATTAGGTGCTTGTTTGCCAAGCCTTGAGCTGATGACCTTCTAGTTCTCCTGAAGGACAGGAGATTGTACAAATTCTCTGACTTTAGAGTCGTAGATTGTTGTGTATATTGTTACTCCATATATGCATTCATTCCGTGTGTGTCTTTTGTGCTCAATCCCAACCTCTGGGATTATGGGTTGGTGAATGCTGTCTGTGGTGTGAGAGGGGGCCACACTTTGTGGTAGTTCATTCCGGATAAGGAAATACTGCAATGGGCAGCTGGCTAAAAACATGGACCCCTTGCTCAAACCAACTGACAAACAAACATTTCGAAAAGTGTTTTTCGAACACATTTTTCCTGTTTTTAACTCTTCATTGAAGCCTGCCAAGATTCACATTTGCGGGCTTGAAGTTCTATATTAAAAATGACTTTTCTTATTTGCCTCATTTTTGTAAAGCTTGAGAAATTCTGCCAAACTTTTTAGAACATTGCAGAGATTAGAATTACTTTGTCCATATTCCCTGTGTGGTGGAGTCTGCCGTGGATTAGGCCCCGCCTTCCATTTTGCCTTCTGTTAGATCCATCCTCTCGAGAGGGACATAAGGTCAAGACTGATGTCAGCGACCAAAAAAGCTCCCTCAAGTTACTTTTGTTGATGTCTTGTTCATCTGTGCTGGCAATAGTCCGTTTGCTATTCATGTCTGTGTTTTCACTGTAATGACTGAGTAGATAAAAACAGTCATTAAATGCTCATTGTGGTGTTATAAAAGAACTTGGATATAATAAACATGGCTTAACCTTTAAATGAAATGACTTCCTGTTGCTCTCTCGACTCTCGTTATTATCCCTTCAGGCCATTTTTGTCTCTCCTCTGACAAATCAACATGTTTCCTGTTTGGCAAATCTCACTTTTTCTGCCTTGGATTATTTTTGTCCTTCTCTCTTACTGCCAGTTTCTGGCAGCATGTTTTCTCCATGCATTTCATGCTTTTGTTCACTGTCATTGTTAGTTACTATCTACATCAATATTTGGATTTACATATGTTCAAACGCTTGTGAGCTTTACTCTTCTGATACCAGTTGCTAAAACCAATCCAATGATACTCCACAAGTACAAAAATTACAACACAATATGAATCCAAAGAGAATGGATTGATGATCGATGTAACATTGAGTAAGTCATCTCTGAACGCTTGGCTCATAAATGCTTCATGAAACTTGTAAGCGCTCTAAATCTGACGGTGATATGAAATTACAGAGATGAAAAGTGTCTTAATATACTTCCGTGAAAGCATTTGAACACACACCCGACCAGTCAGAACCTTTAAATAGAACTGATTTTTTGTGTTGGTGTGTTGGTTCATGGTGTTGTGTTCTCACTCTCAGATGAGATTTCTCTATTGTCCTGTCGGGTCCATCCGTCAGTGGTTTAAAATAGATTTGGATCGTTGGCCCATTGATGCTGACTGAGCCAAGCTATAGTGGGCGTGCATGACCTTCACGGAGAGGTGACTGCTGACTCAAAAAATCATTTATTAGTCCGACTTGTTGCATAATGAAGGAGTTGATGGTCAGACTGGCCCACATAAGGTGCATATATTCAGGGTTTTCATAGTGTTTTTTCAAGTGTTTCACACTTGAGATGAGACTGCTGTATCAGCAGAATATCAGTCAGCAATTTCTCATAAAATACGTTGTTAAGGATGACTATATTTTAGGAAATGTCATCAAAGGTTCGCTCTGAACAACATCATAGTCACTGATTATTGACTGAAAATAAGCAAGTAATAACTTTATTAATAGTTAAAGTGTTCCCAAATGTAAAGTGTTATTGTCTTTTAATAATGAATGATATTTTAAATAGCATTTTTTCCCTCTTCATTTTATTGTGACCATGTTTACAATATGAAAATGTCTGAAATGTGTGCCGTCTTCGGCGTGCAGGCAAGTAGACATGTTTACTGGTGATGAGATGTGAGCTGAGCTGCGGAGTGGTGGTAGTTACAACAGAGCTGAGTCAGACTCTCTGATTCATTCTCATCTGCCGTACTTACGCCTGCAGTGATGAGCTCTGGATGATGCAGTAAAAGACGTGAACGTCTGTAGTGTTTTTTCCTCTGTTGTGAGCCGATTGGTTGAAGAGCTCAGCAACTGGCCAGAGACCAGGACCCTGAGTAGTAACGCTTATTAGTTCAGCAGGGAGTCGGGTTACGTGGCAGTCACCTTGGACTTTTCACCTGCAGCCATTTTCCCATACATGGTTCCTTACATGAACGCATGCAGAGCATAGTAGTAGATTACTTGGAGACGTGGGAAAGCAGTTAACAAGTAGTTAGGTTGTCCAAGAAGGAAATAGGAGTATACAGCTTGGTTCCACTTGACTTGATTTACTGTTTTTCTGTACACGTCTGTGACTAGAGTCGCACCCTGCGGTTGAATGTTTTGGCCTCCTCACTTTACTCCTGTTCCTGTCCACTGCCTGCCATGTGATCAGTACCCCCACTTCACATTTTGTTTAATGCTGTTGGTCATCTCATCATCTACCACACCATGGGTGGCAGTGTGGTATAACTGTGTGCAGCCTTGTTGATCCTACATCATGTCCCAATGATCACAATTTCACCAAGGATTCAAAATGTAATTGTTAGTGACTCATGAGGCGACTTCCAAGTAGACACGGTTTTCTCTCCCACCTCCTTAGCTGTAGGTTAATTCCTGAAGATAGATGGCTTAATTCCAACATTGAATAATGGCCAGCAGTTTTTGAGCCAGTCTGGCTTTATTCTTTATAGATTTTCTATTCATGCAGGCTTGAGCAGACCCTTCTACTCGAGCTTTATAGTATGGAAAACAAGTATTTCACCTCCCGTCCAACCAGCAAGAATTCTGGCACTGAACCATGAAAATTATAGATTATAATCCCTTTTTTTTTTTTGTCAGGAGGCACACTCACAAATTCAGCAGGAGGTGAAATACTTATTTTCCCCATTGTATGAATTGTGTAGGTAAGCAGAAACCTGAAGTTAGAGATTATTAGTGATTATCATCATATAACATAATATGGTTGATATGATTGAGTGGATCATCTCTGTGGTTTGCCTGCAATTTTTGTTTCTGGGCACGTTTTTTTGGTTTTTTTTTCAACATACGAAGCTCTTGTCACTGAGCTTTCTTTTATTTTTACATTTGTGAATTTGCTTTCAGTTATACCCATGATATTCTTCGCCTGTTGCTGGGTTAGGGTGTGACAGTGTCATGAGGGACGCTCTCTGCTGCAGGGTGAATTTGAAGCTTGTCCAGGCCAGCGAGGAGGGAGATTGCTCCAACTGCTCCTGGGTCTGCCCCTTGGTTTCCTCTGAGCTTGGCCTTCTAAATAAGGTGAGACATTTTCTACAACATAAATTGATAAGCAAGTTGCGTTAAAATAGCTGCTACGAATTTATCTGTGAAAAATCTAAATCCAACACTGTTCTCATTTATATCAGTCTATTTCAGATATTTTGTCACAGGTTAAAAATCACAGTGTTGAACTGATTCTGAGGGCTGCCAGCTGTTGCTGCTCAAACTCCCGCTTGACATTTCACACTCACTTTCCCATTACTCATGTGACCCCAACAGTCTGAGCTAAGCATCTGCACTCACCCAGATGACTAGCTCTGGCCATTCATGGGTGTAGAACGGACGTAATTGTGCTGTAATGTGTATGGAAGGTTGATGGCTTGGAAAAATAAGATTACACTGCGTTGCTAATGTAAATATGGAGTATTTATGTGGGTCTGCTGTGCAACTGGTTGCTGCTGGAGAAAGCTGGACTTCACATCACAAATTACAAATGCAGGTGTTTTTGATCCTGAGTATCTCTTAATAAACAATAGACAAACAATGAAGGATTGTTGTTAGATTGTCTATAATGAATATATTTATTTCCCAAATTCATTTTATTGATGAAATGGTCATAACTTAATATTTTTGACAACTGCGTGAGAACTATTTATGTCATTCTGGCCTATAAATATTTTTAATTTAAAACTGAACTTTTCAGCATTTTGCTCACAGTTTCTCTCTGTTCACATGTTAATGAAATATATTTTAAAAATATATCCATGTATAATTTATATGGAAATAAATGTGGTCTATTTGGCTCCTTCAGTCATGAAGCCTTGGGTGGCGCCTGCTGACCTATATCAGGATCCATAGCGTGTTGCTGTCCAGCTTCTCTTGTGCCTACGGCCCCTCCCATCTGAGGGCCTGCATCACCATGGGAACAATGACATCACTGCCAATAGGGCCTTGTTCATGTCAGGGATCATTTAGTTCTGTGATGAGATTTAGGGAAGAGACAGGCCAGCTGAGCGAGGAGGGGGTAAAAAAAAGGGAGGAGGGACAACCACCTTGCTCAACAAGTTTGGAAGTGTAAACGCATTTTATTGAAAGGGATTACAGTGTAATTTGATAAACAGTCATGTAAAACAACTGTTGAGCTATAACTGAGATGCTATGGCTGTCTTCTGAACTGACTGGTAAAATGCTTCAACCAACCAAATTTCATCGGTAGTTTATCTTGTCATCATTAGCCTTTTTTTTATGATTAAAACATTGTTGAACATTAAGTATTTCCAGATCAAGGTACACACAAGTGATAAAGTAACTGATAGTGTTGGTTATGTTAAGAGAGTGATTTAAGATGTGTGTACACAACCGCACCTAAAACAGATTTTAATATACATTGATTCCCTCAGGGAAATCGGTTTGGGGTTGGATCAGATTATCTAGTCCATCCTCCTGTACTGCAGTACGTCATCAGTCCGTAAACCAATGGCATGTTTGCTAATGCCTTCATGCACACTTCATTCACAACTTCACTGACAGCTCACTGTGCCTCAATCCTGCTGGACCCGCTGAGTAAACAGGATCCTTATCCTTGTCTGGGGCAAAGGAGGATGACGGTGGTGACACTGGGTTAAATCCAGGGCTCTGCAACCTTTGCTGTTCTCTGTCCCCTGAGTACTCCTGCAATAATGTCACTTTTTCTGAGGCGATCACAAAAGGAACTCATTCTCCACTCGGAGGACGTTCATATTCCCAAGATCACATCCATGAAAGGAATTGTATAAAGTATAATATCCAATCCAATGAAGCCCAGTAATCTTATTATAGATTATGGAAGCATAAACCCAAATGCAAAGCCAGTAGCTGTATTCCATCCATCAATAACTTCAAAATGATGCCTCCGTTGATCCAGTGTTAACTGTAAGTCATTCAGGCGGATTAAGGGCAGGTTAGTGGCTGCCAGGGATTCCATCGTCACTCTAAAGGGATGGTGACATTCGGATGGCCGCCGCTCTCTGTGGAGCGCGATGAGTGACCCAGATTGGGGTGGAGTTAGAAAGAGGGGGAGGTGGAAGCACAATGGGAAGGGAGGTGGATTAAAGATGGGGTGGAGCCAAGAAGGCTCCCACGTGTGCGGGCTGTTGCCTTCCCTACTGTTTCCTGACCACACTCATGATTGGATCTGAAGTTTGGCATTCCACCTTTCGGTCTGTTGATTTAACTTCTGTCACCTCCAATTAAAGCACTCGTAAGGGATTGGTCTGAATTAGTCAAGAAGTAAAATTCACTCCTAAACAGACTTTTTCTGGAGAAAACAAAGACATCCTCTTTCTTTTGCAATAGTAAGTCGATGCCGGGTCACTGGGGCAGCAGCCGCAGTCAGTGCTAAGCCCAGACTTCCTGTCCTATAGTTGTCTTGCTTTTCTGGGGAAAACACTGAGCCAATCCCATGTTAACCATGAGCAACCATTTCCTCATGAAACCCCTCACTAGGGAATCCAGGAGGTGTCCTGACAAGATGCCCATAGCGCCTAAACTGGCTTCTCTCTGGGTCCCTACCCAACGCCTGTAGCCATCTGAACATAAATGGACTGGCACATTGAGACTTTTGCCTTTTGGCTGAACTCTATGTTAATGAGTAAAACAGAGTAATCCAAGCAATCCCTTGCGGACCCTGGTCATATGTGAGCTTGGTAACTCTCACCCTCAAGGCACATTCCCACAAGATTCTTACATTGTTGTAACGAACCCGCTGGACCACTGACCCCCCTTGTTTATAAGGGGTCTGCCACACCAGAGACACCTCAGATGTCCGGACGATGTTGCACATGTGCAGCACTCCCACAATGACCAGACCCTTAAACATCCCCGAGCATTACTTACTATACTTTGGAATGAAGCAAATGTAGTTCATGTTGGGTCCAGTCTATTACTTTGTGTTTGCTTCCATCTGCAGTTTAAATGTTGCATCAGTTATCATTTACACCTACTGTAGGAATATTAGAGAGATTAAGAGTTGGTTTGGGCTTCAGGGCGAAGAGGTGTCTCTGTAGGCAAGGAAACATTTCCAGCTAACCTGTTTCCTGATGCACATATATGAATGTACCAGAAATGAGAGGGAGGCAGGGCTAGTCTTGTTGATCAAGTTGTTGTGATGAAATTACCCACAGCTGCAGGATAATGAGCCTATTTAACTTGCTGCCAGATGCCCCTCACTAATGCATGTTTTCTTGAAGTGCATTTGTTCAGGCTCAAAAGAGCCAGTACATTACATGTGCAGCCAGACAACACCTTTTCCCCCGAAGCTAAGGTTTGTCAAACTCATCTGCTGGGCAGCAGAGAGGTCTCTTTCGGTTGCCATGGTGATAGTTGCCTGGGTCTGTGGTGCCGTGGTAAGAAGGGTGTGTTCCTGAGAAATTCTCTCCATTTTTTGTTTAATGGCTGACGCTCTGAATTTCTTTTTTATTTTTCTTTAAATGTACCTTTTTGGAAAATCATATTCATTTCCATTAACGAAGACGGTTACATTGCCTTTGTTATTTTGATGATGACAAGTTATACTTCTACATAAATCTGTGAGTGTTTGGCGAAGGAATGTTAGAGCTAGAGTCAGTGAAGTAAAGCATTTTACCCTTATTTTGCTCCAATCTTTTTCTGACTCAGGCGGATCTTGTTATTGGAGAAAGATGGTGCAGCTGTCCCTCTAGTGGCTACTTTTTGAACTTCACCTTGAAATGTGCTTTGTGTCCAGGAGTGGCTGATATTCAAACACAACTAATCATTGGTTTCCTTGTTGAAATTGTTTTATAGTTGACCTCTCCCAAGGTCGGTGTCCCAGCAGACAGGAATGGCAGACGGACGGCAGCCAGAGGAGCGCTGGGCCTCCAACGGACATCAGAACGGCTACTCGGCCTATGGGTACAAAGAGAACGGATACCTGGGTGGAGCAGCTGCACATCCTGTTGCCACAGGTAAGAGCCTGCATGGCTCACTTTGCCTTGTGCATTTTCACCAAAAGGCATGTTACATCTGACCTCTGCAGACTGAGGTTTACCACCAGAGCTGTTGCCATAAAATAGCAATATTTCTCAAAAAGGTTTATTGTGGACTGTTTAGTTCAGTTAAGAAGAGCTGGTCATGGCTGAAGTTGGAACTGCATTGGAGTTCTGCTGATGCCTTTTTGCTTGCTTTGTGACGGGATATAAATCCACACTAATGAAATTCCTCAAGTGTAGCATAAGCCTCCAACATCCCACAGGTCATCTTCAAAGAAGCGCAAATTTAAGACAAAGCCCTCCTACAGAGTTGGTGCCGGCAGATATGTTAGTTTTTCATTTCCTTCCTCCCATCCATGTTTCCTCCTGGTGTGTCTGTCTCTCTCTCTCCCTTTGCAGTGGAGGACTCAGCCAATTTGCCTCCCTCCCCTCCCCCTTCTCCATCATCTGGGCCCGTGGCACAAGGTACACGACACACACTGATATCCCCACGATAGTGTGAAAGCTGGTGAACGCTGATTCTTAACACAGTCAACACATAGTGTAGAAAAGTTTCATTTTGGGATGATTCTCCTCCTGCTGCACCGCCATGTCACTGAAAAGATGCTTGCAGCATGTACGACACTGTCCAGTCTACACTAATACTCAACCGCGGACACATAGCTGAACATCTCATCTCACTGCTCACAATCCCCACCACCACCAATTTCACCTCCCATGTCAATAGCTTCTCAGTTCCCTCCACCGACTGAGTAAATATTGACCCTCACGAAACATTGATTGTTCTGCGATCCCACCCTCCATGTTGCATGCAATCACCAATATCATATAGCCAAAGTACTGACTGATCTGGTACTTAAACTTATTTTAGCTCGATTATTATCATTATTATTTAAAAACAATCATAGTATTTTACTTGTATTAAAAAAACAAAGCCTTCATTTCTGTGATCTGACGATCTGCTTAAAGTATGGACCTATGTGACACATTTTCACTCTTATGCTTGAGAAATATATGTTGCTGAAGATGTTTTAGCAAAAACAAGCAAAAATATTACACAAGACAAAGTAGTCTTCACTGCTAGTACATTTGAATAAAAGCATTTGTACCCCATAACAAATTTGTATGAGTATAGGTCCATGTGGTACAGGTGAGTTTTCTGTTTATTTCTGAAGACATCTAAAGTCTAAACTAAACCAGTACATTTAAATTCATTCAACACAAAGTAGGGCAGATAAAACCAGCACCATTTGGTTAGCGTTTTTTTTTGCTTGTTGATTGCATGTCATACATCTCCAGTGCAACTGTCTTGTGACCCCATGTCTCATCCCACCGCTACCCCTCCCTCTCTTGCTGGATAAAATACAGTAGGAGTTGTCAGTGCTTTTTCTGCGGAGGAGCATCAGGATGAGGAGGAGGCTCAGGAAGAGCAGAGCTTTTTCCAAAAGGAAGTAAGAGATGAGCAACGCGTAGACTTGCTCTTAGAGCAGTCTGATTCTGTAAGTGAGGAGCAGGCTTCAGGCCTCCAGCAGGCCCAGCCACTTGAGGCCGTCAATGGAGCGAGTCATCCCAATGAACACAGTCCATCACAAAGAGGTGTGTGTCTGACTAAATGAGCAGTGATTGATGAGTGTATGCACGGACGGATGGCACCGCAGGGTTTTGCCCTCTCTGAAATGTGATATAACGCTGGCTTTGCTGCAGCTATGTTGCGACCAAACCCTCGAGCTTCTGCTTAGTCAAGTTGCCACTTTCGCTAAATGTGTTTCAACCTTTTTGATTTCTGCTTTTTCATGTGCACAACCATTCGGCTTCAGCCCACCGATCAACTATGTCATAGTTGATAACCTGTACATTTTATGTATTGCCAGCTACATTGCAGAGTTTCGCTGTGGAGACTGTGTAGCATTGCCAACATGTGCTGCTCTAATTATTGTTCCTGTCCATGTGGATGATGGATGGTTTTTAGTTGGGTGGCCATAGCAGCAGTCACATTACATGGGCCTTTTATTTATTGATTTATTTTTCAAGTTGAGCTGAAATGGAAAATGTGTTCTGATGTCATCCAAGTTTTTGTCACTGTAGTGACCTGAAATTTCCCTCACACAACCAATAACTTCCGGAAGCATAGTTTCATTTTACATTGTTGGATCTATTTATATGGTGATACTTAGAAACTAATTCTAATACTTGGAAGTAAAAGCAAATTTTCCTGTATGCAGCAGTATGACCTTCACAATTGGCACGGTGAGGAGTCCTTGATGTCACCAAACAAGGTGGTTCTGTTATTTTAAATAATATTTCAAATTCATTTTAGATTCAATATAGCACTGTGGTTTGGTGCATATTGAAGGATGTAACTTCTGTTTATGTAGTTCATGCATTTCTGAGGCACCGCAGCAGTATTTCAAGGCTTTTTATATTTCAGCTCGACGCCTGTACTTTGCTTTGAGGTGTACTGTTATCATTCCATTTCATTTCACGTAGTTAATCCTGTTTTCCTATTGTTACTGTTATGTAAAAAAGTGTATTGCTAAAAAAGGAACAACATCATGTTCACAAAATTGGTATGAATATTTCATGTGTTGCAATAGGAATTCAATATAGTTGTCAGCTTTATTTCAGGTCTTCCTGTCTCATGCAACCATAACTTCATTATGCTGTTGTAGGTGCTGCAGCGTCTGCTGCGTGTCAGTGGTCTGCCACAAAATACACTGCTGTGTGTTTTGCCTGATGGGAAGCAACTACATTTTTGTGCGGAGAGCTTTGGCTTGACTGTGTTGGCGAGCTTCTGTGAATGCTGCAGCTGTTATTATGATATAGCGCAAAGATGTACAGCTTCCTTTAAACCTGCAGCCACACTGGATAAGGATGTCACAAAGGAGACTTGTGCAAGGGAAAAAGATGAAGAGAAAAAAGAAAGGGCGCCTCTGACCAAAGAAATGACCTCAACTGAGTCAACCCTCTTGAGCATGGAAGAGGAGCCCTTTAGTTCCTGCTCGATCATGCATGAATGTGACACCAAGAGATGGGAAGTTTATGAGCAGGGACTGAAAGAAGGAGAGCAAGAGAGGAGTCTCATTACAGACGAAGAAGCAGATCCTTCATCAGGTCAGAGGTCAGAACAACTCAGAGTAGCTCTTCAAGTGAAAGTGGAAACTGAGCAACCACAGTTAAACCCAATAACTGATGTGGAATCTGGATCCCAGGATTATTTTGAAACGGCTGCCATGGCCTTACCCCAAACCCAAAGCTACTATGAGATCAGCAAAGTGGTAGACAGTCTTGGAGACAGTGGAACAGAAAAGAGACAAGAGCAACCAGCCAATGTCATCTCAACCTCTGGGGTGCCTGTCAACCCCCTGATAAACAACACTGCTGGGTCATTGGATGGAAAGCGGGAAGTGCTTGAGAATCCAAAGTCCATTTCTGAAGGCATTTCTATAGCCCCTGGAACATGTGATGACATTGAAGTTGGCCCCCTTTTCCTTTCACCTGCTATTGCTACTGCTGACTTGCCTGAAAACGTAAAAAAGGTGTCACCTTCCGATAGATATGGTCATGGATTTCCACAGTCAAGTAGCTATTCTGAGATGTTGGACCTTGCTGGGTCTTTGCCACAGCCATCGCCTGGCCAAAGGAATGTTTCCAGCATGAGACGTAAATCCGTGCCAGCCAACATATCTGCTCTAGTCGGGGGGGTTTCAGCCATGCCTGGTTTTCAAGGTCTGCTGCCGACAGTGGAAGAGGTAGGCTATTGTGTTCTCAATGAGTACCCAGCTCCCCTTCCTTCACCTGCTGATGCGCCAAGCCCAGGAGATTCTTCTTATCAGTGCTTCCCTGCTGCTGAAGGTAAAGTGGAGGTGGAACATGGAATTCCAGAAACAGAAGGAATCCGTAAAGCGGTTAACCTTGATGATCAGGAAAGTGTTCCTGACACCTCACGTAAATCTGTCTTTGAAAAGAAAGGCTCACCAGTAAAGACGAGCTTGGTCCTAGAAAAAGCTGTACCGTTCGGAATGAAACCAGACCGTCTCAGAATTCCAAATACTACTTCAAAGGACAGACTGAATGAGTTTGGTTTAGAGAGCGGACTACCGGATGACATAAAGATCCATGCAATTCCAGAGGTTGATGTTGAGAAAGACCCTTCCAGGGAGGCTTCTCCAATTCCACCTGACAGGTCCTTCACTTTTGCAACTGGAGAACATGGTAGCACAGTGTCGCAGACCTGCAGTGCCCCAGAATCTCACGAGAAGATCCAAACAGCCACAAAAGGCAATGAACAGAATGTTTGTAAGTTCCCACCGGAGGTTAAGAAAGCATCTACAATTGAAGAGGAGTTGGATAAAAAGGTGCCAAAGCACCGGTCTGTAAAATCGGACATATCGAAAAGTGCTATGCTAGAAGTCAACCTTGATAAAAGTGGCACCTCTCCAGTGATTGTCATACCACAAGCAGGAGAGGAAGGTGAAGAAGAGAATAGCCACATGGCCTGTGAGCCACAACAGATGACAACAGATGATGTACCCACAGAAATGGAACCTGAAATATACCCTGAAAAAGAGGGAACGACTGTCCAGGTAAATGTTCTACAAATTCCTTGCGGGACAGCCAAAGAAGCAGAAGAGCAGAAGCGTTGTGCAGTAATTGCTGGGCAGGTCCACATATATGAGCACACAGCCATAGAGAGTCCTCTAATGGTTAGGGATGGAAAGTCCGGGGGAAGTCGGCAAACAGATGCAGCTGGCCAATCTGGGCTTGACTATGATGATGCCAGAAATAAACAGAACATAATGAACGAAGAGGAAAAACAAACAGTGGAAGATGAACTTGGGCAAGATATCGAGGTTGGTCAGGAAGCCAGCACCTATGAAGTGAGTGTCGAAGAAAGCACTGCAGACCTCTCCATCCTGGACACAGACAGTGGCTGGATAGACTCCAAAGGTACCCTGAGCTATCTGTTTGAGTTATTGTTTTCAATTCACAAGATTTGAAATGTGATATTGCAGTAAGACAGATGTAGCAATACAATCTCTTCAACTGCAGATCATGATGATCAAAGCGTTATGACTGAGCGAATTGAAGTCCTCCCTCAAACCCTGAGTCCTTCCAGAACACCTGTTTTGGACAGACGCATTAAACGGGCCTCGGCGCAAGGAAAAGGCCACTCTGGCAGCGCTGACAGTAGAACGTCTCGCAAAGCTGTGGTCCATCGTCAGAGAGAGGAGATGAAGAAGCGCAAAGGTTTCCAACATTGATATACGTGATGTTTTCATGGTGCATTATTGTAATGTCTCTTTATATCATGCTTGGATAATCTTATCTCTCCCCTTTGTAGTAGGCACACGGAGGGCTGACCAGAGTAGAATCTCAGCCCTCCAATGTTGCTCGCCATCTCGAAAGAGTTTAGGCAAAGCAGCAGCCAGACCACGGCCTGCTCTGCTGCATGGCTCTGCTAGACGCAAAGCCCCAGGTGAACACCTTCACCCAGATCCTGTGCTGTTGAGTGGGATTTGAGACAAGCACAGATTTGATGTTTCGCCTGGGTCTGCTTGCATGACCAGTATGTAACTTTACATTCGGAGGCCAATCTGTGCTCCAGTTGATCAAAGATACAGTCAACCAGCGCTCCTGTAGATGAGACTGACACACTAGGGCTGAATCTCATTGGACAAAAATAAAAATAAAAAAAAGACTTTCCTCTACACATACTGGACACTGAGCAGCCAGGAGTGACTTTCTGAAATGACATGCAGAAGAGGTGGGATTGTTCATGTATGTACAATTTAAAAACAAGAGGGTTTATTGTTTGGTGATTCTCATATGGTTTTATATGTGGCTGTGCGGGCCTCCATTGCACCACACACGGTTCAAGAAATGAGCAATGTAGCTGGCATACATCATACTCTGTTGCTTTTCTGAAGAAATTTGATTTGAATTTGATGTGGCTTCTTTATTCTGTCATAGCTTCCTGGTGCATGAGTGAATGCAGGGATCATTTAGTCAAAACACTGTGTCGCAGCCGCAGTTATTTCCTCTTCGCCGTTTATGCAGCAAAAGATCTGAGTGCATTAAAGCTTGGGACTGAAATTGTGTTGTACTTCCACTGCTGCAAAGTCATTCGAGCTCATATTCTCTCTCCAGGCGTTGAAAGTCATCAGCCCCTAAGTGTGCATCAGTCCAGGGAGAGGCCCACTGTAAGTAGTAACATAGTGTTCTCAGTGACAAACCTTGAGCATTTCCAATACAAATACACACATAGTATTTCATTTCTGTCCTCAATTTCTTCTCTGCATGCTTGGCTGGTTTCTCTGTTTGTTTCGCATGATCACCTACAATCCTGCTTTGCCAGAGAAAATCTGTAAGTAAAGAAAGATCATAATTATAACCTAAAAAGAAAGTGGTATCCTACTATGTTGTAGCACCAATGTTTACTCACCTATGATATGAATGTCATTGAAAGTGATATGTTTGGCACATCAATGATGGCATTAAGCTTCTGATCCAGGACACGGCTTTGAAAAAGCTCCTCGAGTGAGCATCGAAGAAATCCAAACATCTAGGCAGAGTACAACCTGGTCTTTGTAAGCCCCAAACAATCATCTTGGAGTAAAAAAAAAATTAGTAGAGAACTCTTTCCATGGCAGTGGATTTGTTTATCCAGTGTGGGGCATCATCAATCCCTCTGTCTTTTGAGGGGGTAAAACATGAGGTATTGTGCTGGCTTCCGTTTAAACCTAACCCCTTAATGCATGAATATCAATGGAGATTAGTCCTAAAATATCAATAAATAGATCCCTTTTGGAAACTCTCGTCTGGGAAAATAAAGGCAAACAAAAGGTTTAATTTAGATTCTTTTGATAGGGTGTCAGGTGTTGACATGACATATGTTTGTACATGTGAATCCATCTATATGTCCATGAACTCGGTGTTTTTCAACCACTATGCCGCGGCACACGGTGTGCCGTGCGAAATGATCCAGTTTCTACTCATTTGTCCGGAGACAAAAGTGGGCGAAATGATGACATTAAATCATCAACTTTCCACCAACATGAGCAGTTCACATTGATCACAATCTTTTTACTCATTCATCGCTTGCAGCCAAGCTCCACATGGTGCTCCTCTTCACGCACACATTCACAGTGTAGAATTCGGTCAAATGCGCAATTTTGAGTTGTTTTTAAGCCTGACGTCCCTCTAACTTGACCACACTCCTTCACGACAGAGTGATGGAGTGATCCTTGTCGGACCTGCGATGCCAAAGGCTGTCTGCACTGCAGAGCTAACAGAGCTAATGGCTAACATGATTTCTCACTTCAATACTTTACGATACTTAAGGCTTATACTTTCAAAGTTTGGTTTGTGGTTTTAAAAGTTGGCTAAAAACTAAAAGCAGAACCAAACAAATTTTCTCCAAACTGTGAAGAGGTAACGAATAATTGTAGTTATAAAGCAATCTGAGGCAAAGAATGTAAAATATTTGTCTGAAGGTTCTTCAAACTAGAATGGAGGGATTTCGCCTAAATTGTCAGAAATTTGTTAGTCTCAAAAATACACACATACAAAACAGTTATTTGTAATAAATGTATTAATAATTGTATATTTTACTATATTACCATCCATTACTAGAGACATTTTTATACAAATACAAAATGTTTCTGCAAAACATCAAAGTGTCAGTTGCTAAAGATTTTCACAAGTTAAAAGGGATTTTCTACAAAACCTTTGGTGGTGATTTTTTCAATGAACAAAGTGTCCCACGGCTTAAACAGGTTGAAAAACACTGCTCTAACTCATCATCTCATCTGTCCTATTGTACGGTGAAATCAAGCACACTGTCGTCCATCTTTTTCCTTGCTGTTTCTAATTCCCTCATGCCTCCATGTCTGCTCATTTTCCATCACCCTGCATGTTTTTGTGTCCCCGGTGTCGTGTCGTCAGAGTCCCACCAGGGCTGCTCTGTTAAAAATGGAAAGTCAGCGTCAGGGGACTGATAAACAGTCCTCCCGGCCCGGCTCTGCTTGTAGCCGTAAGCGGAACCCTCTGTTGGAGGCGGTGCTCAATGAAGACTGGCCTTCCCCTGCATGCTCTTATTCACCCCCTCTGCCTCAAAAACAGGCAGAGAAGGTAAAAAAAGACAAGAAAGATAGGATAGATGTGTGGAAAATGTATTTCAGTGTGTGCTCTCAAGGACTTTATTGAGCATTCTCTGTGTTTTCAGGAGAGAACGTACCGTAGCCCAGAGAAGAGGTCATCCCTGCCGAGGCCAGCTAAATCCTTGACACGCCACATCCCTGCAGCAGAACAAGAAGACGGCACTCCTTCCAGGCCGACCTGTAAGATCACACTCGGTTCTGTCTAGTCATGTCAAAGTGTGCCAGGTCTCATGGCATATACAGATTAAATCAAATTCAGCACCATTTCCTTATTGAGCATTTATTAACAATCACTCCTGCCACCTTGCCCCTTCTTCTGCCTCCTCCCCTCCTTTTGAAGCAATCCACCAAGGTGGCAGACGATCTGGGAGAGCGTCTAGTATGAAAGGTAGACTATACATTAGCTGCCGAAAGATCCATCACAACCTCCTTCTCCATCACATCAAATGTTTCAAGTGTTTCCTTGCTTGTGTGCGACTAAGGAAGTGGCTCAAAGCTGGTACCACATCACAGGATCCCTGGCAGTCCTTTCTCCTTTTGTGTATCTGTAAGACTTGATCTAGTTTCACCAGTGGCGAAATCAGGAATCTGTAACAAGATATGGGAACTATGCATAAATAGTCAGTATAAAATGATCAGTCACACTTCTCCCGGGGGTCATCCATAATCCAGTTCGGCTGAACTTTTGTAATCATGCATGGCAACTTACGACAAGGTTTGTGAGGTCTCTTGAGAATTGGACTTAACACATCCATGAAAAGAATCAAATGTTATTTGTACTGCCATTTTATGGCATGACTCTTTGATTCCTCATAAGCAGTAGTAAGTTATAGTGCAGGCCTGGCAAACCCGCGGCTCCCGAGCTGCATGCGGCTTATGGCTGCGACTTTGGTCAAGTTGCTATTGAGATGATCGTTTATACAGGAAGTAAGACGGAAAAGTAAGAGCTATTCAGCACGATTTACATCACTTGGTTCCACGTGTCACTGTGTCATTCCCGAAACTAAACGTATGGCATGTGTTTCACCTATGAGCCACGTAAAAAAAAAATTAGTAAAATAAATGGCGTGCACATTTAATCTACGCCGCTTGATATTTCGTGGAGGATCATGGTAAAATGTATGAATTTTAAAAATACATGCACAAGACACCTACGCCTGAAATAAAGGGATGTGATTTAACCGCTATATGTCACGTGACCAGCTGTTCAGCTTACATATTTGTAGGATGTGGCACTTAGCCTCTGACTTGTTGGCCACACCTGTACGTAGATATATTGAGCCCTAGTGTACAATCGAGGAAAGTGTTTTAGAATGGAACTGTGATGTGATATGAATACATTACAAGCAGAATACATTTTAAACCTTGTTATCATTGCCATACATGATTGTAAACCTCCATCATGTCCTCTTTGAAGCCTTATTAATGCATTATAATGCCTCATGAATGTACTCATATTGCATTACAATGAGGCCTTTATGTTAATGTTATGCTGTCAAAGTTTGTTCTGTTCTAAATAAGAAAATTATTTTGTTGCAGGTCACGAGGTTGCAATTTTTTTTAATCCTGTCACAGATGTGTACTTTCATTCTAACCCAGAGGTGACAATGTCTTCCCAGGCGCGGACACTGGTCGTTCCTGGTCCGCTCGTAGTGGCACCTCCACCCCGGGCTCTGCTGTCACACCAGGCACACCTCCGAGCTACTGTCGCACACCTGGCTCACGCACCCCTGGCAGCCACACCCCCAAGTCCTTCAGTGTTCTCCAGGAGAAAAAGGTGGCCGTGATCCGAACTCCGCCCAAGTCGCCGTCCTCGGCTCACCGTCAGCTGAAGGTTCTAAATCAACCCCTCCCTGACATCAAGAATGTTAAGTCTAAGATCGGATCCACCACCAACATCAAGCATCAACCGAAAGGCGGGCAGGTAATGAGCTGTTGTTGTCTGATGCCCCAGGACTGCCCCGTTCATTTTGCAATTGCCGTGCCATAACTAGGAGGTTCACTGCAAATCGCTGGTAAAATGAGCCAACCAAGTACTTGCACTGGCTCCGTATTGAGTTGTCATTTGTTTATGTCCAAATGGGAGGCAACACTGGTGAGGGTTAGCACAGTCTGTCTGTCAGAGACCGTCATGAGTTTCTGCTCTGCTTCTTTCCATGTGACTAGTCTGCAGTTTGCTACAGAAAGGGCTGATGTGTATTACATGTACATACGCTGGTGTGCCTGTCTATTTTCTGCTCTGTCTTCTCGGTGCTCTGTGCTTTACTTTCCTCTGTCGCTGTCGAAGACACACCACCTTCAGCCTCTTTAAAACGACAATTAATGTAGTGCTGGACCAAATTATCCGGTGGTATGAAAGCAATGTGCAACTCTGACTGAATTTTACTATCAACCATGTGTATGTTCTACATAAATAACCCACTTACCAGGTATCGAAGGAACAGAATAATGATAATAATGATAATATCTGCCCCTTTTCTGTGCATTTTCTATCGCTGGACTGATTATAAACATTGAACTATTCTGTCCTTAGTATGTTTTATTATTCCAAAGTCCTGTAAGTGAACTTGGATGAAGTATGATGGATAAAGTGTGAATATGAATGAATATGACATTACGGTAATTACAATTGGCTTACGAGTGAGGTAAATAAAGATAAAGACAAGAGGCACAAACGCAGTTTCCCACAACTATTCATATAATGGAAATAATACAAGATATATATCTCTATGGCTAAAATGACTAGGTCACTCACAGATTTTCATCTCAAGCGTCTGGAATTCAGGCAAAAGCTCAGTGCTTGAAAACAACTAATCCCCAAAGTTGGACACAAACGTCCTCCTGAGGCAACATAATGTGACGTGGCTGTTCCAGTTTCGAGTTAGTTCAGTGATCCAGGAACATAAAACTGCAAATTTCAGACAATATACAAGAGGTGATATAGTTCCTTTTTCACAAAACCCAATGTACTGCATTTTGTTTTAGGTCCAAATTTTAAGCGAGAAGCTGGACTTCAGTCATGTTCAGTCTAAGTGCGGCTCCAAGGACAATCTGAAACACTCACCTAAAGGAGGCAATGTATGTACGGCATTCTCTTCTCGCCTGCCTTTTCCTCTGCATCTTTCTACGTTCAGCTGCTGTGTCTCGCTGTTTGCATGAGGAGTTTTCAAACGTTAAGCAAATAAAGAGCTTTGGTCCACCTTCATCCCATCATTTGAGCAGTTTGTCTTCATTGAATCTCCTCATCATGTCACTTAGTGAGTTAGTATCAGTGTTCTGGATAACCGTGCATGTATTTAAAACAAGCTCTTGTCATCTTCAGGTCATGATTCCAAGTGTCAAACTGGATTACAGCCATGTCCAGGCTAAATGTGGATCCCTGAATAAACTGCATCACACAGCCGGTGGAGGAAATGTGAGTAAACACACCTGAATTCCTCTCCACAATTACGTTAGCATTAGCATTACTATTTTTCATTATAGTGATTCGGGTTTCTATTTTGTTGTACATTCCTGGCCTTTAACCCAGTTTTACTTTCACGAGATCAGCAGGCCCCACAATGGTATTTGCCACTGTCTGCTTCCCGCAGGTCCAGATCCAGACCAAGAAGATCGACCTGACCCACGTCACCTCCAAATGTGGCTCCATGTCCAACATCCACCACAGACCCGGTACTTTCAGTTCACTACATTACCCTGTTAGCTAGTGATGGGCTGTTGAGGCTTCATGAAACAGTGTCCTTATTTTCAGAGCCCACCAGATGGTGCTCTTGGTTTAAAAATGTAAGGTTTCGTTGAAATGGTTGTTTAAATGCAAAGATTTTAGAGCAGAGAGCGCCATCTTGTGGCCTCTGAAAATAATGACACTGTTTCATGAAGCCTCATCAACCCATCACTGGTGATGGCCTTCTACTGTGCGCTATTCATTCTTTCTTTTGCAGCAAAGTAGCCCATGTTCAGAAGAAAATATTGCTTACACGTTACTCAAAGGTCTCATCTATACTGCTTTAATAGTACATTCACTAGACTTTATGATGTATGTACTGGATGAGATTAACCCATAATATATAAAGAAATATCATGACAAAATAAATAAAATAGGAGTAAAGTAGACTTTATTGGAGACATTGTGAAGGTTCAGAGTCACCTATGGCAGAGGTTCTGAACCTTTTTGATCTTGGGGCCCACTTTTCCCAGAACAAATGGACCTGGGGCCCATTCGACAGAACTGATTCATGACTCTTGATTTCATTTGTCTCTCAACAACCATATGTAATCTACTAACACGTAAACAAACCAAAACCTTGTGAAATTATCAAATCATGTTCATCAAATTTGCTTAAGAAAAAAAGAAAAAAAATACAATTTATGCAAACTGTTGAGAAAATTAGAAAAACTGAATACAATTCTGAAAAAATAAATATAATAAAATCTTATCTACATATCGTAAAATAAAAATGATATATTCTATTTATACACCAAAGAAGTTATAAGTAAAGTGTCAATGAAAGTATTGTTATAAAGTGTTATAATTAATTTTCCAAACTGCTCCAACAGGTGCTTTCATGAACAGGTTTTTACTGTTTGGGGGAGGCAACATCACTTTCTTTAACATTTGTTTCTTTGCAAGAACTTGGTTAACTGTCACAGATTTGCAGCTGTCAAGTCAATTCAGTGACACACTACTGCCACCATACGTGGTGGTTCATGTATTAAAACTGAGTGCCTCGCGGTCCAGTGGTGTAAAACAAAAAACTTTTAGCGGCCTTCAAGGAGGCGCTCGCGGCCCAACCATGGGCCCCGGCCCTATGGTTAAGAATCACTGACTCATGGTATGGTGTCTCCAACACGTGTTTTAAGTGATGGACTAGTCATAGTGCTTTAGAAGTGTTTCTGGGATTCCATTGTTCAGTATAATTCCATAACTTAAATCTAATTAGAAATAGTAGATGAACCCTAACAATGCTGAATAAAATTCTCTAAAATTCAAAATTTCTCTTTTTCAACAAAAACCCAAAAGCATTTTAACAGAAGAATGGTCCGGCACACATGTAAAGCCCTCATGGGCAACATGTACGATGAACCGAAGAGACTGGGAATTGACTGACAAGGCTTTTTAACAGTGTGTATGTGATAGTATGTGCCTTTCCTTCATAAAAAGAGAATTAAAAAAAAGTGTTAGTTATTTTGTCACTTGATGATGCAGAAAGAACTTGCAGCTCTAGTCTGAGTATTCTGCAGATGACTATGCTGTATTTCTTAAATGAATGTATCAGTCCTGACCATAGATTTGTTGGTCCTGCTGTTCTAGAGTCACTGGCCCATGGTGATACATAACTGTCTGAATCTCCTCAATTTTGGAAAAAGCGTCAACAGCAGATCATAATCTCCACCTTATCTTCTCTGTTCCTCAGGTGGAGGAAATGTGCGAATCGACAATGTGAAGCTGGACTTCAAGGAGAAGGCTCAGGCCAAGGTGGGCTCCATGGACAATGCCAGCCACACACCAGGAGGGGGAAACATTATGGTGAGGCCCAAACCACAATGGCACTCAGAGGTGAAACATTCACTGTGAACCTTGAATCTTTCCAGATTGAAAGCCACAAGCTGACCTTCCGTGAGACGGCCAAGGCTCGTGTTGACCACGGGGCAGAGATCATTATCACACACTCCCCAGGCATGGAGACAGGAGGCACGTCGCCCCACCTGTCCTCTGCTGGCAGCATGAACATCCTGGAGTCTCCCCAGCTCTCCACACTGGCCCAAGATGTCACCGCTGCACTAGCCAAGCAGGGCTTATGAACTGGCCACCGTACCTTTCCCAGTCTTCTCTTCTTCCTCTCACTCCATGTCCCCACCTCTGTAGTTGATTGACTGTCTTGTCCATCAGCGACCTCCATGACCCCAAAAGGAGATTTGAATACTAAGAAAGAATATTCTTTCAACCCCACTGTTCCCTCTGTCTGCTACCATTATGGACTTATCTCTTCCTTCCAGATGGAGACACGAGGATTGACTGTGTTTGGTAAAGGTTTTAAGATTGTACAGTGGTTTCCTTTTTTAAGTATTGAAGCCGTTCGGATCCACTCAATTCGGATCTCAAGGATTGATGAGAGGAAAATGTCAGCGTGTCTGCTGAAAATGTGAGATTTTAATGGTTCGTTTTTATTCTAAGTGGTAGGTGAGGTTTTGTATGTTTCCTGTGGCTGCTCTGGCTCATTAGCACTGCTTCAAATTTTGAAAAACAGGACAGGATTAGGCTTGTCTTGGCATTGAGAGTGGTGTGTGAGGAGTTTCTCAGCTGTTGCATCATCAATCGTGTACCTGACTCATTGGGTGTTTCAGCCTTTGAGCGCTGGACATCCTCATCGGAGGTGGCCGCCTCCAGTGTGCCGTACCCAGCCATCACACTCTCCTGGTTCTATGAAGCATCTGGCGTCCTCCTTCCTGACTCTCACTCACCGCGTACCAGAACTAACAATGGACACTTCAAACCCAGTTCCTCAGACTGGCTAAAATCAAATCTACAATTTCTGTCCGTAAAATACTGAAAACATTGCTACGAGTTTCCATCCATAACCAGGTGAATAAAAACCAGTAAGGAAAGCTAGTCTGAATCACCGTTGACTGTTTAACTTGGTTCAGTGCAGTTAAGCTTGTAAACTTTGTTTTCCAATTGCTTTTATTTCTTGTAACTTGTGGTTTTAGTAGACTAATGTATGCAGAGAAAACAAAAGAGATTTGCAGAAGAAAAAAAAAAAAGTTTTGCGTGAGAGTTGCACTTATTTTGTTTTGAACTTGAGACATTCCACACAAGCAGCCAGCCATTGTTCATCTGTTAGGAGGCAGAAAATGTGGAGAAAGGTGCGATTCTTGGTTTAAGATGATTAACACTTCTCTTGCAGATTCTCTAATCACGTTGTCATCGCTGGATGTCGGCTTTTCATCCGCCTGTCTTTTCTCTACTCTTCAATCCCCGCGTTTGCCTGTGTATGTGCATATTTAAGAAAACATGTAGATGTGTGCCCGCGTCCCCTTGTTTGACATGTTCTGACCGTGACGACAAAAGTAAAGAATATTACAACTGCAATGTCTGTGACTTGTGTCTGTAAAACACGTTTTCCAGATGTACCATCACTGTGATGAGAGTCAATCTGGATTAGGTTCCTCCTTAGTTCAAGCAAGTTCAAAGCAAGAGCAAAGTACTAATACTGATGAGGCTTCAAGGAACAGTGTCCTTCATTTCAGAGGCCACCAGATGGCACTGTCTGCCATTATTTTCAGTGGAAAAAAATATATACTGTTTATACTCACAACTATCAATGATGAATTGCAAGCATGAAGAACAGAAACTACATTTCTAAAAAGTTTCCAAAAAAACAAAATATTGCAAAACAATATATCTACCGTAATCAGTATTAGGATGAAAGGGAAAGTGTACAAAAGGGTGGTGAGGCTAGCAATGTTGTATGGTTTGGAAACAGTGGCACTGAGGAAAAGACAGGAGGCAGAGCTGGAGGTAGCAGAGATGAAGATGCTGAGCTTCTCTCTGGGAGTGAGCAGGATGGATAGGATCAGGAAGCAGTAGATCAGAGGGACAGCACATGTGGTCAGGTGTTTAGGAGACAAAGTCAGAGAGGCTAGATGGAGATGGTTTGGACATGTACAGAGGAGAGAGAGCCAGTACATTGGTAGGAAGATGTTGAGGTTGGAACTGCCAGGCAGAAGGTGGAGAGGAAGGCCAAAGAGGAGATTGATGGAGGTGGTGAAGGAGGACATGAGGTTTGTAGGTTTGAGAGAAGAGGAAGCAGAGGACAGGGTGAGATGGAGGAAGATGTGGCCACCGCTGAAGGGAGAAGCTGAAAGGAAAAGAAGAATCAAAATTACAGGACAGATAGCAGATAATGGTGTACAGCAAGGATGTGTACTACCTGCGTGGGACCGAAAGAGGGCGCTGTGGGTTCATGTAAAGAGTGGACTGATGCTTATCACGATGAAGAAGACGTGAGCAGTGGGATTCTCCTGCGCATGACAGGTCGACGTGGAAATTTGCGTCGTCTTCAGACAACATAACTGTTTCTGTGTTTAAGGAGCCTGAGGAACATCAACAACTACTGGTGATCCTCCCCTTGACAAATATTTGGTTTGACTGAAACTGAGGCAGTATACTTGAAGAATACTTTTGACCTACTTGATTGGAGATACATAAAACGGCACACAGGTGACTTGGTGATCTGCAAATGTGTCTCACAGTATATGCTTCTGATGGAAGGTCTACGTGTTTGGATGGTGTGTCGAGTCAATGGAAGTAAGAGTCATGATGCAACAAGTCAAGACAGCTAAGTGGCATGTGGTTTTTCAAGAGGTGCCGCAGTCCTGCCTGGTGATGGCCCTGAGATACCCGGATTGCATCATCTCAGATGATATAAAGTGGTCCTCAACATAGCCAAGATCTCGACAGTCCAGGTGGCGCAGTTCGACACATACATCCAATCCAATCTGCACCTGCAGTAGTGATGGGCTGATGAGGCTTCATGAAACAGTGTCCTAATTTTCAGAGCCCACTAGATGGCACTCTTGGTTTAAAAATGAGGTTTCATGGAAATGGTTGTTTAAATCCAAAGATTTTAGAGCAGAGAGCGCCATCTGGTGGCCTCTGAAAATATGGACACTGTTTCATGAAGCCTCATTAGCCCATCACTATCACCCGTCTGGTTCAGCCACTGGCAGCTTGTCTCCCTCTCTTGGACTCAGAGCAGCATTTCACTTTCACACACTGTTTCATCAGTCCAGATGAGTCCAGATGTGATGTTTCAGTTGAGCTACACCTGGCAGACATAGTGCTGCCAGTCTTGAAAAGCAAATAACAAGGTACAAACTGACGGCTTGAATGAATGCACAGCGATAACAGACTTGACCAGAGACTCTGTGGTCTGGTTATTAGTTGGGAATAGCTCACAGTCCACTCTGGTTTTAAATGTGTTTCTTCAAAACTGATATTTTTGCAATCCCACACTTCAAATATGTACTTCAAGCTAACTGTCACTTTGGCTTCTTTTGGATTACAGTCTGCGCCAAACCCAAACAGAACCACCAGGGGCCAGGTCTGAGCCCCAAGGCTGGCCCTGGATTTGCCCGGGGGCTTGCTTGGGACAAGCGTTTGGTCTTCAGGCAAGAGCTTCCCTGTGGGTTTGATGGCTCTGTCCTTCTGTGCTGGCCAGAGGAAGGAATTGGACCTGAAGGCTCTCGCATGGGACGTCACCGCAGCATGGCTTAAAACGCCAGTTAGTATTATAGGTCATTTGTTCTTCACTCACTAGGAAGTCACATGGCTTTATTCATTATAATAATCGGGGTTTTTTTTTTTCAGTTAGACAGCACAACTAAGCTTAAGCTAAGAATCACATTGGCAATATAATTGCAGTTACTAGCTTGATGAAAAGCATTTATTCACAATATTCGAGGCGCAGGATTTATATAGGACATCGATGAGCAATTACATTATTTCAGGGGCCACATTATATACTGAGGCTCTTGTGAGGGGCCATCAAGCTAAAAGACAGAAGTATAGAAAAAAAATGTCTTTAAACTCGATTTTTTAAAAATTCCAATTCCAAAAAAAAACAACAACAAAAAAACAACGTGGAATCACACCAGTACATGCTTAAAATGTATTTCAAATAATATGTTATTTCGTTCAACATACATTTTAGTTAAAGATTTTTGTCAAGTATTTAATGTATGTATTTTGATGGACAACAAATACTTTTAAAATTAGCATTGCTAATTCAAACAATCTTATTTAATTTAACATTTGAATACAACTGTCACAAGCGATGAGGCAAGAAAGAAAAATAATATAATAAATATAGAATTCATATATTCATATTATAAACAACTACATGTGTTATATTTAGGGTTTCATTTAATGATGAAAAAAGTATAGTTGCTTTTTAACTATAAGAGGGCAGAGCAAATGTAGGCAATGGGCCGCATGTGGCCCTGGGGCCACACTTTGTCCGAGTCTGATCCAGGACAATTTAACAGTGAAACATGTTTATCTTATGCCACAAGTAATCTTTCGTAAAGGGAGTAAAACTGTCGTGTATAAATGTTTTTTTTTGTTTTTTTTTCCCCCAAATGTTTTCATCATTCGATGTTCAAAGCCGGCAAGCTTGAAATTCATTTTGTGCAAAGAGGATAAGACAGCTCTTCTCTGAGTAACAGGAGTGGAGCTTGTCCTCAAGCAAGCCGGCATCATTTCAGAACCGGCCTAAAGCAACTTACTTTCACTGTAAATAAGGTTCCCATGGTGTGAGCTCACCAGACAGCAGCCTTTGCTTGTGTTTAGAGATCTCACAGCATATCAATGTTTTGTTCTCATCATCATTGCAGAAACACATAGTTTGTATTTTACATTCACTTTTTTTTTATGAAAGATACTAGGTTTTGAAAGGCATCTGTTTGAAATATTTTATTCTCTGTTAAATCACATTTGTTTATTATTATTATGAAAAATAATTAATCATTTATTTATTTATTTTTTGTACTTTCCTAGTTGCTGGGATCCTCGCTGACCGTGGCAATAAAGCTGATTCTGATTCATAACGTTGGAGCGTTTAAATAAATGATTTATGGGATTATAACTTGTTGCGCTCCTTTTTAACAGTCAAACACGTCATGAATGTCGATGTTTGTCTGTTTAGTGGCAGCCTCCGCCAGGCGGTTGTCGGTGGAAACATCTGTCTCCTCTCACTGCGTCTTTAAACAACGCGTCTGGTGAGGACGTTCACAAATCAGGACGCGACCCTGGATCACTCTCCCACTACACTCCCTCTCCCTCCCTCTCTCCTCCTCCTCCGTTGCCTCCAACAGATCGACACTTGCAGCCATTTTACGAAGCCAGTCATGCGGTGAGCGGCTGCCCGGCCACCTGAGCTGCGGAGGAGGAGGAGGAGGCGTTTGCTGCCGGCGGTCCGCGCGCTCCGGCAGACGAGCGACCAGCGTCGGCCAAGATGGTGAAGAGGAAGAGCCTGGATGAGAATGAGCCCGAGTGCGGGAAAGGAATCCCCTTCCCCATCCAGACCTTCCTGTGGAGACAAACCAGGTTGGTGGTTCGCTGATAACAGGTGTTTGCAATTGTGGCGACGGGTCTGTGTCCGAGACAGTTTCGCGACCAGCGCGTCACAGCTGCCGCTGTAAACTCATTAGAATTCAAGTCATGAGCGTCTGCAGGTTTCGTCATTTCATGTTTGAGATGAGGGGAGGAAGCAGTTTTTCCACCGGTGTGGCTGACGTCACGTCTGCACATTTACGACTGTTGAAAACATCTTCTCTGAATACATGAGATATGAGTGGCAGCACACCCAATATGGACAATAACGTGAGTTATAAAAACATACTTGTGCTATTACAGTCGGGGCAGTTAAAAATGAGTGCTACAATATATTCTCTCCCACATTACGCTTTGACATGAAATTGTTAAAACTGAAATGCTTTTCTTCCCAGCGCTTTCCTGAGACCAAAACTGGGGAAACAATATGAAGCCTCTTGTGTGGTAAGTTCTATCAAATACACTCGCAGAAATCACTTTTTAGCTCACTGCACCCGCAGATCAAGTGGGGCCTTTGTTTTACATTTAGCAAATGAGATGAACTCACTGGTGTTAATAAATGACGACACACAGAGCGCCGCAAACCCATATCCGTAATGACGCCTCTTCAGATCCCTTTGGATCAGCGCTGCCTCTCCTGCTGCCACTGGCTTGCTTGGAGCCATGGGACATGTTTAAAGAGAGCGAGAAAAAAGCTGTGGTTCTTGGCTCATGTCTGTTTTCCCCTTCCATCTGGCCTCCTTCCCAGTCCTTTGAGAGGGTCCTGGTGGAGAACAAGCTCCACGGGCTGTCGCCGGCCCTTTCGGAGGCCATCCAGAGCATCTCCCGCTGGGATCTGGTCCAGGCTGCCCTCCCTCATGTGCTCCACTGTACCTCGATCCTATTGTCCAACCGAAACAAGCTGGGTGAGTCACAAACAGTACTTGTGTGATTTGTTTACTGTGTTGTCCTATATCTTCTTTCATCTTGTCAGGAAATAAACATGTATGTTTTCCAATGATAATCTCTTTTGTTTCAAATATTTTGTATGTACACATATTTATATAAATGTACTAAAATAATAAACAAAATGTAAGCAACATAAAATAAAAACCATCACAACTATTGCCCTTCCCTCCCTTTACCTACTTCAGCTGAGAGTTTAGTTTACTCATCTTTAGACACCTCTGATCACTAACAGTTTAGGGATTCACAAGTTAATGGTTAAAAAAAGCTGGATGTCAGGTTCATACCATTATAAAAATCTAAACATAAGAATGTGATGGTCGATACAGACTCATCATATGATGACTATCTCTTTTGACTTCATATTTATTGTGTTAATTTCAGTCACTTGATACCGTAACTTAAAAAAAAACAGCTTCCACTGTAGATAAGGGAACGAAAACCTCCATTTTGACGCATTAACAGAATTAGGAGATCATCATGAACTATCAGGCAGGATCTGATGAAGATTAAAAGCAAGATAGAGAAGTAAAATTTGGTCGGAAAAGTCACAATTTAGGTTAAAACCAGATTAACAAGAGGTGGAGATATGAGTGGAAAAGGGAAACCCGTTGTTTTTTCCGATCTCTTCCAGGCCACCAGGACAAACTGGGCGTTGCTGAGACCAAGCTTCTCCACACCCTGCACTGGATGCTGTTGGAAGCTGCTCAGGAGTGTAACCACGAACCCAGCCTCGGTCATGGCTGGTCCGCCGGCGGAGGCAGCAGCAGCAGCAGCAGTGCGTTCCTCCATCCTGTTGGAAATCAGGGCTCGTCCCCTGGGGCGCTTGGCTCCTGCTCCCCCTCTGCGTTTGGAGTGTCAGGACCCCAAAACAGTAGCTCCCTCCTAGAAGAGGATGAACATGCAAGGACCAAGCTCTTCCACAAGAGCATGGCGACCGTGGAGTTGTTTGTTTTTCTCTTTGCTCCACTGATTCATAGGATAAAGGTGAGTATGTGAAAAATGTCAAGTTTAAGATTCACTTATTTATAAACACTTTTTTTTTTTTTTTGAGCCGACGTGAGCTATTTTCATATCTGGTATGAATAGAATCCTGATTTAGATCAGGTGGGGGAGAGCCATTCACCTCTAAATGAGCCAGATAACTTAGATGTCCCAGTAACTCTGTGGACGCAATGTGTTACACTGGGTTACACTTCATTTAAAGGTCTCTGTAAATGTATCTATTATACTTTATTATTACATTCATATGACATCATAGAGCATTTATAAGGCTTCACAGAAGATGTCATGGATGTTCAGAATTGTGTATGACAACTCATAACAACGTTTATTCAGTACTACAAGGTGCAAAATTTGAGAGAAAAAGTGTTATTTTATTTTTTATATTACACAGTGTGGTTAGGTGAAGGGTTAGAACTATGGTTAGGTTTATGGTTTATGGTGCTTGTGTCACAACATGTACTATTGTATAAAACGTGTCAGAAGTTGTCATACGTGCTGAACATCTTCTATACAGCCTCAAAAATGTAATATGTCCTATGAAGTGTGCTTCTATTCCAACATCTGGATCATTTGTTTTTCTGTGTATTTAAGCCGTTTTTGTTGCTCATTGAAGCATTTTTCAAGCGACTTGTGTGTGGCCTTTTTCAAGTGCAAGAGGCTTTGTTTCTGTCAGATGCAGAGACTGTTTTCCCCTGAAAACACCAGAATACAGGATTTATGTATTTATTTCCCATGGTATTTGAGCATCATATTGCTGTCCATCTTCTTTTAAGGAGTCGGATTTGACCTTCAGATTGGCCAGTGGTCTGGTCATTTGGCAGCCGATGTGGGAGCATCGGCAGCCGGACATCCCCGCCTTCACATCCCTCATTAAGCCTGTCCGCAACATTGTCACAGGTAAAGTGAATTCTCATGTCCTGAAATCATGCCATGTTAATCTTTCATTTGCTAATAGTGAAGATTATCTGATTCCTCTGTCTCGGCAGCGAAGAGGAACTCCCCTGTCAACAACCAGTACAGTCCCTGTGGATCATCTGGTAATCCCGGCCCTATGGTGAGTGATTTTGAAATAAATGTTGTCCGGATATGCATCAGAGGTCCCATGCTGATGAAATGTGCAGGAGTCCGGGGCCTCCCCCACTCTCCCCCCCGACTCCCCGATTAGACTGCGCTCCCTGGAGGATGGATACCGATATTCATTAGCAGCATCCAGTGGGGAACATTAGTGTGGTTTACTGGGGTCGTGGCTGAATCCTCTCTCTTCTCTCTGCTTGTTTATCTGTCTGTCAATCTTGCTGTGCCTCTCACAGGGCTTCCAGGTGGTGTGTGAAGCCTCCCAATCAGACTCCTCCTCCCCTACAGCTGGAGAACAAAGCTGTCGCCGTGGTAACTCGGTGGAAAAAGGCGGTCCTTCTCATCAACCCCCACCGGTCAAAGGTCCTACCAAGAAGAAGTAAGCCAATTAGCTCCATTAAATCTGATATTGCTTCTGCCTGGACCAAACCTGAGGAGCGAGTGCTTGTCATGGTTGAAGTCTCAAACAGCAGTTGTACATTTTTCATTAGGTTTTTCTTGATGTGTTCCTCACGTCAGTCACTGAATTGTCACGTGCTTATAAAGGTCTTCTGGACTATTGAGTGCACCTGAATTTAAGCCACGGCCACTACATTTAAGTAGAAGGTAGACATATATACACATATAAGCAGCACAGGTTTAAGCCGGGGTCATGGTGGTGGCAGGCTACGCCCCAGAAATGTCAGTGAAAACAAACTGGGTGATGTTCTTCTTAACACGCATTATGCAGCCATTATAATGTGTCTCATCTGACCAATAAAATAACGTATAAATGCACTCATTAATGCACATATTAATGCACTTAATAAATATTAATGCACTCGCTGTTTTCGACCACCGTGTTTTCCCGTCTGGCACTGTCCAACACTGCTGCGGTGTTCCCAGTGTTCACAGCCGGTCTCAGCTGCTGCACAGAGCTGCTCACAGAGCCAGGTCCGATGTGACGACACTCAATATCTTGACGGACATATTTGCCCAAGAAAGATCCTTGCACTGTATTAGCCACAGCATTGTTTAAGCCGCAGGGTTCAGAGCGCAGGGTTTCCGCTGTATATAAATAAACCTTTTTGACTGAGAGAGCAGAGAAACCCTCATATTTTAAAATGTAATTCAATGATATCTATATATATATATATATATATATATATATATATATATATATAAATTGAGAGAAACAATCAAGTAATTCATGTGTGACCCGCGTTGACATCGAGCTGGTGCCATCATTTAGCTGATGGTGAAATACGTTGAACACATGAACCCCCCCTCCTCCTGGTTGTGTAATGTGCTGTTGTGAACGGTCCTTTTGGTGTCTTGACTGTGCAATGGAAGACTCATTTGATAGTAGCTGAAATGAGCAGGGTAATTGGGCTGAAGTAATGTGCGTCATGTGGCATGTTGGCAGCGTTTGGGCTCTGGCATGGCTGGTCTGGCTTGATCTGGTTGTCACGGCGGTGAGTCTGGCATCCTGACCGACACGAGAAGCACTTTTGTTACTTCATCGAATTATGAAATGATGATGAAATATGAACAAGCGTCACAGAAATTCTCTGCTTATTCGTTGGGTTTTTCACACCTTTCACCTCCATTGTCATTCTGTCCAACGTAGAGAAATGTACTGGTGTACTGTCACTACAGTGTACTGGTTTCTTGTCATCTTTTTTAGGAGCAGTTTAAAGCTAAGAATCCAAATGAATCTCCTTCCACAAATAAGCCCCCAGTCACGTGATGAGGCAGGAACAAGAGACAGATCTAATTCCCCTCCCTCTGTGACAAGAGTGGCACAATGCAGATTGGGTGCGGAGATGTAATGTATTCAAGTCCTCACACTGCCGCCAAAGGCAACCCAGCTGAAACGGTTCCCCACAGCAAGCTGTCTGAATAACGCAGCATACTCCTCCTGTGCTGCCTCCAGACCAGCGCTGATGCTGAGGCAGTTTCCATAGCAACCACTGTGCTGCGTCTCTTGTAACTGCATGGAATCAGCTCAGATGCTGCTTCTCATAGGTGTGGGGCAGGTTGGGGGGTGGTGTGGATGTCGTCACTGTATCTCCGTGGCAACCTGACACAGCAGCGTGTGCGCGCGTGTGTATCGGGGAGACAGTGAAACGTGATACAGCCGTGCAGGGTTGTCGGAGCTGGGAGTCATTCATGTATCCATCGATCATCTCTTCCTGCTCCATTTATTTCCCAGTGCAGATTAAAAGCGCTCCTCTATCTCCCTCGCGCTGTCCTCATATCAATATGTCGGCTCAGTGTGCGGAGCTTGGCTGCTTCCGAACTGCTGACCTTCATTCTGGCTTATTTATAGTGGAGTCACGTAGACTTAGCCTCCCGCTGCTATTCCCAACAATGCTAGAGGGGTGCTGTGCCCTTGTTTATCTCTTTGGTGCATTCCAAACTAGAAAGCACTGAGACAGTGCACACCCCCGTCAAGGAGGGCAAGTTTTTCCTGAATGGAGCAGGGTGAGTGAGCATCAGCTTGGTAGCTGTGATTCATAGTGATGGGCTGATGAGACTTCATGAAACAGTCACTTTATTTTCAGAGGCCACCACTCGCTGCTCAATAATCTCTGGATTTAAACAAGCATTTCAATGAAGCCTCACATCATTTTTAAACCAAGAGCGCCATCTGGTGGGCTCTGAAAATTAGGACACTGTTTCATGAAGCCCCATCAGCCCATCACGAGACGGGTTAGAGGTTAGAGGGATGACCTTGCTCTAAGTCAGCGATTGGGAATCTTTTTGACTGAGAGAGCTGAAAAGCCCACATTTTTTAAAATGTAACTCCATGAGAGCCATATACAGCATTTTATATGTATATAATGCGATGAAATGGAAACTGGAGACCAACAACTTTAGTGAGTTTAAAAATGATGTGAGGTTTCATTGAAAAGGTGTGTTGAAACCAAAGGTTTTAGAGCATTTTAGAGCCATCTGGTGGCCTCTGAAAATAAGGTACTGTTTCATGAAGCCTCGTCATCACTCATAATTAGGAGGAGTGATACTATGTTTCAAAAACAAAACAGACATGACAAATGAGTATCCTGCCCATCAGAACACTGACCGTACTTGAGAGGCCTTTCTTGTTTAAATAAAACCATTTAAAAATTCTTGGACATGAGCGCCATCTGGTGGGCTCTGAAAATTAGGACACTGTTTCACGAAGCCTCGCTAGTATTTGTAATCTGCTGAAATACTTCAGTTTTAATTTCACGATTTGATCGACAGGCCATTCTGAAGTCCTCTCCGACACATTGTCTTCCAGAACTTCAGCCCCCGCTGGTCTGCCTGTGTCTATTGCTCAGCGAGCACGTTATGCCACTTACTTTGACGTAGCAGTGCTGCGCTGCCTGCTGCAGCCACACTGGACCGAGGAAGGAGTGCACTGGGCCTTGATGTACTACCTGCAGCGACTGAGGCAAATACTGGAGGAGCGGCCTGAGCGGCCACCGGAGTCTGTAGTGGCCCCTCTCCCACGGCCCCGCAGCAGCTCCATGGTGGCTGCCACGCCGTCCCTGGTCAACACTCACAAAACACAGGTAAGGCATGACAGACCATTTTAGGGTCATGATTTTCCATTTGATAAAACCCTTCCATTTTAAGGACATGAGTTTAAAATGCAACGAAGAAGGCAAATCTCTGAGCACAGAGACCTTTGCAAAAGTGTCACTGACGAATCTGCGCCGACAAGCCGTCCCTGACTTGTCCTCCGACCTGGGCATGAACATCTTCAAAAAGGTGGGTCCCAAGCCTTTTGTTGGCTGTATGAAACATCACAGCGTCTTTTTAACCGACCATCATTTTCCAACCTAGTTTAAAAACCGGCGCGAGGACCGGGAAAGGAAGGGCTCCATCCCCTTCCACCACACTGGAAAGAAGCGGCAGAGACGGATGGGGGTCCCGTTCCTGCTGCACGAGGACCACCTGGACGTGTCGCCCACACGAAGCACTTTCTCGTTCGGGAGCTTCTCTGGCCTGGGTGATGATCGGCGGGCTCTGGAGCGCGGCGGCTGGCAGGCCACTATCATGGGTAGGCAGAGCTGTGAGAATGCGCCTCACAGATTCTCACTCCTCATATGAGTCAGAGGCTTCATCTGAATCTGGCTGCCAGTGAGTGAATTAGGTCACCTCATTAACTTTGGCGTTTCATATCAGCTCTCAAAATAATGTGATTAAAATGGCTAGAAATACAAGGCGGATATTGATTATTTTTTGTTATTATGCACAGTCCCTGCCCTTTGAATGGCTCCTGTATATACAGCCAGCCATCTGCACATCACTCAGATGTTTGAAGCTGTATAAATCATTCTGTTACAGATGTCTTCAACGTGTTCGTACTCAGTATTGTTGACGTGGTTGTGAGTGACGACGCATGTTTTAAATGAACAGTTTTCACGGTTGAAAATGAAGCATGAATCAATGGCAATGATGAATGAGTTGTCCTACCAAATCTGAAAGGGAAATCTCTTTCCAGGCAAGTTCACACGGAGAGGCAGCACAGACACGGCTGCCGACGCAGATAGTCTGAGTGCCAAGCACTCTCACTCCCACCACTCTCTGCTCCGCGACATGCCCGACCACTCCAACAGCCACAGCGAGAACACAGTCAAAGAGGGTGAGACGTGTCAGAAACGTGCTGTGAAAGCTTGCAAGGATACCCAGAAATGGTCACAAGGCCAGCGTGACGCATCAATGTTAAATTACAGCTCCCTGGTGAGAGTGGAAAAAGTGTTTGGAGCAGATCCAAATCGGGTCAAGACACTTGTCCTCACTCGCCCATCATCTTCAAATGCTTAGGGTTTTTTTGCGGTTAAACATGAACAACTTACAAATCCTCCATAAGCAAATCCTATCATTTATTTCCTGAAGGTGCTGTTGACGTGTGAAGAGCCATAACAACAATAACAAATGAAAAGCAAACACATCAGCTGTGTGTTTTTGACCCAAATTATACTCTATACATCTTATGTCATCTATGTGTCTTGGAAATTCAGATACTCTGGAGTTGCTTTTTATTAAGTTTTAGACAAAAGTAAACACTATATAGTACACACTGTACTATGATGAGCGATGTGTCTTAGAGGGAAGCTCTTTGTCCTGGACACAGTTTCTGATATAACATCTCCCGTTGAACAGTGGTGATTTTAATTACATTATAAATTTAAATTCTATTCGTGAAAATTCATCTGATTGTTGTCTTTCTATGTCTTTAATAACAGCATTTTTTGTCACAGATGAACATTAGTCCTGTGAATTGTGATGACAGTAGCAGGTTTGCTGGGAAAAAAAAATACTGGGGTGTTAAATATATAGTGTAATATACTGAACGCAGCAGAGACACTGCTCTTTTTGTATGTAGTTTATCTAACTAAATAAAAACAATGGACCAAACCCACACTTTATCTGTTCTCCTGACTTGTGACTTTTACTGCTCCTTGCAGTTCGATCTCAGATCTCCACCATCACCATGGCAGCATTTAACACGACAGTGGCTTCCTTCAACGTGGGCTATGCCGACTTCTTTACTGAGCACATGAAGAAGCTGTGCAATCCCGTGACTGTGCCGGAGATGCCCATCGAGCCACTGGCCTGTGCCAACCTTCCCCGCAGCCTCACGGACTCGTGCATCAACTACTCCTGTCTGGAGGAAGGAGAGAACATTGAGGGGACCAATAACTTTGTCATGAAGAATGGAATGTTGGACCTCACGGTGAGCAATGGTGACGGTGAATGTTCTGTGTGTTGTGGAAATGTGTGTCTGAGGTGGCGTGCTCTGGCTTTAATGTCTTGTTTGATCACTTCCCTTTGAATGGCAGGCTGTCTTGCGTGCACTCTATGCCATCCTCAGTCATGACATCAGCTCCAGGATCTGTGATGTGGCCCTCAACATCATCGACTGCCTGCTGCAGTTGGGGGTGGTGCCAGGAATGGGGAAGAAACTGTCCAAGGTCGAAAACAAGGAGAACGACGAGGCCAGGGGGAAAGAAAAAACTGGGCAGGGCCTTGGAGCGCAGGGTGGCGGGTCGATCCCCTGCGGGGGAGCAGGTGGAGGTGGCGATGGAGGTGGAGGAGGCAGTGGAGAGGGGAGTGGTGGAGGGAGCGGACAGGGGAGTAAAGATGATGTGAAGAACAATAAGGATACTGACAAAAAGGTGGGTGGTTTTCAGGCAATGCAAATGAGGAATTCTTTACTCTCTGCTTTTAATAATGTCTGGATCAAGCAAAGAATGCGTCTCTGACTACGAGTTGCAACTTTCCAAACTGTCAGGAGGAAGGTTCGGGCTTCAGCACCCACCGCCTGGCACTGACCATGCTCATTAAGATCGTGAAGTCTCTGGGCTGTGCCTATGGTTGTGGCGAGGGCCACCGTGGACTCTCCGGGGACCGTCTAAGGATGCAGGTCAGGCTTTAGCTTTACATCCCGACAATCCCCATGTTCTTACTAACATGCTTCTGCCATGCATCTAATGCTGGCTCGGCCATTTTTCGGTAGTTTATATTTGAAAGACATGTTTGAAAAGTATGACTGTTGACTGTATCTCTCTCTTGTATGTCACTGTCTCCTGCCCCACCAACCAAAAAGGCTCAGAACTGCCTGACCAGCCTTTATAAGCTGGACAAGCTGCAGTTTCGACAGACAATGCGCGAGTATGTCAACAAAGACTCCCTCAATAACATAGTGGACTTCCTTCATGCGCTGCTGGGCTTCTGTATGGAGCCCATTACGGACAGTAAGTATGGAGGATGTGTGTTTGGCACCGGATGCAGTGCAAATTAAAAATGATTAAAGTAGTAAAGGATTAGCTATAAGGTAAGTTAAAGACAGTTTTTTTTTCAGTTCTTAAAGTACGAATGTTTCCCTATGGGCCTTTTAGAACATTGTAAAGCAACCAAGTCTCACGATATTTTATACGCAGGAACAGCACAAGTCTGGTCACACAACAAGAGCAGTGGTTTTAGTGGGGAAAGCTACTGATACATCTGACCATAGAATAGTGCTGAATGTGACTGTGACTGTTGTGAGGGGCCAAATCCAAAATATATGCGGTACTTAAGAAACAAGGACAAAATGGACCTAAAAAGATTAAAGGTGAGGATATTAACAGATGTAAATATGTATATAATGTTACATGTATTTTATTTGAATATAAATTAAACTATGGACCAGACGTTAAATAAAAAGGCAATTTATTTCAAAACATATTTTTTGTTTTCTTTCAATGTATTTTGAGATGAACATGAAATACACACAAGGTTGCCATTTTAACAAGAACTGTTGAAGTAGTCATGGCTAAAAAAGAAATAGTCTGAAAAATTCCTACATATCAGTTGTGTAGTTTCGTCTGAGCTCATGAAGGCAACAAAAATACAGGCCACATGTGGCCCCCGGACTGCACTTGGTCTGCCCAGGTCTGCTCCGGAACATGAACCCTCACAGCGTTTTGTGTAAAAAGTTGGCCACAACAAACTCAAATTGCCACCATGTGCGGGTGACAAAGCTGAATTGTACTTCCGCTGTCTCACTCTGCACTTTGCATTCCAGCGCTACCCGTTTTTATATGTGTTTGACCTTCCCCTTTTCCAAATGTGTCTGCTCCACCTCCTGCTCCCATCTTTTTCTGCATCCACCTCCACAAGCTGAATCCTTCCTTCCTCTTTCCACTCATGCATTCTGTACACTTGCCAATCCGAAGCTTTGCTCATGACATCTTTGCTCAATCATTGGCTGAGCACTGAGACACGTGCCAATTCAGTTTTTCACAGAAATTCTAGGCTTAATGCTGAACATTTGGCAAGTTACTGAAGCGATGAGTGTTTTGATCCTGAAAGTTCACAGGGCACCTTGTTTTGCTGACTTGATCTGTGTGTGTGCGTGACAGCCTGCGTGTGTGTGTGTGTGTGTGTGTGTCTCAAGTTCACCTCTTTCCTGAGGTGGGGTGCCGTGTCCTTTCTGACACCATATACATGTGTGTGCTGGCCTGATGTCAATCAACCTGTGCCCCGCCTCTTTTCTCTTGCAGAGTACGGCAGTGCAGGTGAGAGGTCCAGGAGGGCGAAAAAAAGAAACATCGGTAGATACACATGATTAATAAGCAACAACAACAACAACAATATCAGTGAAAATATAAACATCTTCACCTGATTAGACCCTCCCCCAGGCACTGCTTTCATTGTCGCACCCCTCGCTCCGCCCCCCAAAAGACCGCAATTGCCTGCATCTCCTAAATTTGTCTGTAATTTACAATGAAATCGATCGAACAATTGAGTAAACCATGTGATTTATGCAAGTCAAGAAAATGAGCTGCTGCATTGTTTCATGGCAGGCCTTATTCACTTGCATGTATACCCTGATCCCCTCCAAGAATCCTTTTTGGTTTGCTTCTCCCCCATATGCTTGATGACCTCCCTTTTCCTTTGCCCCCTTCTCCCTTCTTGTCGTGCAGCTTCGTGTTTTATACTTGGTCTGCTGTCAGTGTGGCTCTCCTTTGATCCTCCCGTTGACTAAACCGCCCCTCTGTGTGATCTGTTATTTCTCCCGCCTCATTGCTTCCAGACAAGGCAGGTTTTGGCAACAACTTCACCACCGGGGACAACAAGTCGGTGGCGCAGAATATGGAGGCGGTGGTGGTGGGCTGCATGTTCAAGTCCCTCATCACGCGCTGCGCCTCGACCACACATGAACTGCACAGCCCTGAGAACCTGGTGTGTTCTCCCCATCCTTTTTTCTTGTTCACCTGTGATCCACACTTTGTTGTGTGAAATGCACAAAACAGTTTTGTCCGATCGGTGTAACATAGTCGACTGAAGTTTCATCCAGGACTGGAGACGATGACAATTGGTGGTGTGATCCCATTATCTTATTTATAATTCAGTTTCACTAGAATGTTTTGCTGAAGTAAAGATTCTGTTATGTGATATACATGAAATACAGTACATTCCAAGCTTGTTATATTGTGTACCCATTCCATCATTTCTCCAGAATTCATAAAGTTGCTCAAAGCTGAGAAGCAACTGGCCAGTTTGTCTCTGAAAAACTGGATTGTAGACTGTAGCTTGGTTCTGGTTCACTGTTCTAAGGGAAGAATGAAATGCTCTCTTAAGGATAATATTTCCATCTCCACCCAGGCTCCTCCAAAACTCTACTGTGTGCCACTATGTTTATATGCTCTCCTGTAACGTTGGGTAATCCAGATGCTGAAACTCAGTTCGGTCTTTGACTCTAACAAGACTCCTACAGTCGTAGCCATTTTAAAGTTCCCAGCTTTACCTGCGGAATTTTACTTAAAGGTCTCATCCGTAATATATTTTTGCTACATTCAGAAGACATCCCAGTGGATTTCTAAGCCTACATGGAGGATGTTGACTATGTTCATAATCATGCATGGTAACATATAATATAATAAGAACATTCTGTGTGGTTTAGGTTAAGGGTTACGGGCTCTTGAGTCTTCATCACTAAATAAAGTTGAATCTGCAACTAAATATATTTTATATCATAAGTTACCATACAAAATTATGAACATGGATAGCATCTTCAGCACAGGCTGATAACTGCACCATGATGCCTATTGAATGTACTACTAATGCATTAGAGATAAGACCTTTAAGTAAAGTCTTTCATGTAAACAAGTTGATCTCAAAAGCCCATTTTACTCTTTGGCCCAGTAATGTGACCAGCCACTCCACACTCAATAACGTCTGTGATAGTAGTCCATATGAAGAGAAGCAGGTGTGTGTTTTACCTCCTCTCCCTCTGAGGCACGTGCTCTCACGCTCTGCTCATCCCCATTTCTGCCTCACTAGGGACTTTACTGTGACATCCGCCAGTTGGTGCAGTTCATCAAGGAGGCGCACGGGAACGTGTTCCGCCGCGTCGCCTTGAGTGCGCTCTTAGACAGTGCTGAGAAGGTCACAGCCACCAAGAAGCCGGAAGACAAGGATGACGGCAAACAGGGCGGGAACAGAAGGTACTGACCGCAAATTCTGCCTCCATCTAATCTGGTTTATGGTAATTCAACCTGATATGGTTTCCTCAAGGTGGAATATTTAGAGCAGCAGCCGCCTCCCATCACTGCTTATGTGTGTTTATATATTCATTTATCCTCCGTCTTGTCTGCATTTGTGTCCATGTGTGGGCGAGCGTTTGCATGATGTGACCAGCACAGTGTGTGTCACTACACTTCTGACCAGACTATAAAGTTATAGTGGGTCCAGTGTCCCTTCTCAAAATATAGAAAAAGGAATGTACTCATATCACACATGAACTGTTCATTCTTCAGTAGTTGTAGTCTGAGCACTCTGTGTGTGCTGGGCTGTTTGTGTGTGTGTGTGTTCGTGTGTGTGTGTGTGTGTGCAGGTCAGAGGCGGGTGTGTCCGGGGAGAAGGGTCAGGGCTCCAGTGCTGCTGATGAGTGTCGCAGCTACATCTCCAGCAGACCCCCCCAGACCCCCGAACAGTGAGTGTTCTCATCTCCATTCTGCTCCATCCCTGTCAAGTGTCCTGTTCCTTCTCTTTGCTCTGTGTCGGTCAAACATGACGAACACGGCCGATGCGTTTGCATGGAGTGGTCAGTGAACTGACTCATGAGTGCGCCATTGTTCTTGGTCTGCAGTGAGGAGCAGCTGCCAGGGGCTCTGCTGGGAAGGAAGGACTTCTGGAGGAAGATGTTCAAGTCGCAGAGCGCTGCCAGTGACACCAGCAGCCAGTCAGAACAGGACACGTCCGAGTGCACCACCGCCCACTCCGGCACTACGACTGACCGCCGCTCCAGGTCTCGGTCTCGCCGAATATCACTGCGCAAGAAACTGAAGCTTCCAATAGGTGAGTTCATCAGCATGTCATTCAAGTTTTTTGTTGTGACCAATCGCAGTTGTCAGATCATTCTATCACTGTAATTCCTTACTATGAACAGCGAATAAGCAAGTCATTACTTTATTAGTGGTTAATACGTCTCCCCCACACAAACTGGAAATTTGAAAAGCCATGAACATCATACTTAAGCTGCAATAGAACATTAGGCTGGCTGAAGCCATGACTTTTACCAGCTCAATTTCAATGCACGTCTTGGTTTTAGCTGCATAGAAGGTAGGAGTCAGCCAAAACAGCCATTCTTTTCCACTGATGTTGTCGCTCAGAGTTCGTGCAGCTTGCAGTTTTGTCATCAACTCTTCTCTACAGACGTGGTAAGGATGGTCCAAAATTATCTTCATGTACAAATCAGTAAGCTCGGTGGCGGCTGATCCCCCCCCCTAAATCTCTGGCTCTAAAACTGCACCTGTTGTTAGACACCAAAAAACAAAAACAAACTGGATTGAAAATGTTCAATATTGGGAAGGAGGATAGTTACATTATTCCACCCTGGCCTTTTGTCAATGTAATGCTGCATTTAAAGTCTTTTAGTTGCCATTTAAAAATGGTGGTGGGTAGATCTCAAAAGCATTTTAAAAGAGGCTTGGAAGATAGTAACTCTGACAGTAAGACGCAGAGTTAGGGGTCACTGAGGGACAGTACTTGTAGAGAAATCTGGGGGAAGTTTCACTGGCTGGATTCTGAGGGTTGGAAACACATGGATGTGAAGTGAAGGTGTCATAACGGAAGGCGTGAAAGTAGATTGGACGAATCGAATGGCTGGTCTCAAGGCAATGTTTCAATTTATCAATTATTATTTATTTTAAAAATTGCTGTGTTTTTTTAGATTTGTGAAAATGTTCCCAGTGAATTAACATAAATACTAACGTGTATTTGTCATGGTGTCACATATTGTTTTTAAATTTCCTCTACTGTATATAAGCATCAAAACAAAAACAGAAGCAAAACATGGCTATGGTTAAAGTGTGTGGAATATAGCATAGCCACACTCAGTGGATTAACTGAAATTTCCTGTCCATATAGAAGCAGCTCTAGGTGTTTTTGTGTTTCGGTTGCAGTCACTGTGTTTGCTTCTGGGGTGAGGCAGACGTGTGACACAAAACAGAATTGTTATCTTCTCATGTATCAAGGTATCTGTTTATCTGCATATGCTCTATGATTCATTACCTTATTATGTACTGTAGGAATTATGTCAATGTGTTAGTACTGTCGTGACCAGCAATAGTTTAGTCAGTTCTCCTGACAAGGAGGTCAATGTCAGGTTAAGGCAATTACAATTCAACATTCTGGATCAGTGAATGTTGTGTTCATTAATGTGATGTGTCCATTGGGTTGGAATTTGATACAAACAGCACTTGCCTATTAATCATTGTTTCCATATCTACTTCCCCTTGTCTAATCCTGCCTCATGCCAGTTCAGCAGTATTCACTCTAACATGTTGTTTTTCCTGTGTGTCTTCCATCATCAGTGTCGGATCAAGTCATCTCTCTGGTCTATTTTGTTTTTGTACCACAGCATCCCGTCGGACCATTCGCCTGCCACTCACTCTCTCTGTTCTACGTATGTGGGAACGTGGAACCATGTTCCTCTTGTTGTCTGTCATATGTCTGGTCATCCCTCAGTGTGCATGAAGCAGATGCCAAACAAGCTGAGTCGCGAGTTTAGCTTTATCTTCAAATAATCTGTGTTTCTACAAGCCCCGTATACAACAGATGCACTTAGAATACTCACCCGGGTGAAGGTGAGTCTTGTTTACAGAACATAACTTTACACGCATCGCGTCTTAAATACAGTTTAAAAACAAAACGCATCCCACCAATGCAACCATGTTAGTAGGTGAGATTTGGACGTGGACTGTCTCGTGTTCTGCTCATCTCAGGGAGGTCAGCCATATAGGAACTGTCTTTTGATGAACATACATATCTGTCTCCTCCTCTGTCCATGCCTTCTTTGTTGCCATAACAAACTCCCTGGCAGGTGCTTTCAGAAAACCAAACTCTTACATCACTGTAGCAATCCGCCTCCACACAGAGGAAGGAGGGCCGCACAAGCACTTTATCTTCAGGACATGAGCGGACACTCGACCCTGTCATGAAATATGAGGCAAATTAACAAATAAAATGTAAAGTAACCATAATAATAACTAACAAGTTTATTATTAACCAAAATTGATGTGAGAAATGTCAAAAGAGATGTTCTCTGTCAAAAGATAAGATAACTTCTCAGAGAAGTTCAACAAAAGATACTCATTCATTCTCAAATGCCACACGTCACAAACACTCGAAACCAAAGTCTACTTGCAAAGTAGATCAGCCAGTCCTTCGTTCTATGAAATAATGCCTTTAAATGGTTTAAAAATGTAAATAAATAAAAAGAAACCAATTTCCTAAAAAAACAAAAACATAACCCAACAAAGAAAGTGGCCAGACAACGACTGTGTTGCAGCCATGAATCACACCGGTGCCGTGTGCAAAGCAGTCCTTGACCATTAAACACAACAATCTCGGACACCAGACGTCACATGGCGACCTCACCTGCCCACAGGTAGATTTTTTTTCTCCCCAGAATGAACCGCCCTCGCTATCCGTCCCCTTTGAACGTGCCGATCTCCCCCAAACAATGATACATACACTTCCCCAAATAAACAGAAATTGAGCGACAAAAAATAACAATTGAATTGAATTAAAATAATGGCTTCTCAACACGCAGCTGAATATACGCAAACACAATGCGCGGGGGACAAAATAAACTTTTCACATTACTGGCTTACACCCTGTGAATAGTCCTGTATGTGTCAGACAGGTGACCATTACACGCTGCCTTGCTGAGGCACCTACAATAGCAATCCAAGTGCCAGAAAAGCAGAGTTTTACTGAATTTGGGTGCTTGAAGTCATTGTAAAAAAAAAAAGGCAGTTTTAAATTATTTTCTAGCCTCCACTCATTGCTAACATCATTTTTAATCATGCTAAACTCTTAGCAAATAACCCCATTGATATCCCGGCAGCCAGCATTGTCACAGTTGCCACTCGCTTCCCATCTGTCCCAACATCAACTCCATCCTCAGCATCAGTTGTAGTAATGTCCCCTTCTCCTTGTCGTATTTATGACCATCTTCTCCAACCATCTTCCTCATCCCTGAAGTCAGTATAACCACTGTTATCCCTTTAACCATTGCTACCTTCATCCTCTCCTCCATCACTGTGGCATCGGAACCACCACCTTCTCCTCCACTTTCATACTGTCTTGTCCACCTTCCGTGTGAGTGTAAAGTCCTAAGCCTGCCCATTCTCTGCATCATGGCGTGTGTATGCTCAGGAGTTCTTGTTCAGCGGTCGTGTTTTTACTGCTGTTTGTTCTGTAATAATGTGTGTCTAGGCAACTGGCTGAAGCGCTCATCCCTGTCGGGACTCACTGACGGTGTTGAGGACCTTCTAGATATCAGCTCAGTGGATCGCCTATCATTCATAAGGCAAAGTTCAAAGGTCAGTTGCAGCCTCTATCTACACCCGACCGCAGCAGCACAGTTGTGTGAATTATTCCTCGTGGTCGCTCCTTGATCCCACGTCAGGTGAAGTTCACCAGTGCTGTGAAGCTGTCCGAGGGGGGCGCTGCAGGGCCGGAATATGGCAGGGACGAGGAGGAGAATTTCTTCAAGCGGCTGGGTAAATGGAGGTCTGGCAGACGGAATCCATCCAAGCTTCACCACACAGAAGAGAAAGATGGTAGACCTCCCCAACCACAGGGTGTCCCTTGCCCACCCATCATACCTTTCTCTCTGCCTCTGTTTATCCGTGTGCTGTCTTGTCCTGCCTCGCCAGTCACAGTCTGTTCCCTTCCCCCTGTGTTCCACCCTCGATGTCAGCAAGACCTGTGGAGCTAGCTGCTTCTGTCTTGTTGCGTTTACCTCCATGTGATCGCGGTCTGTTCAGCGCTTGACAGTCTGTGGCTGAAATAGTCATTCTGTAGAAAACAGCCTCTCGTCCTGAAAATACAACGCCTGTTAGTGGGACGTATTCTGGATAATCCTTCCCCTGACATTCATCTTTTAATGTTAGAAAAAGTGAACTTCTGTTGACATCACAACGTTCCGTTTAAAATTAAGTGCATTCAGGAAGTACTCACAGCACTTCCTGTTTCCGCCTCTTTGTTCCAATTAACCATGTTTTCCACACAACACCCCCTAAAAGAGAACAGTTTCCTTGTTTTGAACCTGACAAAGTGACAATGTAAATGTTCACTGCCACATGCAGAGAACACACCTTTGGCATTCGTCATCCGTTTTTGATGCTTGACCATTTTTGCCCATTCCTCTTTGCCAGTTTGCCAGTTGTTCTGAAGCCTTTTTTGATACCGTGCTTGTCTTTCTGAAAGATGAACTCTCCTAAGTATGAGATCAAGAGTTTTGCTGAAGCAGCTTTGATCCAGGATATTCCTGTAAACTGCTCCGGTCAACTATCCTGAGCATGATGCTGCCACAATGGCATAGACCCGATGAAGTTGTGGAGAAGCAGTGGCTTTTTTTCCTGCTTTTAATATTTGATTTATGATTTTAAATTTTCCAGTCATTTTACAGATTAACAATTTTCCAGTTAGGTCACAATGATAAGTAGCTCAACATGGGAGAAAATGTAAAAATAATAATAATAATAATAATAATAATAATAGAACATGCCCACACCAGAAAACAACACAACAACACTTGCCCAACTGACTCTTGAGCAGTATAAACAAGATATACCTCAGATAAATGCTGAATCTGCATATATACAGGATGTAGCACCATTTGACAAATTGGCATCTGGATTAAAAACAGTATCAATTTGAAGCAACACTCGGAATCTCAAAGGCCAAAGTCAGGGAAACGGTGTGGTAATCTGCAGGTTCTCTCAAATCACCTCCCCACAACTAGAGCAAGAGTCTTGGTCACTCTCACTGTCTTCTACTGAGGGATGTTGGAGGCCACAGTCTTCATTGGGATGCTGGTGTACCTCGACCTCACCTCCAGACAGTCATGGACGTCTACACAGCATTGACTTGACTTGATGCTTAGCTTGTGATTTGACATCCACTGTCAAGTGTGAGACGTCATTTTATTTCAGTCCCGCTTCCATTCCATTTCTATGTGGTGCATAGACAGACTTTCCAGTCGTGTTCAACTGCACTGACCAAAGATGGACACCAATATGTAGAAACATCTAAACGGTAAACTAAACGGTTATGTAGTGATGGACTGATGAGGCTTCTTAAAACAGTGTCCTTATTTTCAGAGGCCACCAGGTGGCGCTCTCTGCTCTAAAATCTTTGGATTTAAACAAGCCTTTCAATGAAACTCACATCATTTTTAAAACAAGAGCGCCATCTGGTGGGCTCTGAAAATTAGGACACTGTTTCTTGAAGCCTCATCAAACTTCCCTCAATGTCTTTATTCATGACAGAGATTTAAAAATTGACCCCAAAACTAAACTGGCACAGACTTTTTGAAAAAGAATATTAGTAATTGTGAAAATGCATAAATGATGACACAGTATATGCTTGGAGGCCTGTGCACCTGAGTGTTGTGACCCCCCTCTAAACCCTCCTGTTGTGCATGTTGTGTTCTGTCCAGATCCCACTCTCCTTCTTCTTTCTTGCACTCTCCCGTGTGAAGAGAGAAACAAAGGTGTCCCGAAACCATCTTTCTGCTCCAGAGCATTTTTCTGTGCCGGCATGTCAGTGCTCTTTGTCTCTTCTGTGGTGACGTCTGGTGGTATTTTCCAAACGCCTGAGTGATAAAACCTACAGCTTTCTTCTGTCTGCGGTTACACTTGTATGTGACTACCCTCACTACATACTTTCTCTCATTTTGAACCAACTCTACTTAAGTGTAACCGCTGCCAGCAGCAGTGTTTCCATCTCTCACTTCATTCGTTGGTGCTTTGTTTGGCGGATGTTGCTTTTTTGCAATGTCTGTGTCGAAGTTTCAGTAGACATGGAAACAAGTGCAGTATTTCTGAGTCATCTACCAACACGGCTCTTGTTGAAGCACAACTTTCATTGTCTGCTGTTACCTGTTTTCTCTGGGTCCCATCTCTTTCGGCCCAGGACCCCATGGTTTTCAAGAGCGTCTGGCGGCCAGTCAGGAGGCCATGAAGAACAAGAATGTGGTGAATTTGGGTGCCATCAGACAAGGGATGAAACGATTTCAGTTTCTCCTCAACTGCTGCGAGCCTGGGACCATACCTGACGCTTCCATCCTTGCCGCCGCCTTGGACCTGGTAATTTATGCATCCCTTAAAAAATAAAAAATCCAGTCTAGTTGTTTAATCCAGTCCTTCTCAAGTAGTGGGGGGGCGCTATATTACTTTCTTTTTTCATTTTTTTAATGTTAACAAGGATACGTTGTTATGCAGTGGTGTACTTGTGATCATTTTATTGACAAACGATACTATTTACAAAGGCGGCGGAGAGTTGGGGGCGCTAAAAGTTTACTTCTTCCTTGGGGGGGGCGCAACAGAAAATAATTGAGAAGCACTGGAAAAATCCTTCCATCATCAGGATGTAACTATACAGTCCCAGTTGTTTTCTGCACCAGTTGTTGTTGCTTGGGAAGGTAGATTTCACCTATAAGCTGCTGCACTTCATGTCAGTCTCTTTCTCCACTGATGGAGACAATGCACACTGATACAACCATAAGATCAAGTGATGTGTTTTTCCAAACAGGAAGCTCCCGTGGTCGCACGGGCCTCGCTCTTCCTTGAATGTGCTCGATTTGTCCACCGCTGTAACCGTGGCAACTGGCCAGAGTGGATGAAAGGCCACCATGTGAACATCACTAAGAGAGGACTGTCCAGAGGTCGATCGCCGATCGTGGGGAACAAGCGAAACCAGAAGCTGCAGTGGAACGCCGCCAAGCATTTTTGCCAGTGGGCAGATGTACGTGCGTGAGATTTCTCTGCCGGTCTTCCGCAAGTCTTGGTCATTTTCCTCAGTGCTTCTGCTGTGTATTTCGTCTTCCAGGCTATTGGAACTCGGCTGAGTGAGCTGTGTCATTGTGACAGCGAGAGTCCTGCCAACATTCTTGGCTACATCTATGATGAAGAGACCAAGCGTAGAATGAGGAAAGAAGATGAGGAGGAGGACTATTTAGATGACAGTAAGTCTGCAGCCCATTGCTGGTTTCCACCCTCACTAGAAGTCAGAGAAACGGATGACCTGTTGAACTTTTTCTCCTCAAGACACTGTAAATCCAACAAAATGCGGCTGTCCCTTCGCTCTCAAAATGGCAGCGTGCCAGCTGCTCCTGGAAATCACCACCTTCCTGAGAGAGACCTTCCCTTGTCTTCCTCGGCCACGCACCGAACCACTTGTGGTGAGGTCTTCTCTTTCACTGCTGAATTAGATCAGAAATAGTGTCAATAAATAGGTTTGTATGCATGCGTGAACCATACTGGTTGTGAAGTGCTTCATTATGGAGCTTCTACTAACAAACATTGAGGACACTTCAGAATTAACCGGCACTTTATTGTTCATTCATCATCATGTTGACTTTTTCAACATCCTCTGTTCCGACAAAGTCAAAGCTGTGTCAGTGCCTTAATGGATTAGAGCTTTTATTATCAGCATTATGATTTAGTACCACATGGCAGACCTCTCACTCGGAATGGTCAAGTGCAGTACTGTAAACATGTAAAGTGAAACGTATCATAGTGTGTCCGCCACGGTGATGTGAGCAAGCTTGTGTTATTTGACTTCTGACAATGCACCTCCCTTTTTAGGATCTGGACAGCTGCCGCCTGCGTCTGGATCCAGAGCTGGGTCGGCACCGTTACGAGAGAAAGATCAGCTTTGCAGGCATTCTGGATGATGAAGACGGCCACGATTCCCTCAACAGCAGCAGTCACACTCTGAAGTCGGACACCACCTGCGAGGAGAAGAAGCCCCAGGAGTCTCAGGGTGAGGCAGTTTGGCCGCGCTGGCCTATAAGGTCTCAGAGGTCTAAAGTGATTTCTATTATTTATCCATCCCAGCTCCCATTAGGAAGATTCGAATTGGGGGCTCCCGGCTATTGCAGATTAAAGGGGCTAGAAGTTTCCGGGTGAAAAAAGGAGGTTCCTTGTCTTCCATACGGAGAGCCGGGAGCCTGAAAAGCACCAAAATGTCCCGGCAGGACTCCGAGTCTGAGAATGAAGAGGGACTGCTGTCACAGACGCAGAGCCGAGATACTGTCACTGACATTGGTAAGATCAGTCATTTTTCTTGTGAATCTGGGGCAACTAGACCATATGGCTGATGCTAACAAACCTTCATGCGTGAGTGATAGTACTTGATAGCACTCTGTGTATGTAGTTATTAAAAGTTTTTTTACTTTTTTTGAAGCCATGACACACTTGCTTCATTGAAAAAAAATCCCAAGACTTGCCACCAAAGGAGACTCGGCCGAAGCATGATTGTCCTCAGCCCTAAGTCCTGGAGAAAATCCCTTTTAATTTGTGAAAATATTTAGTTACTGTCACTCGGCTATTTTGGCTGTTTGCAGAAACAAAATGCAGAATGTGGTTGTTTAAGAATGTCCCCACAAAGGGGTGGGCTGTGTGAAGAAACTATATCAGGATTTATTTATTTTTAATAATAAAAATAATAATAATAATGTTTTTTATTTTATCACAATCTCACATGTGTTTCTAAATTGTAAGTTTCTGGTCTGTAAAATCTTACAATTTAGGCCAACAAACATTATTATTCATAGTTAACATAATTTCCTGACACATCTATTATATTTTTTGCCTCAACTTGCTTCATAACTACAATTATTCTTTCTCTCTTCACATTTTGCCACAAATGTGTTTGGTTCTGCATTTAGATTTTAGCTAACATTTTAACCACGGAGCAAACTTTGATAGTCTATGAGTGTCAAATACACTGCTGTACGAACATCGTCTTTTGTTTTTTTAAAGGCGTTGATTTTTGCCAACTGAGACCTGCTCACTGAAAGAAATTTGTGACCAGTATTTGGTTTCTGTTATTCCAGGAAGTCCTTTCAGCACCAGTGAACCCAGCATTGAACCAGAGGGCCAGAGCTCAAGTGGGGCAGAGGACAACTACCACCGCAACATGTCATGGCTTCATGTATGTTGCACTCTTCTTCTTTAGTGTGTGATTCTGTCTTGATTCTGACCATTTTCTTCTTCTCTCCACTCAGATCATGATCCTGCTGTGCAACCAGCAGAGCTTCATCTGCACACACATTGACTTTTGCCACCCGCGATGCTACCAGCACCACAGCCGCTCCTGTGTTCGCCTTGTTCGGGCCATCAAGCTGGTGTACGGTGAGACTGTGGACAGCCTGAGAGAAGACAACATCTCCTCTGGTAACATCGGAACACGCGCCAAGAAAAGCAAAGAGGTAGGTCTTGACATCGAACTGTGCTGCTGAAAGTTTTGAAAGTCTGACTGATGCTTACGTTTTTCCATCAAGTGTTCGGACAAGTCTTGTCTCCGGACTCCATCCATGAAGAGGCGACCCACTGACACTAACACGGAAGGAAAGAAGGATACAGGGATGCTGAAATACATCAGAAACCAGGTGATGCTCTTAACCTTAAACAGAAACTTGGCCAGCCATTGAAACTATGTGTTTTGATTAGAATACAGTGGACACAAGACACAAACTCGACTGAGAATAAAAAAGTAGAAATATACAAGTGTCCCAATTTCAGTCCAATAATAAAAAGCTTGAAAGCTTTTTCACCTTTATAAAGCCCTTATCTTTGACAAGATGCATCATTTGGAGAATAAATATGATGCTTTGTAGAATGTGACTTTTGGTATTTCTTTATTTGAGTAGTCTCTTGTATTTAGATACTGTTTTAGCATCAGTGAAGAAAAGTTTTTGGTACATGATTTCTGAATTTTCTGTCCAGGTGATGAGCCTGTCCCCAGCGCCTCTCTCCCTGCTGATCAAAGCGGCTCCCATCTTGACAGACGACATGTATGGTGACATCCAGCCAGCTGCCTGGGAGCTGCTGCTGAGTGTGGACGAGCACATGGCGGCTGCTGCAGGTAAGGAGGGCTGCAGTTTTCTCTTCTAGTCCCACTTTTCCTTTGCTTCACTTGGGAGCTCAGTTATGTTGCAGTATTCAAGTTGCTCATTCCTTTGTCCCTCCAGCTGCCATGTTCCTTCTTTGCGCCGTAAAGGTGCCAGAAGCAGTGAGCGAGATGATGATGGCTGAGTTCCAGCACCAGGAGGCATGTCAACGTATCAACTCCATCCTAAAGTTTTACACGCTGTGGCGCTTTCGCTACCAGGTGTGGCCTCGCATGGAGGAAGGAGCCCAGCAGATCTTCAAAGTAGGGATTCACATTCTCCCATTAATTCATGACCCTGTGGAGTCAACAGCAATGTTTGTTCCAGATCCCTCCGCCCAGCATCAACTTTACCCTGCCCTCGCCGATCCTTGGCATGCCCTGTGTGCCCATATTTGACCCACCATGGGTGCCACAGAACACTGGAAGTGTTCAAGACCCGATCAATGAAGACCAATCCGTGAGTGACTGATCACTCTTTTAATGAAGCAGTGTCTAAGCAAGTGTGTTATGAGGAGAGAAATACAAATCTATTTCCACATTTAAAATGAGGACGCAAAGCACCATGTTCTAAAGTAGAACCTTGTCTGAAGTTTAGGACCACAGGTAAAACATCTGGTGTGCTGTGTCGTGCCGTTTCTTATTGAAACTGAAATTATTTGCTCTTTGGTGTTGGTAGCTTTGACCTTTGTATCGATCATAGAATTTCAAGTTGTATTCTATGCTAAACTGACTCCGCTAGTGAGCCATCTCATGTGCCATTCCAGGGTCAGGTTTTACTTTGGACATATGATGAAGAGCTGCATTGTCCTTGAGGGCCTCTGGAATTAGTCCAGGAGTCTTCTTAAATACCATTCATGACACCCATTATGTTTGGGTCAATCCATGCTGTTAGCATAGCCCGGTGGCTCTGTAACTCTTGTTACCATGACGACCGCCATCCCGGCACAGGAATCAAATACAGTGAATCAAAAGTCTGTGATGAGAGGTTTTGGATTCTAAACTTTAGGCAAGACTGCGATAGTCTACTCACACTGATGTGACTTGGTCCTTCCCAAACAGTAGTGATGGGCTGATGAGGCTTCATGAAACAGTGTCCTAATGTTCAGAGGCCACCAGATGGCGCTCTCTGTTTAAAAATGATGTGAGGTTTCATTGAAATGGTTGGTTAAATCCAAAGACTTTAGATCAGAGAGCGCCATCTGGTGGCCTCTGAAAATGAAGACACTGTATCCTGAAGCCTCATGAAGCCTCAAGCTGTATATTGTGCTCATGTGAAATGGAGTGCAACAAAGTTTAATTGTCTTGTCGTTGAAATGTTCATTTATTTTTGTATATGTACAGTATATATAATTTAAAGCATGCTTTAATTATGATTTACATATGCTATTTAAATTACTTTGATGACAACTTTGGAGCACATGATCTATAATTTACCTATCGACTGTCTTTGTTTTTAGTACCCCGCATTAATTCAGTCAGTCCATACCATAGTAAGTTGGTATTTCTGTCCAGATGTTTGTGCTGATGCATCTTGTTACCTCTGACCGTGACCTGGAGACTATTGTTGCACACTTGTAGTTCATCAAGGGAAAGTCGTCCTATCGGATGGAACACTCAGTGGTAGTGGTCGGGGGGAGGGAGGGTGTCATTTCAGCTAAGTGCATCTTGATCAGAAATACACACTTCCTCTTTCAGATGACAAGCATGCATCAGACATTCAGACATTTTGTGTGTGTTGTGACGTTCGTGCATGGTCATTGACTGAGAATGACTCTGCTGTTTACATACCCATGTCATGCCTATCGGACTCTGTATGTGTATGAGCACTTGTGTGGATGCAGTGAGGCATTTACTGTACACCAGATACAGTAAATTCTCCAAGTTCCAGTCAAAAGACGTTCAGTCTGTCATAGCAAAAGAGAATTTGGTATTTGAAGCGTGTCCTTCATCACTGCGAGGATGGCATGAGAGCATCTATGCGCTGGAGGAGAGTTACTGTATTCAAGTGTTGTCTGGTCATTTTAACATTGCGAACCAAAGCTCCTCAGTCCTAAGTGTAGAATTACTGTGCACCTGAAACTCCCCACTGCTCGAGCGCCGTGCTGTGGGAATCTTCGTCCCTCATCCATGCAAACCCTCCTCTGTAGAAATCGTTCTCAGCACGGGCGGTGTCGCGTTCCCACCAGCGAGCGGAGCACATCCTGAAGAACCTTCAGCAAGAGGAAGAGAAGCGACGCCTGGGCAGGGAGGCCAGCATCATCACGGCCATCCCTGTGGCTCAGGAGGCGTGCTACGAGCCCACGTGCAGCCCACCGCCTGAGCAGGAGGAAGAAGGTGGGCAACTTCTTCGTCTCCAAAGAGAATCCCAGATGAGAAGTGAAAGTAGTTTAGAAGTGTCCAAGCTGCTTTTGAGCGTTGACATTTGTCCTGCCAGCAGAAGAAGTGGTGAACCTGACATCCCGTCGTCTGTCGGTCAGCCCCTCCTGTGCGTCCAGCAACTCCCATCGCAACTACTCATTCAGAAGAGGATCAGTGTGGTCCGTCCGCTCCATGGCTAGCGCTGAAGGTACTGTGGTGTCTTAAATGTCAACATTTTAGATGAACAGGTATATATAGCTTGGACTGATAGCTGCCTTTATTCCAAAGCATATTGATGTTGAGGTATCAATGTATTGTGTATGTCAGATGAGGAGAACACTACAGAACACACTCCAACCCACCACATGCTTCAGCCGCCACAAGCCGTCTTCCCAGCATGCATCTGTGCGGCAGTCCTTCCAATTGTGCATCTCATGGAGGACGGGGAGGTTCGGGAGGACGGAGTAGCTGGTGATTATCCCTCTCAGCATAATGTGTGGAATTTGAAATGACTGTTTTGCTTACGATCGGCGTTCCTCAGTGAGTGCAGTGGCACAGCAAATCCTATGGAACTGTCTCATCGAAGACCCAGCTCTTGTTCTCCGCCATTTCCTGGAGAAATTAACAGTCAGTAACCGGCAGGTCAGTGGGGATACACGCACGTGGTCAGGTTAGAATCAGCACTCGGCCATGATGTCATGACTGTGTTTCATTTGCCGTCAGGATGAGCTGATGTACATGCTGAGGAAGCTGCTCCTCAACATCGGCGACCTCCCAGCTCAGACCTCTCACATCCTCTTCAACTATCTGGTGAGGATGCAAAGCTTTAGCTTCAGTCGACATTGTCTTAAACCAACTCCTCCATGAATCGTCCATTAAAACAGATTCTGATCCGCAGGTCGGGTTGATCATGTATTTTGTCCGCACCCCTTGCGAGTGGGGCATGGACGCTATATCAGCCACGCTCACGTTCCTCTGGGAGGTGGTCGGATATGTGGAGGGTCTTTTCTTCAAGGACCTGAAGCAAACCATGAAGAAGGAGCAGTGTGAGGTTAAACTGCTGGTCACTGCCTCAATGCCGGGTAAGACCACTTTCTTCTTTGTTTTGTTCCAGACAAGGCTATTCTGACTCGCATTTCTTTTGTCATGCAGGAACGAAAACATTAGTGGTTCATGGACAAAACGAGTGTGACATTCCGACACAGCTTCCTGTTCATGAAGACACTCAGTTTGAAGCTCTGTTAAAAGTGAGTCCACCACTCTAGTGTTGCCCTCTGTGGTGTAGACAGCTACACATCTTGATGTCTCATAATCCTGCCACTTAGCTGTGACAGTGCTGCTGTTGCTACTTGGCTGTCCAGCCCCACAATACATTGCATTTCTCCTTCCTGTCTTCCAGGAATGCTTGGAATTCTTCAATATTCCAGAGGCAAGATCAGCTCACTACTTCCTCATGGACAAAAGATGGAATCTTATTCATTATTCCAAGGTAACATCAAGGGCTCTGCAGCCAGGGACGCAGGCTGCGATGTTTGTGACATTTGTCTTAAAAAAAAAAAAAAAAGTAGTTTTTCCTTTGTGAAGTCCAAAGAAATGTCTAGGATAATCCCAGAGATCATCACACTTTCGTTCCAGACGTATGTAAGAGACATCTATCCATTTCGAAGGTCAGTCTCCCCACAGCTCAACCTGGTCCATATGCTTCCTGAGAAGGGGCAGGAGCTCATCCAAAAACAGGTCTGCCTCACTGGTCTATGTATCATAATGAATGTTCACTTGCTGTATGTGACATTTATGTTTTTGTTCAATTGTCCAGGTGTTTTCCCGCAAACTGGAGGAAGTTGGCCGCGTTCTGTTCCTCATCTCTTTGACTCAGCACATGCCGGCGGTGCACAAGCAATCCCATGTTTCCCTCCTGCAGGAAGATCTGCTTCGTCTGCCGTCCTTCCCCAGAACAGCTATTGATGCTGAATTCTCTCTGTTCAATGAGCCACAAGGTCCGTCAGCATTCAGGATTATCGATTCTCTCTGAGGACGAATTGGTTGTCTACATTCCGTAATTCTTTTCCAGGTAAAGAGCTGTTTGGGTTGGACACCCTGCACAAGGTGCTGTGGATCAAACTGCTGGAGGAGATGTTCCTGGGCATGCCCAGTGAATACCCTTGGGGTGATGAGATGATGCTGTTTCTTAACGTCTTCAATGGGGCACTGCTTTTACACCCAGAAGACAGCGCCCTCCTCAGGCAGTACACAGCCACTGCCATTAACACAGCGGTGCACTTCAACCACCTGTTTTCTCTGAGCGGCTATCAGTGGATCCTACCAACCATGCTGCAGGTACCAAGTCGACACAACTAAAAAGTCTGTTGTCATCGTACGTGTTGCACACAGCAGGTGTTGCAGCTGCTCGTGTGATCCTCTGTTCACAGGTGAAAATCTCTTGACTTGGTGTTATTTCAGGTGTATTCCGACTATGAAAGCAACCCTCTCCTCAGGCAGGGCATTGAGTTCTGCTGCCGACAGTTCTATATCCTCCACCGAAAACCCTTCATCCTGCAGCTGTTTGCCAGTGTGGCGCCGCTGCTGGAATTCACCGTCAGTACATGGCTCTCGTGAATTTCTACGCCTCGGCAAGTGATGATAATGCCATTATTAAAAGTCTCTCTGTCCATAGACAAGCACCAGTTCAGGTCTCTCTAAAGGAGTTTCAGCACAGTGTCTGTTTGACCTGTTGGTGTCCCTGGAGAATGAGACGCAGGACTCCCTGGACGCATTGGAACTGGTGAAGGCAGAGAAGCCTCTGCGCTCTTTGGGTAAGGAGCCCCTCTCCATGTCGTAAGCTTTGCATGTCAATGTGTAGTTTCATGATATTATCTCCACCATACTGACCGGTGACCAGCAGGTGTCTCAGTACATAAGTCACCATCGGGCTTTTGCTGTGCAACCCTCGACCTTTAAAAGTGTTCAGTGGGCAGTTGGGGCTCAAGCCAGAAATGATGACTCGTCTTGTTTCCTCAAAAGTCCTCCATCAAAGATGTGCATTGGCAGTGGCATGTTCCTCACAGTTCCCTGAAGATGACCTCTCAAGCTAACTAGCAGTGTCATGCTCTCTTCTTCACTGACATCCAAATGTGAAGTTCCTCCACAATTATAAGTGTAACCTGCACCGAGGGAAACAGAAGCATAGATCACCATCGTTTTTTGAAATAAAATGCTGTGTAGTTGATATCCAGAATGATTTGTTGCTAAAACCCTCTTTTAAATGGCTCTAAATGTCTTTTCTATTCTAGATTTCTGTTATGGTAATGAAGACCTGACATTTTCTATAAGTGAAGCCATCAAGCTGTGTGTCACCGTCGTTGCTTACGCTCCGGAATCCTTCAGGAGGTAAAAGAGTCTTTTGTAGGGATGGGCTGATGAGGCTTCATGAAACGGCGTCCTTATTTTCAGAGCCCACCAGATCTTGGTCTAACAGTGATGTGAGGTTTCATGCCATGCATGAAATGGTTGTTTAAATCCAAAGACTTTAGAGCAGAGAGCGCCATCTGGTGGCCTCTGAAAATAAGGACACTGTTTCACGAAGCTTCACCACCCTATCACTAGTTTTTTGTCAGCTGTTTTTTATGGACACTAAGGCAGTTCTCCTTTGCTGTAGTCTCCAGATGCTAATGGTTCTGGAGGCCCTGGTCCCCTGCCACCTTCAGAAGCTGAAGAGCAACACCATGACGATGGAGTCGGCTTCAGCCGCTCGGGACGAGATTGCCGCCATCGCTGCTCTGGCCACTTCGCTGCAGGCCCTGCTCTACAGCTCAGAGGCCCTCACAAGGTCACACACACCCGAAGAAGCTTCGCATTTGCTCCTTTCTTTTGGCAAACAAATGTGTTTTTATGTATTTGTGAGGAGTGAGCATGATAACTGATCACCACACATTGTGTGTCATTCAATATAGAAGTAACCTGGTATTTTAGTTCAGCACTGTTCAGCTTCAGATCGCCTCCCGTTGTATTTGTCTCTGTCTGTGATTTGACCTTCCTGTGTCTCCACAGGCCCATGACAGCACCACAGATGTCCCGCTGTGATCAGGGACATAAAGGAGGCACCACAGCAAACCATGCCATGTCAGGAGGAGTCAACACCAGGTCAGTGCGCGGAACGTTTGCTTGATACAAGTCCTGGTCCGATCACCTGCTTGCTCTCGCAGGGACAACCTCCACCTGCTGGAGGAGGGCCAGGGAATGCCCAGGGAAGAGCTGGACGAGCGCTACGCTAGAGAGGAGTTCCGTCGACCCAGAGAGTCCCTGCTAAACATTTGCACTGAGTTTTACAAGCACTGCGGCCCGCGACTCAAAATCCTTCAGAATGTGGCTGGTGAGCCTCGGGTCACAGCCCTGGAGCTGCTGGATATCAAATCCCACATGAGGTGAAGACAGCTCTGGTCACTGGTTGTGTGCGGTGGTTTGAATGCCCTTTTACCGTGTGTGTGTGTGTGTGTCAGGCTGGCTGAAATCGCCCACGCCTTGCTAAAGCTGGCACCCTATGACACCCTCACCATGGAGAGTCGAGGGCTGCGTCGATACATCATGGAGATGCTGCCCATCACCGACTGGTCATCAGAGGCAGTCCGCCCGGCTCTCATCCTCATCCTCAAGAGGCTGGACCGCATGTTCAACAAGATTCACAAGATGCCCACGCTCAGGTGCGCTCGCCCACAGGCACTATGCACCAGGTCTGTTGAATACTCTTCTCCCTCTGTCTGAGTGTATCGTGCTGTGCCAGTGAACAGTAGATAGACGGCTTCTTGGCACTGTGGTTTGTAGCGCTGCAATTTGTGAGGTGTTGTACCGTAAGTGCTGCTGTGGCGTCTTCATGTGCTGCGTGTGGATGCAGTATGATGTGTGTGTCGCCCGTCGAGGGTCCGGGAGGTCACCAGAGGCGGATGAGTCCAGTCTTGAGCCACGGTGTTACTGGCAGGTGACAAGAGCAGACCTTGCTCGTGAGTTTATTACACTCCCATATGGCAATGTCTGGATGAGAATTGAAACGCCATCATATCAGTCAGTACGGCTCTAAAAGGTGGCGATAGGCCAGTGAGGCTTCATGAAACAGTTTCGGCTCTAAAACAAATTCCATATGTCCCTGTGTCTTCTCTCCATGTGTCTAAACCATCTGGCCACCCAAACCATGTCCCTCTAGTAGACAGCTATATCAGGGCTGCTGCCTCAAACCCATACATGACAATCCATACTGTCCTATCAAGCAGTGGTCCCCTACCCCTGGGCCGGCGACCGGTACCGGTCCGTGGATCAATTGGTACTGGGCTGCACAAGGAATAATTAATAATTTCCGTTCGATGTATTATCTGAGTCTGAATGAGCTTTTATTTTGAAAAACCTTTTATTTTGAAAAATGAGCGAATTCTCGAGGTTAAGCTTGGGTCATTTGAGAGCCAAAATGTAACCCACACGCTCGCAAAATGAGTCAGAAACAGCCGTCTTTGTGAAAAGGAAAAGGCTCAGTGAAGCGACAGGAAAAGAGCCTGCGACTTCCATGAAGAAGAATGTTTTTAACAGACAATATAGCAGGAGTCGTACTTGAAATATGGATTTACCTTGGTGGGTGATTCCCACGTGCCAAGCAAACAAACATGCAGAGGCCTTATCTGATGGTTCAAAGTGGCAACTTCATACCGCCCAGGCCACGTTCAAATGGTCAAGCATCGACCAGTCAGCGGTGATAAAAAGGTTGGGGACCACAGCTATAGAGCTTCCCTTTCATTCTAGCTCGTACCCTTCCGTCACAGATCACCTCTGGCAATTGTCTCCCCCCGTTCCAACCCGACCATCACCCTGTATGCTTGATCCCAAATACTGTTGTCACCTCCTCTACTCACTCATCTTCAGGTTCTCCTGCCTCCCACTCATGTATACACGTGTATTCTGTCTTGTTTCTAGTGATCAGCAAACGTTTCAGATGGTGTTGTGTGCTTATATGGTATTCTCATGGGTATTGAGAGGAACTTCTGCTTCCCAATGTTGAGACGATCAATTGTAGAACATGTCAGAAACGCAGTGATGGAGAAGATAAGCAGCTTTACAGACTGAAATGTATACCTTGTCGTGTGTGTGTGTTTGTGTGCTTCGTAGAGGGGTATTAGGCTGCTGTTTGCTGTGTCTGTTGGCTATGCATTGCTTGTCATCAAAAGATATTTTAAATGAGTTGCCCTGTTTTCTATGAGCATGTTCACTTGTGTCACTTGAGACTCGGTACAGATGATGTGTGTGTTTTCCCAACTTTTGGATTGAAAAGGATGCTTCGTCGATAACAAAAGCAGATGGTCAACTGATAAATGGCATCACTGATCTTGCATCCTGCAATGGTTAAATGATGCACATGAAGTGGTTTGTCTGGCTTCTTTAATAGCAATAGGTCAACATGGCGTGTGAAATATATCGGCAGATGTTTTCCTGTGGCTGGACTAGAGAGCAAAAGGAGGGCAAGAGGTTGAGTAGTAGAAGTTGAAAGCCACACAATCTGCAGGAATTCTCACTGTGGTTATGTGGGTGTGTTTTGCCTTGGTGTGTGTGTGGGTGTGTTTTCCAGGAGACAGGTGGAGTGGGAAGCGGCCAGTAGTCTGATTGAGGGCATATGTCTGACACTCCAGCGGCAGCCCATCATCTCTTTCCTCCCTCACCTTCGCTCGCTCATCAACGTCTGCGTCAACCTGGTATGTGTACGTGGTCGCCAGCTGTGTCGACAGACACCGAGGTGAATGTGTCAACACTTGGTCATGGATCTCCAGGTGATGGGTGTTGTCGGACCGTCCAGCGTGGCCGATGGGCTGCCACTGCTCCACCTCAGCCCCTATCTTTCTCCTCCTCTGCCCTTCAGCACGGCTGTGGTTCGACTGGTGGCCTTACAGATCCAGGTCCGTTTCTTCACAAGCTGCTCGCCTTGCCTGTCGTCGTCGTCGACTGACATTTCCTGTTTTCACTTTTGTCTCAGGCTTTGAAAGAAGACTTTCCTCTTAGCCATGTGATTGCACCTTTCACCAACCAGGAGCGGCGGGAGGGAATGCTGCTCAACCTGCTCATTCCCTTTGTGCTGACTGTGGGCTCCGGGAGCAAAGGTCACTTCTGGCTGTGTGTGTCGTAGCGTGTGGTAGTGATGCGCTGATGAGGCTTCATGAAACAGTGTCCTTATTTTCAGAGCCCAGGAGATGGTTTAAAAATGATGTGAGTTTTCATAGAAATGGTTGTTTAAATCCAAAGATTTTAGATAAGAGAGCGCCATCTGGTGGCCTCTGAAAATAAGGACACTGTTTCATGAAGCCTCATCAGTGCATCACTAGCATTTGGGAATGGGTTCTCATGATTCCTGGTTAGAGCTGGATTTGGTCCTGATCAAACCAGACCAGCAGTGTGTGTGTCCGCAGTAGGGACAAAACTGCTGCAAACCTCTGATACTATCTGATACTACTCCTCTGAAACTATAAATGAAATTAAGTGAGATGGAGGGACTTCTTTTAGGCTGATGCATCTTAAATATGTTCTTTTTTCACTTGTACTATTGGCAGATTATTTCAGACTTATTTCATGGGAAAAGTAACGCAAAATTAGACGAGTGTAGGAAGCAGAGCCGGACCTGTTGGGTCAGGAGGGTGGAGTGGTAAAACAAACAGTAGTCTAGGAAGTGTCAGATGTGCCGTAGTGAATTCACTGGCAGCCTGGCTGTATACTGCGCCTTGTATTTGAAGGAGACCGGTTCCACATCCTTGTCTCTCATCTGTAAGCTCACCTGCCTTATTTAAGTTTTTTCCTGAGAAAGTTCAGCATTCTCTGTTAAGATGTCAAAAGCAGTAAAAAGACGAGTATAGCAGGGAAAACTTGCTGGCGCTGTTTGGCATTGGGGGCCATTATTCCTCTTTGGAAGCATCCTAGAAGATCACCTCCTGTGTGTGGCTCCCAGAGAGAGCTTCGGTTTGTGCAAAGCTGTTTTTTTTGTTTTTTGTTTTTTTTGTAGGTTCGTCCATTAATAATGGGAGTGAAGTTTCACCTCAACCACATAATGCAGGATCTTCTAAAGACCCTGGTTTTGGCAGTACAAAGTTTAGTCTAAGTCTAAGTATGTGACTCTCTGACTTGATGCTCTGCAGACAGCCCCCACCTGGAGCAGCCAGAGATCTTTCTGCTCCTGCAGACCGTCATCAACATCCTACTCCCTCCACGCATCATCTCCACCTCACGCACCAAGAACTTCATGCTGGACGCCTCCCCGGCTCACTGTTCCACCCCTGGAGACACAGGGAAGGATCTTCGGCGAGAGGGCCTGGCCGAGTCCACCAGCCAAGCAGCTTACCTGGGTACCTCACTGGACGGCTTTGCCAGTCTTTGTCATTCTGGGCTCACTGTGTTTCTTCAGCTCTGAAGGTGGTGCTGGTGTGCTTCGAGCGCTCGCTGGGGAACCACTGGTACCGGCTCAGCCTGCAGGTGAAAGAGATGGCTCTCCGGAAAGTGGGCGGTTTGGCTTTCTGGGACTTCATCGACTTCATTGTCAGGACTCGCATCCCCATCTTTGTCCTGCTGCGACCCTTTATTCAGTGCAAGGTCCGAGCTGCTCCGTGTGACTTGCATTTTTCAGTTTTTAACCCGTGTTTTTGGTATTATTGTGTTGCAGTTGCTGACCCAGCCAGCTGACTCGCAGGAGGAGATAACAGCACGGCACCACATAGCCGACCAGCTGGAGCGCCGCTTCATACCTCGCCCTCTGTGCAAAAGTTCTCTGTTTGCAGAGTTCAACAACGAGCTGAAGATCCTGAAGGAGGCGGTGCACAGTGGCTCAGGTCAGGAAGCACTGGCGGTCCGGCTTCTGTCCATCTGTGGGTCCTGACTCTTTGTCATTTACTCTGCAGCATATCAGGGCAAGACCTCCATCAGCACCGTGGGCACCTCCACGTCAGCGTACCGCCTCAGCCTGGCCACTATGTCGCGCTCCAACACGGGCACTGGGACGGTCTGGGAGCAGGACAGCCAGCCGTCCCGCCAGCCCTCACAGGACACACTGAGCCGCACAGACGAGGATGACGAAGAGAGTCAGTCTGCCTCCTCAGCTCTCTGCTCGTGTTCTCCAAAACCCGGCACTCACCTGACTGTGTGGTTCTTCCAGACGACTCCATGAGTATTCCCAGCGTGGTGAGTGAGCACGAGTCGTTCATGCCCAGAGTGTTGTCACAGCGACGCTTCTCCAGCCACGCCACTGGCACAGCAGCCTCTCAGTCGGACCCCCCGCGCAGCAACATGTTGCCCAGCCACAGGTACCACACGCTGAACTGCCTGCCTGAAATTGTTGTGGGCTGGTGAGGCTTCATGAAACAGTGTCCTAATTTTCAGAGCCCACCAGATGGTGCTCTTGGTCTAAAAATGATCTGAGGTTTTGAATCATTTAATTTTTTTTTTCAATCCAAAGATTTTAGATCAGTGAGCGCCATCTGGTGGCCTCTGGAAATAAGGACAGTGTTTCATGAAGCTGAGCCCATCACTTCTGCCACCCATTTCAATTGTGGTAAAAATGAAACGATGAAGTAGAAAAACCAACATGAAATATGCTTTTTGAGTTCTAATATATATTTATACACATGTATTTATCCCATTCAAGGACAACAATGAAGTTATGTTTAGTTGAACCACAAACAAGAATCAGTCAGTCCTTCAGTTAAACAGATGGACTGAAAAAGTCCCTAAACACTATTGTATTTATGTCAGAATCAAAGAAACAGATCGTGGTGCAGAGATAAATACCGGACAGAACATAATGATTATAGTGTTTACAGATTCCTCTCCTGTACAGATGCAGCTGAAGGTGAAACACAGAAAGAGCAAAGTGATTCTCATCAGATTTGTTTTCAGACAACAGAGTTATTTACGACAAACAGTTGGCTTGGCTTGTGTTTGGAACTTCGGAACTGTCTTTTTAAGTTGACAGCTGATATATTCAAAAGGTTCCAAGCCTCTCCCTCCTGGGCTGAAAAAAAAACACCTGGATATTTGGGAGACGACGCTCGACTAAACGTTTCCGACCCCTTCCCCTTTTCACAGTGAACCCAATGTGCTAGATGAGTGCCAGGGTCTTCTGCAGGAGGGTAACCTCACTAGGTACGATGGCCCTTCGTCTGTGTGTGTCCCGTCGGTCCGTCTGTCGGCCGGGGAGAGGGGCAGCCACTCGGGACCTGTCTGGGCTGCCCCTCCGTTAGTCACTCATCCACATCCAGTCGCCTCGGCCCGTCACGCCACCCCTGTCTCCCTCTGTGTTTGGGTCCAGTGTTTCTGTCCCTTCTCTGTACCTTCCTCTGAGCTCACACTGACCCTCATCGTTTCAGCTCATCTGCTGTTCTAACCAGAGCCGAAGGTCTGATGGCCGCCCCTCGGGAGCCGGGGAGCTCGGCCTCTTACTCCTGTTAGCTTTTAGGTCTTCATTGGTGCCATGGTGTCTCATGTTGTTGTTTGTCAGGCTTTCCGCTGTTCAAATTGGACGTCCACTTCTGGATACCAATCTGTGGGGGCAAGGGGGTCCTGGGGTGGCAACCACCACACAACACTTCCACCTTTCTCCTTCAAGCTAGACTGGACTTTTAATTGAATTGCACATCCATTCAAAGCCCGGCCTCTGTTGCTGCTCCAGCCCCGTCGACCCCCTTGTGTTGTCTTGGCTGTCCCAGTCATGGCGGCACTGTCTCTGCTCTGTGGTTGGTCATCTTGTGAACATACCGTGTCGTCCAGTCAATAGAGTAGCCGCAGCATCCTGCCGAACAAGACCAGTGTTTGTTGGCAAAGCCGCTCCTTATTCTTCAGGACCTATTTGTGATGAAATGTGTGTGTGTGTGTGCGTGCGTGTTCGTGGATGTGTGGCTGTCTTCACCAGGGTGGCCAGTGTGCAGAGTGAACCAGGCCAGCAGAACCTGCTGCTCCAGCCACCGCTGGGACGCAAGCGTGGACTCAAACAGGTAGGAATTCTGTTGTATTTATTCCCCACTGGAATTGAAGATGATATGACATGCAAATGTGATTTTGTCCAGCTGCGACGCCCCCTGCTGTCCATCCCAAAAACGGAACCCCGTGGACGCTCCGGAGCTCGACTGTCCACCACGCGCCGAAGCATCCAGCCCAAGAACAAACCCATGGGTAACAGTCAGAGCCTGTTGACACACACAGACCAAACACTGGCGGATGTCGCATCATGTTTTCACACACGTGTAAAAACACACAACACTCCCACTGTGGCCTGGAACTCCTAGATGAAGGACTACTGATGTTGTGTTGCTGCTTGCTTGTCCTCAGTACCGCACACCCCTCCACTTCTTTGTGCCCTCTCAACTAGCAGCACCACAGAGCGAACACCTGGGAGCATAAGCTCATATCTGTCCCCTCACTTTCTAGTCCCAGCGGATATAGGTAGTGATGGGCTGATGAGGCTTCATAAAACGGTGTCCTTATTTTCAGAGGCCACCAGATGGCGCTGTCTGCTCTAAAATCTTTATTTTTAAACAACCATTTCAGTGAAACCTCACATCATTTTTAAACCAAGAGCAGCAAAGACAAAGGTTAGAGCAGTGACCGTGGTCTAAGAGGTCCATGTTGAATCAGCACTTCAACAGCTGCCTTCTTAGTGAGGCAGTGTTGACATCATGAGGCATAGGCTGATGAGGCTTCATGAAACAGTGTCCTCGGTTTCAGAGCTCAGTTGGTGGCTCTCACTGTTTAAAAATGATGTTTCATTCACAAGGTTTTAGAGCCAAGAGCACCATCTGGAGGACACTGTTTCATGAAGCCTCCTGTACCCATCAGCGGTTGTCAGCACTGACTCTCCTCTGTGACTCAAACAGTAACCACCTTCAGTTCATTCTTCAGTCCTTGTTCACTTGAATGTCGACGAGGATGGTGTTGGGATTGGTTGTGGCGTCTCTGTGTGTCGCCTGCTCTGGTGCTGGCCTGCTCGGCATTTTAATGCACCTGGTTCATGGGCTTGTTTCCATGCAGTTTTGGCCATCAAAAGGTGTTTGTAGCTGGTTCAGCCCTGGAAAAACACGTGATTTTTCTGACACAAAGCTTGTCGTTTGAGGCGCTGGACCATGTCAAACATTGTCACATTCTGAGACCCAGCAACTCAAACGTTATTCAGCTGTGTAGTTCTGTCCACCTGTCAGTTGAGGAAGTGGCTCTTCGGTGACTGGGTGTCTATTGAAGCCAATTCAGGTCAAAATGTTAAGGAAGTCGGTGGGATTAGTGGTCCTCCAAGGTTCCTCTCTGATCCAGGTTTTCATGGACATGATTTAGTAGGCGTTCCATCTGTCTGTACCTCATGTTGTCTTGTTGATCTCATCGACGTGGGTGTGTCTAGACTTGTGACGCTGCGGGTCGTGATTCAGAAATCAAACTGATAATACAACAACACCACAGTATTTGGACCCGACTGCTTCTGTTTGTGCAAGCTGGTGTGGTTCCTGAGTGTGAAGCAGCTGACAATAGTTTGGAAGCCTGCTGTGACGTCAAGCTCCTAGCCAGACCAGGAATGAACTGACGGAGTCATGTGTCTCCATCATGGAGCGTGTCTCACACAAGCACACACAGACACACACACGGACTCACAACTGCGTCCTTGTCCCCAGACTTTGTTCCGATGTTGTTTGTAATTCCACCAAACTGACTCTTGTCACTCTGTTCTGTCTCACGCCCTGTGTTTCCAAATAAAGAAACTTTGTTGGACTGTGAAGGTGAGACACCAGCTTTAACCCCTCCCTCTCCACCCTGCAATGGCTCGCCCCTTTTCTCTGCACCCTCACCCAGTAGGGCGCTCTGCATGTCTGTCTTGCATCCCTCTCCTGGCCCGCCTCTCCCGCCCTCTGTCCCAGTCCCGCCTCCACTCCAGTGCTGATGTGTTAGCCAGTCCCTGGCGGAGTCAGGCCACGCTGCCTCTAAACTGTGTGCGGTGTGTGTGTTCGCAGCTCAAGGAGACCAGAAAAGATCGGTCACATTCACTGAGGCTCAAGAGCAGCAGGGGTCTTCAGCTGCTGCCAAGCCCCAAACTCCCGGCAGTGCCGAGCCACCGGACGAGGGCCGGAAGAGCAGTCCGTCTATCTCCAAGTCGCCGACCCTGGAGGTCCCCACAGTCTCCTCGGCCATGGTCACCGCTGACCTTCACACTCCTAACACGCAGGTAGGTACTGAAAGAGCTTCTCTGGCTCTGAACCTGTCCACTGCCTGACACTAGTGATGGGCTGATGAGGCTTCATGAAACAGTATCCTAATTTTCTGACCCCACCAGATGGTGCTCCTGGTTTAAAAATGATGTGAGCTTTCATTGATTATAAATCCAAAGATTTTACATCGGACAGCGCCATCTGGTGGCGTCTGAAAATGAGGACACGGTTTCATGAAGCCTCATCACTAACATTCATCCCAATGACGCCATGTTTCTTTTCCCTCCAGGTTCCATCAGCGATGAGCAGCAAGGAGAAGCGAGAGCAGTGGGGCCTCCGCAGCAGCCTCTCCCCTCCGCCCTCCATCTCCCGCCCCTCCACGCCCACACCACCCCCACGCACTTGCTCCCCTCTGCCTCTCTCTCGCACTTGCTCCCCCCTCCCCTTGTCTCGCACATCCTCACCGTTGCCTCCTCCGCTCCCCGTGCTGGTTACAGCACCTGCCCCAGGTCCGCCGCCCCCACCACCCTTGCCCGTCCCTCCTCTTATCCCCCCGCCCCCTCCCGGACCCTGCAGGATCAGAGAGAGTCCGGGTGAAGAGGACACCACCGCTCTGCTGCCACGCAGCGACACGCTGCTGCAGCTCAGCGAGGACGAGGGGACTGAGAACCCCCTTCTCACCCCGCTGCTGGCTGCTCCCTCTCCCCGCCTCTCACCCCTCCCTCTCTCACCTGTGGATCTCGACCTGGATGAGTCTCATGTGTGATGCTCAGCGAATGTTTAATGATGCTCAATTCAGAATGGCAGACAGACAATCCTCACTAGTTGTGAAAGGAACCTAGAAAGCCATTGTTTCCCGCCGGAAGATATTTTATGATACAGATTTGTCCATCCACAGCCATGTCTATTGTGTCATAGTTCAATATTATATAAATGACAGAATATAATATATATATGAAACTATGGAACAAATTATTCTTTTATACTTGGAAGGTTTTTAGATAACTAATATTATGAAAGAAGAATTTTCAATTTGTTCTTTGTTTATTTTTCACTGCTAAACTGTGTAGTGGTCGTAACCCAGGGATGGGCTGATGAGGCTTCATGAAACAGTGTCCTTATTTTCAGAGGCCTCCAGATGGCGCTCTCTGCTCTAAAATCTTTGGATTTGAACAACCATTTCAATGAGACCTCACATCATTTTAAACCATCTGGAAATGAGGACAGTGTTTCATGAAGCCTCACCCAGCCATCATTAGAAGTCTTTGTCTGGTCCCAGAAACCAGACTCCAGTCTGTCATCTGTGTGTTGGAGAATACAGTATATCCTGCAAAATATTTATTTTGTGACCAAAGACTAGTTCTGTGTTGTCGAAGTGGATAGAAACAGATGTTTTCTGTTGTTAGTTTGCTGTTGCCGTAGCCACTCTGCTTAGACGTTGTTGCTCATTCTCATGCCTTAACAGAAACGATATTAAAGCATAGTGGTATTATTCAGAGGCTTATTTATTAAACTTGACTGTTGTCATGAAGCTATGATGAATCGTGCCATACATTACACCAGTCCACTGTGAGTGTTTAGGCTTCTCAACGAAAACTGTGTTCCCTCTTGTGCAGAACATTTTATGTCCCTTGTTTCTTTCTGTAAGTGCCATTTACCAAAACTGTCTTCGTGTCAACTTTAAATAAAGGCATATATAAATAAATATAATAAGATAACTGTGTGTGTGTGGTTTCATTCTCATGCAGGAAAAAATTTGGTGTTTTCAACATCTTCCTAATCCCACTAGAGGGCAGTGTCTGTCGATTGAGCCTCGTAACGTTAGAGCATGAGCGACTGCTGGCAGCCATTTTTTATTTTATTTTAAACATCTCTCACGTTTAACTGACAAGCTGCCAGCTTTTCGCCTGTGCCAAAGAGAAGCACTTAGTTTTACACGTGACAATAGGGACCAGTGATGTGTTGAAGAACCAGCGTGTGCAGAGCAAGGCATTCTTAATGTTCGCAGTGACGCCTGAACGCATCATCCCAAATCATATTCCCTGATCGACTGTTTCATTTTCCACTGAAGGATTTTATCACAAGCATTTTTGTATTTTGAGGAACAAGAAGTTCTGATAAAATGAAGATTGCTCATTAAAATAATGCCATTTAACATTTCAATTCAACTATTATGGTGAAGAAACACACACAGGAAGTGGGGAAATATACTCATTAGTTCACTTTGTGACATTGAGCAGTCATGGGCTGATGAGGCTTCATGAAACAGTGTCCTCATTTTCAGAGCCCACCTGATGGCGCTGTTGATTTAAAAATGATGCAAGGTTTCATGGAAATGGTTGTTTAGATCCAAAGATTTTAGAGCAGACAGTGCCATCTGGTGGCCTCTGAAAATAAGGACACTGTTTCATAAAGCCTAACCAGCCCGTCTGCTGTAAAATGTTTGGACTTGAACAACTATTTCAATGAAATCTCACATCATTTCTAAACCAAGAGCGCCATCTAGTGACCTCTGAAAATTACAACACTGTTTCATCAACCTTGCAATACTGTTTCATGATACCTTCATGATCACTGGGTGGCAACCTTGGTTTAAAAATAACACAATCCATTAAAATAGCTGTCTAAAACCATAAAGCTGAGAGCGCCATCTATTGGCCTCTGAAAGTGAGGAGGCTGCAACATGAAGCTTCATCAGTCCAACCGTATTGTAACAAAGGTTGACGGCAGTTGAAGTATTTGACAGTAGTACTGACTTTTGTTTTTACTACAGGCTTGTTTTGTTTGAAAGTTTGGGGTGAAACTGAAACACCAGTGCATACACAGTTCATGTCCGTGACCTTGTACTCCAGTCATGAGGCAAAGCTCTGAACCAGAGGTCACCTGTTTTCTATGGAAGCTCTTGAGTGATTCAGGCAAACACATGCTGTGTCGGGATCCTTAAATGGCCGATCCACGTGACTACAAGAAGAGCACGGTGAACTTCTCCATTATTAATCTTCCTCGTCACCGAGAGCCAGTGGAAACTGGGCCTGACGACCAAAGCAGGTCAGCGGGGAACATGACGTTGCTGGACGACGGCTCTTCTCAGAAGGTGCCGGGTCTGTAGGGCAGTTCAGAGCGGGGCAATGCTGTAAACACGAAGAGTGTGATTTCATGGTTGAAGCCTCAGTCCACAACATTTATACTGTGCAAACCGCTCACGACGGTATTAACATCAGGTAATATTATAAGCTACATACAGGATCAACACTATTTCTACAATTATCTTGGTAGGTTTGCGTATAAAAATGCGCTTTTGTCCTTTATTGCAGTCAGTGACTTGCTGATGAGGCTTCATGAAACAGTGCCCTTATTTTCAGACGCCACAAATGGCGCTCTCTGCTCTAAAATCTCTGGATTTAAACAGCCATAACAATGAAACCTTACATCATTTTTAGACCAAGAGCGCCATCTTGTGGCCTCTGAAAATGAGGACACTGTTTCATGAAGCTTCATTTGCCCATCACTAGCGACAGTGCGTCAATAAGAACTGATTTATAATCTCCAATTTCAGACAACACTAAAGAAGTGGAGAGACTCACCTTGTGGCCAGAAGTTGTGACTTCACAGGTCAAGAATTTTATGTTGACTTTTATTTTGCGCTGATCATGCACAAGTCGAATGGGATGAACACAACTGATATCAAGGCAGGTGACACATGCATCCAGTTTATTTGATGGTGATCACATACTTCTCCCTACAATGTCAGTGCATTTCGTGTCAGCAAGATTCCCATGGAAATCAGAACAGTGAATTTACAGTGGAAAAAAAAAAAAATCCTTACCAACACGCCACAGACGGACAGGTCGGTGTGACACACACATACATACAGTATAAGGCACCAAAACATGGAGGGAGCAGCGTAGGATGGCAGGGCTGTGTCAGCAGCTGATCCAGATAATTCAGTTCTGTTTGTGACTTGGATTGAGAACCACGGGTGAAGTCGACAGCTTTAAAATGATCAGGCTGTAAACAAGCAGTCACTGACGGAAAAGGTCTCAAGCGTTGACCACAACCAAGCTGAGAATCGGCTGTAAACATGGCTCCACACTTCACACACCTGGGAAACCAGACGCATTTGTTGGACGTCGCCCGCTAATCTATGACATCACAGCGCAGTAGATCACCAAATACATGTTGCTGAAAAACACTTGCTCATGCAGCATTCGCAGGCAGATTCCAACTGTACTCTAGCGCCACCCAGTGGACAGCAAATGCATGTAAGGCGGGCGTCAATAGGACATCAAATATTCATACAAAATAAAGCAGATCCACCTGCCATGGAGCCATTATTTTACATCAGTGCGATACATGTAACGTGTGTATGGATCAGTGGCTGTAGGTGTCTGTAGAAAGTGTCACTCAAGTGCTATTACAACACAATATGTAATGGCTATTATACTAAATTCAACCAGCTATTGTGTTCTTCAGTTCAAAGAAAATAAATAACAGCCAAAACAAAACAAATATAGCGACGCAACTTTCATGAAAAGCAATAAACATTGGTCCAAATAAGAGGGAGAAGGTTCGGATTTAAGTTCATGTCAAATGTATTTTTACTACACTTGGCAATGGAGTAGTAATTCTTTCCCAATAGAAACTTCTCTGACACCTTCTGACTAGTGATCTTGTATAGTATACATGATTTCATACTACAGTAAAGTGTATAGTGGAACAAAATAAATGTGATTCCTATTCCTTCATTTTAGTGGTTCTGTTGCTGATCGTCGTAGGTGAGAAGTTGTGATGGGCTGGCGAGGCTTCATGAAACAGTGTCCTTATTTTCAGAGGCCACCAGATGGCGCTCTCTGCTCTAAAATCTTTGGATTTAAACAACCATTTTAATGACACCTCCCATCATTTTTAAACCAACAGCGCCATCTGGTGGGCTCTGAAAATTATGACACTGTTTCATGAAGCCTCATCAGCCCACCTCCAGTGAGAGGACAGCAGGCTCGAGTTGGAATCCCTCAGTAAAAGAGAGAACGATTAAAACCATTCACATATTTATTATGTTTCATTTCACAGCAAATCTAAACACTGCGTTCACGCAAACAGCAATCGGCTAAATGCAGTCTGAGGCACAAGCGTGACAGAAGTGAAGGTTTTGCACTGAGATCATGGTACAGTTTTTTGATTGTTGAACATGACCTTGTCTTCAGGTCAAAGTTGAACACACGACGACATGTTAGTGGCCTGTACAATAACACTGAGGAATCCTGCTCATGATTATTTACGGGTTAATTCTTTTGCTCATGTTATTCAATGAAGCCCAGAACAGCTCCAAGGTTAGTAGTTGGATGGTTCGTCCATTTCAGACTTGAACACATGTTCTGCTGTCTGAATGTTCGGCTTTAGAGACATAGATCCAAGTGAGTTTCCTCTGAACGTGTTAAGGCTGAGGGAGTAAATGGAGCAGCTGTACAAGACAGTTATATAAAAATGTAATCAGCAGTACAAAAAGATTGTACCCAGAGGCTTCATCGACATATTTCCCAGTGCGTCTGCGCAGTTCAGGCTCACGTTTCCTCCCCACCGTGACACACGTCCCTGCATCGCCATCCTCCACGATCCAGTTTAAACAAAGACTAGGACTTGAAAGCGGAGTTTTTTGATAGCAGTTTGTGGTAGATCCAGCCGTCGCCCTGGCAACAAGACAGACGAGTCACTTTGTGTCAACTGCAGAAAGGTCAGGTCAGGTGAACCAATGTGAGGCGCCGATCCAGACCAGAACCACAACTCAGAGATGCCATCTTTTTTTAACTTGTTTATCCCATCTTTTTTCAACTGTTGCCTTACAGTGTCATAAATCAGCAGAGAAGAACACAAATTCCACTTGTGCTGAAGCAGTTTTCTCACCTCCTTGTTGAAGTATCTGGTCCTCCATGCAGTTTCAGTCTCGGCTCGGTGCCTCTCCTCGGAGCGCTGCCTCTCCTCCAGGACCCTCTTGTGCTCTGTAGCTTTCTCTATTTCCTTCTGCCTCAGTGCGTCAGTGACATGCTGCCAGAGGCGTCTGCAGGGACCACAGAAGGAGTCAAGACATCGTCGGCACATTTTAAACCTGGCGTCCTTGTCCCACCTGGACTCGGTGGGTCCTTGCTTCTCAATGGGGCGGACCTGTTTTCTGGTGACGGGCAGTTTGGTGACGTCCACGACTCTAGTCTCTCCATTTGTGTAGCTAAACTCCAGGGCACCGTTCCACTCGCCTTGCACCCGGCAAACCACGGCATTGGTGGGGTTGTGCTTCACCTCTGCGGTTACTCTGAATATGGAATAAATGATTCTATTCTTTAATGCACCAGTAACACGGGACAAATGATTCTGATATGTCAGCCGACAATCTCCACCTCACATTGGGACAGCTTCACCTAACTACTGAAAAGCTAGACAAAACGTTGATGCATTAGCATTTGAGTCAGCAGTTTAAGTCGATGTTATTGCTGTAAACTTATTGTTGGGAGCGTATTAAACCAGACCTAGGCAAAGTGCGGCCCGGGGGCCAAATGCGGCCCTTTGACTGTATTTATGGGGGCCTCCTGGAGTCAGAGCAAAACTATAAAACTGACATTGTTGTTGTCTCTGACATTTTGTCTTATGGATTGTTTTTTGTTTATTATGATGTAACTGAAACATAACTTTCTTGTTTAATTATTTTTCTAAATCTTTTCCGTTGGCTATTTTAGGAGTATTTCTTGTCCCTTAAAATACATCAGAATTGAAAGTAAATTTTGAAATGTATGAGCCACATTGACAATCTTTAAATGGAATGTGGTTTAAATTAAATAAAACACAACAAACCAACAGTTTCTATGCATTTTTACAGTGTAGATTCATAATCACACATGATTTTTATTTTCTATTTTCTCTTGTCCTCCTCTCTTTGTGTTTGACGGCCCTTCTCAACGGTCACAATATATAACCCGGCCCCTTGGGACATTTAATTGCCCACCTCTGTATTAAACGCTGAAAGCTACTAATAAATGACCAATGCTACCGACCATAAAAACCATATACTTGAAGCATACATTGAATATTCTATATTGTCATTGCTGTTCGTTTTTCTTTCTCTCTCTGCAGCTGGTTTAGAAAAAGAAGCTACAGTTCAGTAGCAGAAACAAAATATGTGAAGCATCTTGAAACTGCTGAAAAATACTGAAAATATCAGACAAAATGAAACCTCAGCTACTTTTGTCGAACAATAAAACAAAAGAACAATGCAACTTTACATGCAACATTACAAGAGATGGCCACAGCTGTACGACTGCATGAATCCATATCTGGTCTATAACCCACTGGTGCAGCTGCGCAGTCCAAGTAGTGGAATGGTCAGAGATTTCCGTGCACCAGCTTAGAAATGCACAATGATACGTGACATCATTTCTGCCCCAGACACTGTTTCATGAAGCTTCATCAGTGCATCACTAGGGAAAAATATATAACTATAAACTCACTATGAATAACAATTATTTTAAAATGATGCCAGTATTGGGCCGATATTATCGAACAACCCTAGTGGAAACCAGCTAATCTACATGTTACACAATTCTCAATTTTGTTCTTCACTTGAGGGAGCAGAAGAGCAGCTGCAGCACAGAAATGGAAATAAGTAAAATAAAATCACTAGCAAAATCAATAGCAAATTAGAATCAACCGTTTTTTATCACAATGTTTATGTTGACGTATTTGTCAACGCTAATTTCAACCTTGAGACAGTGTATTGTGTCGATTCCTGCATCCGTTTCAGACTCAATGGAGCCATCAAACTCAAAAACTCACTTGTGTAGTTTGCCTCCATAAAAGGGTTTGGTCTGGAAGGTGATGATGGCAGCGTAGCCCGTCTTGCTGCAGTTGATGTTGACTTTGCCGCCGAGCTCCACCCACGGAACGGTGAGGATGGAGCGGGCGTACGCACAGGGCAGCGTGAAGGTGTACTCCTCATCGTGCTCCAGCAGGGACAGGCAACCTGATGAAGAAAAGGCAGGCAGTGAGATGACACATAAGGTTGTTAAAGCCAGAGTGACTCACCTTCCCCAATCATGGACACTCCGATGGACATGCCCATGAACTTGCTCTTGGTCCACACGTGCGTGTTCACACACATTTTCCTCTCCTGACACTCTGCATAAAAGCCTGAAACAGGAGGATGGTGGGACACCTGCTCTGCTACAAAGCGCACTTGGTAGCAGTCCTGGGAGGCGGTGGGCTCCGCAGCTTCCTGTGATGGCTCTTTGGAAGAATCTGCTCTTTTGGGAACCTTCCAGGAGCAATGGAAGGTCTCACCAATGATGGGGTTGTAGGGTTTTTTGGCGATGGCGCCTTTGCGGCCCTCGTGAAAAGAGGTGAGGTAGTACTCCACGAAACGTACCATGCGGTCCTCTGGGCTGGTGCCGTCAGTGATAGTGACAAACAGATCCGGGTGGGACATAAAATCGGCGTACATTTCCAGCAGCGAGCGTTTCTCCAGAATGAAGGTGGGAAGAACAACCTGGGGGAAAATGTCAAAAACAAAAAAAAAAAAAAACAGAAGTTGATCATTCTAGCAAGTCACCTGTTCCACGGCAGGTGAGACATATTAAAAAAAGGCTTGTAACACAGGGAAACATGTGTCCTGGAGAGTTCGGCTCCGATGCAGACTGACCCTGATGCATGTGTTTAATCAGCAACCTGAGAGCAGGATATCCAAATACTACGACAAGGTGACCTTGAAAGATAGAGTGACCGTGAGGGACTCATTGAGGGACACTTGGTTAGTGTACCTGCGAGATCAGCGGCGACAGCACAGTTTGGTTTTCTTGCTCCCCTTCTATCTGGTGGTGCTGTTTTGTTGCTTTTTTCTTAGATGCTATTGTTCATTTGCTTAGTGGCTAGAGTGAAACATGTCTGACACAATAGTTCACTTCAGAGGAAGGAGGGGGGAAACATGAGTGTGGATCTTGGACTGATGATTATATGAGTTGAAGTAAGTCCAACAATAAACACACTTTTTAAAGTGAGAAACAAAGGGCAGCAGAACGCTACACTGGGCTATGTCAGAGCATCAGTACACAGACGTGGATGTTCACGCTCCAGCACCTAGTGGTCCAGACTCGACTGAGTGAGGGATGTTCACGGTGTCTGCGATTATTCAGTGAAAGTATTTTAAACTTTCTCTGGTCAGAGCTGAGCGACCTGAGATAAATGTGCTAAGATCTATTGCACTGCACCATTTTCACCTGCTTTTGGTTGAGTAATGTAGATCACAACTCACACTTCATCTGGGTCTGTGACGTTATCAGTACAAGTTTGCTGCATCAGAAAGTCCAACATGACCTTCAGTGAATATGTGAGAGGTCTAACCTTGATCAACTTTCAGGGGCCCTGACATATGGTGGGTGCGTTTATTTAATCATTCAAAGTTTGAATCTATCAGTCAAGCCAACTTCATTGAACATTCTTAACAGTTCTGTGGCATAAGTGACAGTGTTCGATGTCTCACTAAAGGTAAGCATGCTGTACATCTTCTCCTTCATCTAAGTTGATCACAAATACAAAACTGTAAGAAAAAGCAATAAAAGCAGTTTGGAACACCACTTAAACAATAGAAATATATATATATATATATATATATATTTAACTAGAGCTGACGTAGGTTTGAAAAGGCACATGCAGTAGTAAACAACTCGACACCTCTCTGCCTGGGTTGTTGTAGGTAGTTCAAAGACCATTTGGTTTAAGTACCACACACAAGCATAACAATGACTGTTTCAAGTGTAAGAGAACATGGAATAAAAGGAATAAAAATATGTGTGGGAACAACAGACTTCAGCGTTGTATGGACTTTAAATTATTTTTTTCCACTACATTTGGAACTTGACCTACCCGCGTGAGGTCCATGCCGAGCTTCAGCTGTGACAGCAGGTGTAGGATGACGCTGCGTTCCTCCTCCACTGCACCCAGATCCTCCTCTTTGTCTGAGAAGGAGTCCTCCAACTCATCCTCGGCCTCAATGTCTTCCTGCTCCTGCACGTCGGATCACTTACTTTAATTCAGTTATACTTCATATTTAAGGATAGGAAAATAAATCACATGAATAAAGCCTACGTCTACCGCAGCGCAGCGATAATCTTTGTGTCTTACCCCTGAAAAGTTGCAGGACTCTGGGCTGCTGAGCTCCAGGCGGTTCCCTTCAAGAGCCTCCTCCTGGGTGGTGAAGCTGCCCAGCGAACTGCTACCGTTTTTCAGTATGTCAGGCAGTTTGGGCTCCAGCCACTCGATGGTGGGCCCTGATGTAGATGGGGGGAGCAGAGATGCAGTCTCAGAGGTAGTCATTTTAACTAGCCCCCCCTCCCACCAAGGCCCCCCAAACTCTCACAGTCCTCACACAGAGCGCCACACAATCGGTTGCCTCCACACGCTGAGCTGCCCAGCTAGTGACTGGACAGACAGCTCTTTCTCAGAAGGCTTGCTTTCAACCAAAGAAGAGTGTAACTGAAGCCCTTTGGTCAAGTATCAGGATTCAACAGGAAACAGGCTCATCGTCTGATTGGCTTAACCAGCAGGGCCATTTTTATTCATGTTTCAAGGTGGGCAGAGCTCATTCAAATTCACAGTGTGTGTCCGGCCTGACAGCTTAATCTGATTGGCTGCAAGAAACCTCATGAAATATGCATTCAGTAATGAGATCTACTGGGCAAAAAGCTGGGCATTTTCTATCATCCTGATGGGAGATAAACACTGTGTTGTTGTTACAGAATCCAATCACAAATATCTTGTCACCTTTGGGTTGTGACGGAGCGTTTTGACATGAGGAGATCTAGTTACGTTGGAGGCAGGTCATCAGAATAGGTATAGTTCCACATCAATAATGCAGAATAATTCCACTGACCAGTCAGCACAAACACTGCTCTACATCAGACGCAGAGCTGGTATACGCAAGCCTTAGGTTTATGCATGCAGAGTCAGTGAAGCTGCTGTTACTGTGACACTGAAAACATTGGAGTGGGCCGAGCAAACACATGGTCATACAGTAGATTCTGACCTCCCAGGGCACTCCTCTGTCGGGCCACCTGCTGGATGTGCAGGATGTGCAGGCACTCGTTCAGGCAGTTCATGGTGGCCATGGAAGTGGCCTTCAGCATCAGCAGGTCCTGATCCAGAGGTGACAGGCCGGGGGCTGCAGGAAGCCCCTCGATGCTCTGCATCAACTCTCGGTGCTGGCCCTGCGCTTGAGTCATCATCTGGAAGGAAAACATTCAAAGTGAGTCAGGATTCACCTAAAGGAGCAGGTTGTTGGGAGCAAACATCCCATTTACAGTACTCTAGGAATCATCATCAAGAATTGTGTGTATGAAGACATGCATATGTAACAACAATAATAATGTTATGAACTGTATCAGGATGCAGAGACTTGCAGGTCAGATCAGAGTCGACCCTTCTCACCCTGGACATGGAATGTTTGTTCCTCTTCCCTCTGGCAGGAGGCTACGGTCCATCCAGACCAGAACCTCTTGTCACAGGAACAGCTTCTGCCCCTCGACATTCAGACTTTGTGAACAACCCTTGTTGTTTGTTGGTTATTTATTTAACCTTCTATACTTACTTCTATTTATACTGTTTATTTGTATTCATATATTTTTATTTTATCTTAATTAATTTATTATTATTATTATTATTATTTTGTTCATTATTGCACAATGTACCAAAGCACTTTTCTATTTGGTGGGATCCTGATAATTCTGATAATGCAGTCATTGGGTCTTTTTACTTCATCATGTTTCTTTCTTCTTCTATGCATTTACCAAGTTTTCAACTATCTTATTCACTCAGGAACAGGTATTCAAACATTGTTGTGCGTGTACTGAGAAAGACAACAGCACCTACTGGTGGGTAAATCACATCATTGCATGTCTCAATAATTCAGCGAGCCTCTCCTGTTTACCTCTCTGGCGTCCACCAAGTGATCAGGCAGCAGGGACCGCTTGCTAGAGTAAAGTGCAGAGCTCTTGTTGATCTGGGACCAGTTGAATAGGGAGCCGGGGTTTTGGCTCGGCCGGCGCACGGACATGGGCGAGCTGCCGCTGCCCTGAGAGGCCATTGAGTAGCTTCTGGACTTGGGCGGTGGATTGCTCTGTGGAACATAACGCAACATGCGTTAACAATATCAATAGACAACAAATGTCTTCTTTTGAATACATCTGCCATAGTATTATCCACAAAGTATGTTTTTGCATGAATTTGTGAATTGTCCATTTGAGTCAATTTTGTCTGGCTTGCTCCAGCCAGTAGAGATGAATTGCTCAGCCCAACACTCGTCCTCATGACCGCTTCTATGAGAGCACATGTGCAATAATGATATAGGAGGTAAATGTCTTCTGAAGCAGAGACAACTGGCAGACATAAATTGGAATCTTAACAGCATAACAACAATACCACAGAGTTCTGAGAGACAGATAAACAAAATATTTCTAAATAAAGCGTGATCACAGTGGCAGTCAGCTATTATTAAAGTAGCCAAAAAAAAAACCCAGGGGAAAGATCAGGAGAATCACACTGTTTTTTCTTTTCTAAACAGAATTTGTTTGTGTGTGTGCTACCTTACCTTCCCCATGGCTTCTGTGTGATGCTGTGTGCAGATCTGTAGTCTGCTCACCCAATGCTGCCTCTCTTTGGCATCAGTGGCTGAAACAAACAGCAAAGAAAGGTGAAACGGTATCATAGAAACACCTGGATAAGAGAGCAGTGATTTTTATATGTTTTGCATTAGCTAATAACCGTACTCTCTTTTCAAAGTTAAGTCTGTGCAATAGCAGTGCCGAAGTTGCCATTTCTGTGACACTGCGTATAATCTCTTTGCACAAAGGCAAATATGATATGATAGAGTAAAACACAGCACAAACTACGGCGTGAATAATACACGCATTGCCAAGGAGGGTGTGTGCAATGACTAATGTGTAATGACAGAATGGCATGGTTGTTATTAAACGGAGCGTTGATGATGAGAAGAACTTACCCCTGAGCTTGTACTGCTCTCCGCTGATGGCATTAACAGTGAAGGTGTGAGAGTCTTCATCACTGGGGGATATGACAGCACCAGCCAAAGGCAGCATTCCACGGGGCTTTTGGGGTCGTGATTGCTCATTGACAAAGTATTCCAGCAAGCCTGCCTCATTATTCAACACAAAGAACCTAGAACATAGTGTAAAGAACATATTAGAAGACAGAATGGGTCGATAGGTTTACTGCGGTGGACACCAACCTGTACTGCCAGCCTGTTACTAAATTGGTGTACTTCATCAAATAGCCATCAATGTTCTCCATGTGATCACTGCAAAACAACAAGAAATGGCAAGCACCTTAAGAATAACTGCGAAAATAACCAACAGCGACTCACTCAAGTATAGTTACAAAGAATGTTAGTATCTAAAGCGGGATGCTACAGTTAAATGGAACTGAAACCAAAGGCATGAGCAAAGCATAACGAGTGTTTTGCTAATGTGACTTCACGAATCTGACTATGCGACAGGCTCGTACCAACCTATATTGCCAGCTTTTCGCACTCGCTCTGCCAGAGCTCGGGGTCCTGATCTGGGGGAATACATCCAGCTTGCCCTCCGGGTCGGTCGTCCGAGGAGCAGCGGTATCCCCTTGCATAGTCTCCGGCAGTAGAGCCTCTTCCTGATGCCGAAGTAGCCTAGCTAGCTAAGCTAAGTCGTGGCAGGCGTGGTACACAAGACGTTTAAATTCAACTGTAAGGTAGAGGTAAAAGTCCCAAAGAGAAGGTGCATGCAAACCTCAGACCGTTATGTATCTCCAGGGAAAAGCAGATGACAAAACATGTCTATTCCCCTGTCAGTGAGGGAAGCTTGCTACCATTAGCCGCTAGCTCGACTGCTATTTACTGCTGTGGCAGGAAAGTCATGTGACTAGATTCCAGCAAGCAGACGGCGTGACGTCATAGAGTCGCACATATGGTTATAATGCAGTTTATACCTGAAAAATCGCAAAGTATAGAATGTGAAACATGAAATAAAAGTAGTAATATGAGCGACAAAATGAAAAAAGGTCTCGTTAAACCCTCACATTGGGAGGTAGAACCTGTGTAGGGCGTATAAGGAAGTTGACTTCAGACGGAGGTACGAAAGAACAACGAGAGCTTCGTTTCAGACGCTTTAGGTGCGCCTCAACATGGCTGGGAAAAAAGTCTGCATCATCGGATCTGGCAACTGGTAACACATCTTTTTAGGCCTTAAAGTCAGACAGTACAACTCGCATTATGAGTGTTTTCATTTGGTCATGTCAACTTGCGTGTACCGACCTGGTCATTCGAAACAAGCCTTTTATAAAAAATGAAAGATCAGATGGTGATCTTGTTTCATCGTATTATTGACCTAAAATCTATTATTATTGATTATTTTAATTTTTTTAACTGGTTGTCCGGAAATTGTAAACCGCAAATGTGAATAGACTTAGTCAACATTACGTATTGAACGGCCTGTGGGGATAAAATAGAGGAAAGGACAGTTAGAAAAATAGCGGACATGAGATACCCTAGTAACGTTTATAGCAAGTACAATAATAGTAATAAAGTCTGGTCAATACCCAGATGGAATCTATCTTTTTGAAGTATAACTATGATTTTTTTTTTTGTTTAGAAGAAATACTACATAATATGAGTGTATTTTGCAAAGTAATGTAAAACACTCTACTACCAATATGGTTGTTTTTGGTGCAGCATGTCTTAGTCCATTTGGTTTCAAATGAAAAGAAAATAGCTGTGCTCAGTTCCAGTCTAGTCATGCCCGCTCTTAATCCTCTCTCTCTCTCCAGGGGATCATCCATAGCCAAAATCATAGGGCGTAATGTGAAAGTGTCCAACCGATTCAATCCTCTGGTGAACATGTGGGTGTACGAGGAAGAGATAGAAGGCCGAAAACTGACGGAGATCATCAACACGGAGCATGAAAATGTGAAATATCTGCCCGGTCACAAGTTGCCGAAGAACGTGGTATGTTTGACAGCTCTTTGATTACACTCATATTTACTGACAAATCTCATGAACAAATGAAATCCTCACACTGTCTGCACAAGCACAGCAGTCTGGGATGTCAAGTTTCTGCTTAAAAAACTTTCAACGGAAACAAAAGGGGCCTTTTCTCCAGAGCTGTTTTCCCAAGAGGTACATTTCAGTACCTGAGTCATTTTCCATTTGGTGTTTTTCTGTTGCATATTTACTACAACCTCATTAGAAACTCAGGAGTGCATCTCACAAGCAGTAAAGCCTGTCTATACCATGGCAATGTTTGACCTCAATTCACTTTTGTTCTATTTCTTACTCGATTAATAAATGGCAAAGGTGTCTCCCTGAAGGTATTAAGACGACGTACATGAGGTATCATTGTGGAAATGCAGTTGAACAAAGTGTGTCCATATGTGTTTGTACTTGAAGACAACACACGTCAGCAACAGCACTGTGTAAAAAGCAAACATTCATGCAACATGCAGAAGGATAATGCATTACGTGTGTTTTCTCCTCTCTGACCGCACAGGTGTCACTTTTGGCTTCTGACTACATCCTCGTGTTTTTTTTTTTAAATAGCACTTTATACTGTAACCAGTGGAACCTTAAGAACATATTAGATTTGTCCCCTTCCTGACTTGTGGGCAGCAGTTGTATAAGTCACTGGAGTTAAACATTCTCACTCCCAAGGCCTCCAATATTGACTATCTTCAGGTGGAGTTCTGTGTCTGTTGCTGGCACTGAATTCAGCCTTCCGTGCTGCATGTTGATGTGTAGGCGTTTCATGCGGGCAGTTGGGGCACAAGGGACATGATCAGAAGCTCTCTTCACTCTATTGTGTGAGATGTCACTTGGAATATTATACTGCCTAATGTGGCTCTCACCATGACTCAAACGCACGTTGTTTGAGGTGCTTTACAGACCATGTAGCAAGTCTGTTGTCACAGAGTGAAAGGTTGCCATCCCATGGTTAAGTGCCATCCCACTGCTGACTCAGTGTCAACATGGGACAGAAAAGTCATTTGATGCCTTGGCAGTGAGAATGTGTTGGTATAAACCAGGATTAGAGACGGATTTCTTTACTTTTGCTGTATAAACATGGGTTGGGTTTCTTTTCATTCCTGTCATTCTGTGGCTCAGAATTTGGATAGCCTTCATTCGATTTGATATTATAGTTATCATGCCCCCTCAAAAGCTGTGCTTTTGTGGGACTGACTTCCAAACTTGGTGGTGCCTGGCAGGCAAGTCCTCTAGGACCCCTGCAGTCCTGAATCTCGCTCATGCTGCAAGACAGGAAAACTTGCCGAAGATGTTTGATAAATCCTTTTATCTCTCTTGACCCTTCGACCTCAGGTCACAGTGCAGACAGTGTGCAGCAAACACCATACCTAAAGGAACGTACGTATATCAGTAATCTTGCTGTCAAGTTCTTGTTGAAGAAAATTCATGAGCAAGTATGAAAGAATTGGTGTCATGCCTTGCAGTTCTGTTGAATTCCACTAGTGCTGGAATTGCCACTGTTTTTCTTATATTCCATGTGCAGAAAGGGCGTGAATGTTCACGTGGTCTTATGGTTGATGGATTTACTATTAACAATGCCTCAGATGTGTGCAGAAAACTGTATGTGCTCTTCCTTTAGCGGTTGTGTTATTTACTTAATATGTCAGGGAATGGCTGAATGAAAGCAAGGCTGAAGGTCAGTGGACCACCCTTCTGAAATCTCTCTTGCGGTCGGTGGAGAAGCTTGAGTGCGTTGGAGCGGAATGACCAGCAGGTTGATCGAAAAGAAGTCATGACTCCCATCTGTTAAGAAGAACTAAGTAAGCGGGCCTTCTTTTGAGGAAGTAAGCTCGTCTTAACTTAAGATGCAGTGTTCTACACAGAGAATGAGAGAGGTATGTGGGTGAAATTGTCTTGTGGTGAACAGCACAGTTTTCTGTTGAGGAAACAATCGAGATAATAAACATGACACTTCTATTTTTGTGCTACAAAGCTCTGCAAGTGATGTACTATATTTATGGTGTTTTCAGCATCTAATACTATTATGTCAGGGAATGTTTCATCAAACATTATTGAAAAACTGGTCAGCTGGTTAGCAGGCAGCATTACACAAATGTGTGTGTTTTGGGGAAGTGCTTTACTGCTTACTGTCAGCCAGTGCAATCTGCAGCACATTTTGTTGTCTGTGTGAGAGATTTGGGTGACGTGTGTAGACATTTTCCTACGGGTGTCGTCTTGCAAGTTGCGACATGTGAAAAAAGAGTCAAGGCAGAGGCACCTTTTTATGCGTCTGGAGATATGGAATGCTTCTAAGCTAATGGGGCATCTGCAAAACGTGAAAAAATGGACGCCTGGTTTTTCCCAGCAGGACGCCCTAAATGTCCGATCATTAGTGCCTGTATAACAGACTTCTCGTAGTGTCATCACACTGGTTTTCATGAAAAGGAGGTTTCGAAATTAGCACATTATCAACCCTTTTGCAACCAGAGCTTGGCCGCCATGTTTGTTTACCAGCATAACCTCGCGGTTATCCACACTCGCGAGTCGCGGCATGTGTGGCATGGAAGCGCGCTATTATTGATGGGATTTCTGAAACCGCCGATAAGTTCCGAACTTTAAACAGTCGTTTACAAAACGAACTCAGAGCTTTTTAATCTTGGGAGTATTTCTTTTGCTCCCCACACTGCCCAGTGCAGTGCAGAGAACTGCGGTGGATCGCACAGCGCCTGGCGGATGCGTGAGAAATGCGACTCCTGCATCTGAATGTGTTACTGTGGCAACATCGACTGATCTCTGTTAGCCTTTATTATTTGACTCAAGTGTTTATTTGTTATTTATTAAATCATTATTGTACAAACAGATGTTTACAGCTTCTTTTTTACACAGCCAGTTGTTCTTATTACGTGTTGAGAACGGATTGGGGGCGGGATTATTGGCTGGGGGCGGGGCTTTGGACGCTCTGTTTCGAAATCTTAGCTAAAACCCTGCCGGCTTGTAAGATATTTTCATGTTCTAGAGCTAGGAAGATTTACAGACACAAAAATACCTTCTGTGCAAATAGATGTGTTCCCTTGAGTATTTTTTTAGTTCCTTTAAATCAAGCATCTCAGTCTCATTTCTTACTAGATAGCGATTCCGGACATCACCGAAGCAGTGAAAGGCGCCAAAATCCTCGTCTTTGTGATCCCGCATCAGTTCATTGGCAACCTGTGCGACCAGATGAAAGCTCACATCACAGAAGGAGCCATTGGAATCTCTCTGATCAAGGTCACTCATCTGTGTTCACGCTGCAGTGCGGCGCCAAAGCAATGCTTCCTCACCTTCACTTTCTTGTGTTGTTCCTCTGGGGGCAGGGCATTGACGAAGGACCTGATGGGCTGAAGCTCATATCACACATCATCCGTGATAAGCTGAATGTTGATGTCAGCGTCCTGATGGGGGCTAATATCGCCAGAGAGGTGGCGGAGGAGAAGTTCTGTGAAACCACTGTCGGTCAGTCTGGTCCTGTTTTGTGACTTCATGTTTTGTCTGTGTTGTCCCAGTGTGTTTCACTTCCCAAATTATGATATGCCATTTAAATTAGGATCCAAAAATGAGGCCAATGGTCAAATCTTCAAAGAACTGCTGCAGACTCCAAACTTCCGGATCACTGTTGTGCAAGAGAGTGATACAGTGGAGATGTGTGGAGCTCTGAAGGTGCACTGACTGGTTGTTCATCTCCTTTCACCCTGTCCTTCCCAGAACTCTGGTTACTTCCCACCTTCTTCTTGTGTTCCAGAATATTGTGGCTGTGGGCGCGGGGTTCTGTGACGGACTGGGATTTGGGGACAACACCAAGGCGGCAGTGATTCGACTGGGCCTGATGGAGATGGTTGCCTTCTCCAAGCTGTTCTGTAAGAGCCCAGTGAGCTCCAGTACCTTCTTGGAGAGCTGCGGTGTGGCCGATCTCATCACCACATGCTATGGAGGACGGAACCGCAAAGTTGCCGAAGCGTTTGTCAGGACTTCCAAGGTGAGGTCACTGGGAAAGGCTTGGTTGAAACTTGTGTGACTGAATTTGCTGCAGTTAAAATTCAGCCATATCTCCATTGCCAACGCTGCTGTCCTTCCCTTGCACAAAACTCCAGCAGAGTGTATTCTAGGCCGCCCTGGGCGCCTTGAATGGCAGTTCCTTTTCGACCAGCTGTGGTCTCTCACTCCTCTTTTGTGCTCCACTCATGTTCCTCGCTAATGTCATCGCTTCCAATCTTCTTGTCACCTGACTTTGTCCACTGATTCCATCACTTGTTTCTTATCCTGTTGAAGTCTGATTTTTGCTCTTTGTTTCAGTGTTCCAATTTTTGAATATGTATTGTGTTCAAATCTTTCTTTTTTGGGCAACTTCCTCTTGCTGTGTACGCTTCTCCCATTGACTCCTTTGTTTACGCTTCATGTGCACAATTTCTTCCTTTATTTCAGTCTTTATCTCATGCATTTTCTTGATAATTATTTTGATCTCATTTTATGTATCTTACCATATGGTGAATGGCTCTTACTTATAGCCCCTTCCATGCATGTCCTGCCACCAAAGTCTCCCATCCATGCGCATAATCACACGTTGACAGCAGCAGGCTGTGATGTCTTGTTCGAGCTAAGATCCACTCAGTCACAGGCTGACCACGGTCGGTATGGCGCCTCAAGCCTTTCCACAGATGGCGCCACCATTCCAAAATGTCCCTCAGCCTTAAACACAATGCTCTCTTGTGCATTACATCTCTCTTATTAAATGCTTTACTTTCTGTTAAACTGAAACTAAACACTTCACAGTAAGCGCCTGTGGGCAATATTAAGCTGGATATTGAAGTGTTTACTAAATAATATCCTGGAGAAGATCTTCACTTTCTCTTGAAAATCAAGTTAATTTTCAAACCTATAGTAACAACCAGCTACGTATGAAGCTCCCGTTAATCTCTCAGCTTTATTCAGCTCAAGTAAATAAATCCAAAACAATTAGAGCCATGCTGTAATGAAAAACGCTTGGATGAGATATTATTGGTGCACCGTGAATAGATAGATAAATGTTGGAATTCTGATTTTCTTTTTTCTTGACAAAGATAACAGCCATATGCAGCACACGATAGTGAACCTCTAACTCACTCTGGTGTGAAGTCAATTGCAGAACTGGAGGCAGAAATGCTGAACGGCCAGAAACTGCAGGGTCCACAGACCTCAGCTGAAGTCTACAAGATTCTTCAGAAAAGGGCCATGGTTGACAAGTGAGTGCATTTTGGGATCATTTTTGAGGAGAAATAAAGGTCCTGGTCGGGGATAATGAAGTCACTAGCAAGAAGACAGTTGATTTCGATCGCTGTTTCATTTATGTTTTGTTCCCTACGTGTGTTTTTGGTTTAACTTGAGAGATAGAACAGTGTATTATCAGTAAATATTTGAGGAAAGCACATTTTTATCTTCCACACCAGTAAACATACCTTTGTTCCAATACAATAAAACTAAATTTATGGCACAAATAAATACATAGTTTGTGCCCAGACTGATGTACATGTATTCATGTATTGGCGAGTGAAGTGTGCTTCAACAGTAGCTTCATTTTACAATACTACTGGATTGCTACAACTGAGGGTTTGTAAATGTAAATCTTGTTGTTACTCTTCTTCAGGTTTCCTTTGTTCACTGCTGTCTATCTCATCTGCTTTGAGGGGAAAGAGGTGAAAGAGTTCATCACCTGCCTGCAGAACCACCCAGAACACATGTGAAAACCTTTTGAATGAGTAAACAAAACTTCAGATGGATGGCACTTTTTACCACACACAAAAGGTTTATATTGGCAAGAGACGATATTTGTCGAAGCAGGTCGTTTGCCATTCATATGTCTGTTGTACTTCCTGGTCTGATGATGGCGAGGAACGCACCGTGACTGCCTGACATTGAAGGCTTTATTACAGGCTTTCACTTTCCATCTCTTCATATAGTGCAGTACATCCTGTCCTGTGGCAGAGACAAACGCACAAGGCGACTCAGAAAGAACACTTTTATGCCACTTAAATGTATTTTTCTATTGCTGAATATTTTCTATACTTGGAATGGTGTCCTTATATTCAAAATAATATTTAACCACATAAACAAACTTTATGCAGGATCCAAATGTAAGTTACACAAGCAATTTTGATGTCTTGTTTTTTCATATTACAAAGATATAACTACACAGTTTTCGTGTTTGCGTGTGCCTTGTTTCTTCAATAAAGTTGTAGTCACAGTTTCGAAGATGTGATGTCTTAACGCAACACAAGAGGGCGCCGTGTTCTCATTGAAGATTCGTGTTCGCCCCAAGACGCGTCTTGCGCAGAGACGCGTCTGCTGCCGCTGCTGCGGTGCGTTGGTTCTGACCGTCATAGTCGAGTCGCCTGGTTGTTTTAAGTGCCTCGGGTCCCACAGTGATTAGCGTGATCTAATTCCGCAAAGGAACAAGAGTAAAGACCAAGCACCTTCTTGTCATCCTAACTGTTATCAAGGTCCCATTTCTCACCGTGTCACAAACAAGTTCTCTGAGAAGTTCAGATGAGATGGGCTCTAGAATGGCTGAACCAAGTTCGACAGTCACGTGATCACTCTCGAAGAGGATCATACAAGGTGAAATTCCTTACAGCAACGCGTGTCAACACCAATTCTCGCGCCCTGAAGGGAGGCTCGGTCGGAGCAGCCGTTGAGTCAGTGACAGCAAGCTGCAGCCTGACGGGAACTTACACCAAGCGACTATCTTCTGCTGCAACTGAGGACAGCGATGCGTCCTCAGCAGAGCGCGCACGTGGGGGCGGGGACGCGCAAATGGTCGGAATGGATAATGAGAAATATTGTAGTGGAAAGACAGGTTGGCTCGACATGAAAGAAATCCTGAGGCGTGTCTGTTTGTTCAACCTGCTCTGTTTGTGTCGCACCTTTCATGCTCCAGGCGGTTCAAAGCGTTGATTTTAAAGGATTAATGACATGAACTTTCATATTGAAGTTGAGTCCACTTTCATATCTGTCTATCTATAGTCAGTCTGCAGCTGTGGCAAGCTTGGTGTGTGGGCAGTTCCTCAAGCAGGCCGCAGTAAAAGTATACGCTGCTTCACCTTGCTTGGTTCTGAATACCGGGAATAAGTGGCACACCACTGACCTTCGAGGTCTGGAATCATCTGGACCAACCAGCAAGTCTGCGGCATATTTAAGGCCCAGACCATTCAGCCTTGAGACCATCGACAGGATACGGACCGCTATCTTTTTATATAGGGCTGAGGGCTGCTGTGGTGAGGTCGGTCAGGACTGCAACATCAGCATTTTGGATCAGTCGCAGCTCTTTCATTGCTGAGATCAATGAAAGGACAATGATACCTTAATAAAAAAAAAAGACAGCAGGAATCTTTTTGTGTCAATTTTGGTAGAAACATTTAAATTCTTGCTACATTTTAAGGTGGCAATTTGCTCATTTCTATGGTCTTGCAGTAACTGGGTGTTGTGATGAGGGTTCGGGATTGCTGCAAGATTTCTAGCTGGATCTGGAGTTTTCCGTTTGGTTGTGTCGAGCTGAGCATTGACCTCTGGCCTCGTAATGTTGGACCCAATGCTCATGACCTCTGCCTCTTCAGTGTTGAGCTGGAGGACATTCCAACTCAGCTGCTGGTTTCTCTTGTTGTCTGCACCTGCTCAGTGACTGTGCGTGATGACACGCTAATGTCTGGGATTGCCATTGCAAGTCTGCCCTCTCCACCTTAGACAGACGTGCGTTTCTACCTGAAAATGCAGCCACTACTTTGAATTAGTGTCTGCGATAGATGGCAGTATGAACCCTGCAGGGTCCAACGCCCAGAAATCACCCGGTAAAGAGAGCGAAAAAAAGGAGCCTCGAAAGTGCGTACTCAAAATTATGAGCCAGTTTTTTCAATCCTCTTGATAGGTCAAGTGAAATGACACTTATGATAGATTTTTAGACTTTTTTATTTTTATTTATTCTTTGGTGCAGGAGGAAACGGTGCAATTGGGATGTGCTGATGTTGTGCTTTCTCTGGAAAGTCAGAAATATAATGAATTTCCGGCGCGACGGAGCGTAGAGGGAGTCACAGCAGCCACTTAAGTGCAGCTACTGCCTCCAGGTGGCCAACAGGAGACATGACACACTGAGACTTATTACACTTTTGCCTTGTAGCTAAAAAGTAGTAAAACAATAATAATAATAATAATAACAATGGGGCATTTCCTACAGTTTAGTTATATGAATGGCTAAATATTGCTTTGCTTTGTTTTTCATATGTGTTGCTTTTCATGTATAAAACCAAAATGAAATATTGACTATACATTCATATCACTGGAAAAAATGACCCCAAACATGAAAAGGTAAACGCTGGACCCCCAAGATCCCCAAATTAAAATTTGTCGTTAAAAAATTGTTTAGGAATTGATAGCTGTTGTCGGCTGCTAAATGTAACTTGTAATCAATTCAAGTGATCGGTAAAACAACTAAGTTACTTTTTGAAGGAGTTATCAGTAGTCTTTTTCAAAGTAAGTCTGTCAACGCTGCTTCGGAGTGGTTCATCCACTCTCATGATCAGTAAATGGTTTTACTGTGGTGGGATTAAAGGTCTTCGAGATCTGTGGATGGTGGTGACTGATCAAAGCGATGAGAAAAGCCGAGTTGTCTCCGAAACAGTCATCCACTGAGACCTTAAGAATCCCTCACCAAACCATGAGATAACTAGCTTCGATAATACAGTCGATATCATTTATTTTTCAATGGCTAGATTGTTCCAGAAGGCGCTTGTCTAATTATCAAAGGCACCAACAGTCAAATATGATGCCCAACAACTCCCAATGTGTCTGTGTGGCTGCTGACAGCGGATCTGTCAGCGCCACTTCCCACATCAGAAGAAGATCGGTGATAGATCCTGATGCAAAGGTGGCTGGTCCCATGGTTCCCGTGGGATCTCTGGCTCTCCCCTGTCCTCTGCTGTGCACGCGCTCCACTCATCTCATACCGGCAACTGTCATTGGTGGGGTCGATGGTGCACTGCAGATGGTGCAGGTGTGAAACGGCAGGTCTTCATCTTGAGCAAGAGGTCACTCACAAGCAATGATCATTCAGATTCCCTTTACATAGTAAACAACTGTGGCTTTAACCCAAATCCACAGAAAGGTAAATGTCTGTCGGCACACATGAAGCGTGGGGTCGGCTTCTGCGACGAGTGAGATGTGAGTTATTTGCTTTGATCAAGGTTGAGAGGGGACATGAGGAAGAATATCTGCAGAGCTTAGGAGGTTTTTGAAAGAATATGATAGAACATGAGAGGCATTATCTTCATTTACTTCACTGACTATTCACTCAGTCTTTTGTTTCCATATGTGTGTGTGCGAGGGCTTGTTTATCCTACTTCATGGTGAGCTTGAAAAACACAATTCTCTTCACTTACTCATGAGGACCTTATGGATTTGTGCGGCTGTTGTTCCAGTCCCCACAAGTTCAAGCCTCAATTTGAGGATTAAAACATCAAAATAACTGGGGCCTTCTGACTGAATTTAAGTTTAAATCCTGGTTAAGGTTAGCCATTTTGTTTTGGATAGGTTTAGGGTGAGAGGCTGGGGAAAGGGTTATGCCATTAAGAGGTGCCCACAAAATATAGTAAAATATATAACATAATATAGTTTTGTGTGTGTATGTGTGTGTGTGTGTGTGTGTTTACACTCGTGCACCGCAAAATGACTTGACAGTGATGAAAGGTGAGCCATGAATAACTTGTCTCTATGTGAAACGCTTTGAAATTCCACACCTGGTCATTCTAGTTTTCAGTACAGCTCTAATTGAGACACGACAGTGGTTGAGGCTGATCCAGACCCAGTCTGACATCCCATGTACCAAATGCATTGTCTCGTTGGTTAAACTGACACAAGCTTGGTCACGTTGACTCCCACAGTTGGTTGAATTACTCATTGCTTTTTTTCACAAATGAGTTTCACACTTTGTGAAATGAAATGTTGCAAGAGTGTTACACCTTGACTCCTGGCACAGAAACCACATTTGTGACTCATGTTGTCACGGCTAGTTGGTTGAGCTTCCATAATGTTTACTCTCAACAGACCATACTTTTCTAGCTAAACTGACTATCAAATAAAAAAAAAAACAACTGAAACTTTGGAGTAAATTGTTTTGGTTTTGTCATGGGAAAAAAAAAAATAAAACGACAACATATATTCAAGGACTGGAGAGCTGACCTGAAAAAACTTCATTCAGCTTATGACAGCAACATGATGTACTGTTGTTTCAAATCCAAAGCACTGTCGACTGTTGTTAATACGCTCTGCACGTCTTCATGCAGCATATTTCTGTCTATCATGCTGAAATTGATTCACAGAAACAATAATTAGATCTTGTCACGTACTGTAAATTCACATTTCACTTATATTTATACTTGATATGTCATGTGGGTGCAGCATGTTTGAGCTATACTAAACTATAATATGAGCTTATTATAGCTTCTTTTGAAATGAAATTGCACCTTTTGACAAACTAAAATGTTAACATTGAAAGCACGATTCCGTTTTTAATCCGGATGATATTTGTCAAATGGCACTTTATCCCATTTATATGCAGATTTCAGCATTAATCTTAGGTAGATCTGTATACTAGATCTCTTTATACTACTCACAGTTGTGTCAGTCCGGCAGCTGAAGTGTTGTGTTTTTATTTATCCATATATATCTATATATAGGAGCCTCCATGAAGGGTGTCCTAGCGACGAGACAAGGATGCTGCTTATCAAATTCATGTCGTCAAGGAATGGAGATCTCAGTCTCGCATCCAACTTTTCCCTGGTTTCGCAGAAACGGTTTATGGTACAGACCACCTCAAAACAGACCGCGAGCTTCCCGTCCTCAGATTTATTGTCTCACAGATGAGTCATAATATCAACCAGAGCGTGTGTTCTCTACTTTTCCATCAGTCAGGGTCTTCGACTCTGGCGGGTGTGAGGGGTCTCTCCTCAGTTAATTACAGGTCTGTGATCTTATCAGCTGCCAGTGCCTCACTCTTTTTTTCAAACCTCAATGAAAGTCAAATGAGGCCTTGTATCCTTCCTGCAGCCACACAAGGCTCTAATTGAAGAGATGAGGCAAAAATTGGGGAGTGAGGGAAGGATGTGGCCCCTTGCGTCGCAGCTGGGCTCTGTGACGGAGGGCAGCACGTCTTGTTTGCAAAATAAAAAGCTTTTTCAGCGCTCTTGGTCCAAGACTGTAGCCGGGACTCTTCATCATGGCCCTGGCCTGCATGCTGATGAGGGGAACAGAGGAGGCGGGGGGTGGGGTTTCGGTCTTCTCTGTGGCTTCTGTTTTGTTGAAGAAAGCTATGAAGGGGAGCCACTGGCAGGAAGCCTGCCGGTGGCACTGCCTACAAAGATGGGAAGAAATCACTCGGTCTGTTATTTTGACTCCTTGTACGCCGTGTGCAACGGAAAACAAATGATAGCACGTGACAGCCAAAAGATATGTTCCATCCCAGACTCCCCGCTGACCGCCATCAATTCTCACGCCGGGTTCACATCAGGGAAAGGCAGCTCAATAAAGTCTGGTTGATTTGTACTGGAAATAGTTGCCAGAAGGCCTGGAACTTCAGTTTGAGGTCAGTGAAAAAGATTCTGGGCAAATAACAGGGCCACTAATGTTTGGAAGCAATGTGTTCCATCAGCAACTGGATCGTCACGGCCAACCTCAAGTGAGCTGTCTTCACATCTCTGGGACATTTTTTTTTTTGCACGGTTCTTGCAAAACAGCCCGGTCAGGCTTACAGTAGTAGACTATTCACTTCATCGTGTTCTCAGTGATTCAGGGTGACGGGACGGTGCAGCATTTCAGCCATTGAGCTACACTGAAGGCAGTCATGTATCTCAAACTGAGCTAGAATCGTGGCCCCTCTCGCAACATCATTGTGATCTATAATATTACACAGCTGTGAGTGTGTGTTGAATGTCAGGGAAGGTGCTACTCATAGGTCACATGGTAAGAAAAGAGAGCACTTTTACCGCCCATCCACGACCACTGCTTTTCAAAAATATATCCAAACAGTGGTGTTCACAGTGACAGGGAGCAATGTGTTTACTACGGTCTGTGAAAAACAATCGTGGTTTCATACATGTCGGATCATATCCAACCGTTTTCTAGAATTTAGGTATGCTCACCCCAGGCTATGTCATAATTAACTCAAGCCACATCATGCTCCAGCTTCAACTTAAAAATGTGGAACCTGAAACACATCTCCTGGATGGACTGGTGTTCCCATCACTGCTAGTCCTCGTGGACTGAAGAGACCCCGCTGGGCTGCAGGTCGACATAATAGCTGACAGTTTTATGGCTGCACCGGCTCGACCGCGGTTACCACCAGGGGTCCAAAGGGAGAGATTGTGGTGGAATGGAAAGGCAGCAAAACACTGAGGCAGTGTTGTACTGACCACCTTGCCAGTGATCTATATGTTTGTGTTGAAACATTTTTATCTGCCATGAGTTGTAGCTCTAACCAAAGGTCCGACAAGGAACCCAGGCATGGAAAAGATTACTAGAATTTATGTGGTAGAGGTGACTAGCTGTCAACGGACAAAGAGTAAATGGGCACTCAAAAGAATTTAAAGCTTATTGCTGGCCGTCTTAAAAAGACAATTCATCTCATTGGAGTCAGGACCATGTGCTTTAGGCAAACAGCATGTATGCAAATTCACATATATTTAAAAAGAGAAATCCATTTTGGTCTAGAATTCAAGTCTTGAGACAGTTTGTCTGGTATTTATGCAGATGTTTTGGAATTTAATTGTTATAGTCAGAGTCAGGTTCAATGGTATAAAATGCATTGCAGGAGTCACATATGAGTTCAATGACAGGCTAGAGTACTTTGAATATACTTCAAGTACTGAATCATTTTATTTCATTTTATTTTCGAGACTGAGTCGAGACCAAGATCTGACCAAAACAGTATATATAGGGATATAATAACTGATCCACAAATGAGCAGCAGTCTTCCTACACCTCATGGGTTTTTGGGTCTTCTCCTGATTAGTTAGGAACAAAAACCTGCACTCATTGTGGCCCTCTAGTGGATCAGTTTGAGACCCTGATGAATATCACCAAAAACACACAACAAAACTGAACAAAAAGCCAGAATCCTTCTGTTACCAGTCATGACAGTTTTCTCTGTTAATCCCCGGTCCGCTCAGTCTGAGGCCGAGACAAGGCCGAGTAAAAAGTGTGAGACCCTAAAAAAAAGTGGTCTTGAGACCAGTATCAAGACCTCCTGTAGGTCCCGGTCAGACGGAAGACGTTCACCTGGAATGGAGGTGGATGTTATCGTCTAACTAGTGGGATAAATGTACTTGAAACCAGGGAATTATGCAAACAAACACAGCAATGATCTCAGAGCTTGCTCACAGCAAAACCATTTCAACTCATTTTCTGAAGTGTGTGCCAAGTACTCGCCACTCGTGGAGACTTGTGTGAATTCTGTGTGTGAATGAACACTCCTGGTGGACGCTCGAGTGCATCTGTGATGTACAGGTACCAGACTGCGCTTGTCAGACAGCAACTTTGGCAGCCAGTCGGTGCACATTTCAAAGCAAAAGCCCTGACACTTACGACATTCAGAGATGAATTTGGTTTCACCGGTGGCTGCTGTCAGTCCCTCTGACACCAATTTTGTCTTGAAGAAAAATAACGGATGCTAACATGTGGAATTTCTTGGAGCATTAGATCATCCTTTCTCCTTTCCCCCCACGTCCAAGGTAGTATGGAACCCTTACACCCTAAACATGTCAAAACTGCAAAAGAAAATCAACGTAAGTGAAAGATCACAACATTAAAAAATGGACTCTTTCCATTCAGGATTTATGACGCCATTTGGCTGCTGAGTTGGTCTTAACATCCTATGGATACATGTTTATTTTGCCAAATAGCTCACCCCCCTGTGTGGAGTGGGGAAGTGATTCATCCAACTGTCAGTCACCAGATGGATTCAGTTTACCGCACGTGCTTGATGAGTTCACAGACCATTTTTTACTAAAAAACTAAAAAAAATCTGACGGCTGAATCAACAAATCTTCCACAAATATGGACGCAACCCCCCCCCCCACACACTCACTGGTACTTTCACGGATATCACTGACATTGGACGCTGGTCCTCGCACTGTGCTGGTGAAACTGTGGACGATTATTCTTTTGGTGTTTATTCGATCTGGACAGCCAACATTCAGCCGGCCCACATCTGTGAGGCGAAGCAATGAGCTACATGGAGAAGAATGCAGGAATGGTCGAAATAGTCGGGAACCACAAGGAATGCAGCCTCAGTAGATGATCATTTGTTCCAACTGAGCGTGGATGTTGGAGCAGGGGCGGCTCATGTGGACTTTGTGTTGTCCAGCCTGGAAGCAAGTAGTGTTTCCCATGCAAACGGCCTTTCGATGATGTATTTACGAGCGTTGAACTGAGAAGTTGCAAGGCAAGAAGAAGCTCAACAAGTCAACAAGGGACTTGGCCTCCATTGCCAACATGATCTACAGCATCAAGCTGATTCAAAGCACATTGTAGAAAACAAACAAGATACATAAATTATAAGTTACTTTCAAAGTATGAATTATAGTGACGATTTAAGACTACAGCCAGTTATATGACTTCAAAACCAGTGCTCTACTAAGATTGCCAAAGGACAGGTCCAAGTGGATGGGGACGCTCCTGTTCCAGTTGGAGATTATCCATGAAACAGCCAGAATATGATCGAAATAAGCTTCTTCCTAACACTGGTTTAGATTTGCCATTGCTGTCTAGATAAATCACATGCAGTCTGTCACTCAGCACTCAAGACCCGAGTGAGTATGTCCCTCATAGGATCATTTATTCCTAAAGAAAAGCCTTGCCCAAGCCTTCCTATTTCCTTAAGGGATGGACAATGTTGAGTGTCCAGTCATCCTCTGTATGTTTTTGGACGGAGGGAGGAAATCAGAGTGTCTGGTGTGAACCCACCCAAGCGCACACACAAACTCCCCACAGGAAGGATTGAGGTAGCGCCAACCTCTACCCCTGGTCAAGGCTCACCTGAACAAAAAAGGCTTTTTTGTAATTCAGTTAAACCTTTCCGACTGACATTCCAGCTGTTGTCCTGAGACACCATGACAATGAAATCACTGTCAGCAGGAAGCAAGCCAGTCGAGAGATGCAGCAATCATGAAGCATCATTGAAGCTTGAAACAGTCAGGACTGATTTGTGACTCTTGGGGCTCCAAGCATGGATGGCAGTCAGGAATGTGGCGTCCTGCAGGGAGGCCAATAAAAAACAGCAGCTGCCTGTTTGCAGCTTGGCACAGAGGGTCGAAGTCATGTGCCGACATTGAAAGGAGACTTCTAAAACAAGAGGAGAGCGAGAGAGCCAAGACACTTGAGGAATGCAGCTCTGCAGATTTTCCAACTGTGTCTGCTATTTGACCGTGTACGACGGCAGGGCCAGAGTAAACAAACAACACAGGGGAAAAAAAGAAGCTATAAAGTCCTCACAGCTAATAAAGTCTCTCATTAAACAGACGTGCATGCGCTCCTGCCTTGTGCGAGCATGTGCTGGCTGTGTTACTTCATAAACATGGCCCTGTCAACAGCTGCTGGTGATGTAATGTGGAAGTCTTCCTGATCCTCTGCTGCTGCCCGCCTCCCTCCACAGCCTCCACTCTCAGTCTCGGTGCAGAGAATCTGCACTGGTGGTCACAGATAAACGCTGACCCCCACTGTTCCCGCCCTGCACAGCATGCTTCCAGTGGACTTGAAAGGCGATTCCACTCTAGCACCTTGTCCCACAAACACCTCTGAGAGTTTGGGAGTGCCAAGTGAGGACCTCCTGGGTGGACATGACAAAGCAGAGTAAGTCAGTGCTGTTTCATTTTCTATATTAAAATACCTGACATTTTCATGGGTTAAGTGCCACTTTTACAATCCATCTGCAGAGTGACATCTTGACATAAGATCAAGTGGCTCATTTCCCATTGACTGTATCCGTCAAGTTATTCTGAGGTTCACTGACTTCACTGTAACTTTCAGAGATCCTGGATGTTGTGCATCTCAGCAGCAATAGTGAGTAATGCATGCTGTCAGACTGTGGGCTGCTTGACTCTGTTGCAATGTCATATACAGTACTGCAGGACAGTCCTTCTCAAAGAGTGGGGCGCGCCCCCTGGGGGGGTGAGGAGCGATGCCTCATGAGGCAAATTGATACAGTTTAACTCTTTTCTGTTACAGACAAAACCAATGTTCATAAAGTTATTCTTTACTGTAAGTTGATCTATATTACTTTCTTTTTTCTTTTCTTTAATGTTAACACGGAAACAATGTTATGCAGAGGTGTACTTGTGATCATTTTATAGACAAATGCTATTTACACAGGCATCAGAGAGTTGGGGGGTGCAAAACGTTTACTTCTTCCTGTGGGGGCGCAACAGAAAATAATGGAGAAACACAGCTGTAGCAGCAGGGCATAATTATGGTCGAACTCATGATGACTTACGGGTGCAAGCCCAGTCAGTGCAACCTTTTAACCTGGAAACATAACTGCAGTTAACCCTCCTTTAATGCCACACTAAATTTGACTGAATGAAAAAAATACCTTTAGATGGACAGAAACCTCCTCCTTCACCAAGGAGGTGAAGTGATTGTGTTTGTCTCTCTGCCAGTCTGTTATCAAAAGAAGTGAAATTTTCAGGACAAGGAAGAAATGATTTGGGTCAAGGTCTGAATTACCATCTGTAGCCATGAGTCACTCACAAAGATTTGTTGAACCTGTTGTTCAAGTGGCCTCATTGTAACCAGCGATATATTAAATAAATAAATGGCAACTATATTGGGTAGAAAAATGTAGCTGTTCAGCTGAGGTCAGTGTGCACTCTCCTGTGCGTCTCCACTTTCTTTTTCCCTTTCATGACTCATTTGGATAAACATACTAATGTTCCGATACTCCTATGTTTACTGAGTCAAACTTCAGTAAATACGGCCTTTTTCCCATTTATCTACAGCCAGAAATGTCTTCATTCCTCGCTTAACAATTGCTTCAGTCAATGTGAGGCAGGCACATCAGCATCAAGAGCAATAAATAAATAAGTAAAATAAAATACACTTGAAAATATTTGTGTGCACTCTTTGACTTAACCTCAAGGATCATTTCATTTCATCGAGTCGTAGGGAGGACGAGTGGAGCACAGAGCATTCTCCTACTTATTATTTACTTGAGCATTTTGGCACAAGCTGGTAGTGATGTACTGTAGCAGCTGAGGGAATGTGAATCGCGGTACCCCTCGAACCAAATGTCATTTTGCTTGTTTTTTGATCAAAGAATCAGTGCATTAGTTCACCTTTGTCAAAGGTATGCAGCGTTTAAGAGCTAAGCAGCTCTTTTAAAACACTTTCCGACAGACCAGAGAGAAACCACCTGGTTTTGAGCGATTACTTCCGACAACACTTTCTCACTGGTGGGCGGCGGTTGAACATGGTTTCGTCCTGCACTTAGTAACCACAGAACCAACACTGGAGGCTACAACATACTATATAGGCAATCAGGGTCAGTAGAAGTGAATTATTCATCGATTTTTAAAGTGTCGCTGACACCAGCATCAAGCATTAACATACTTACAAAGTATGGGTTTACATTCTGTGTACCCAAAACAATTCAGTCCATTTCCATTGCCATATACTACCGTAAAATACATTGGGATTCTGACAAGGCTCTCACAAATGGGTCAAACACCGCCGCCATCTTGCGATGTCACTGGAGGCACCAAACACTGGAGCACTGTGTAATGTAGTGGTGGAGGTAGCGGCAATATCAGCCAGTAATCTGGGATTTGTCAATGTTTTTTGAGGAAGAAGATCAGCTTCATGTGAACCATGGACCTGTTTTGATTCCAACCACATTGTTGTGGAAGCGACGACTCGGACTATTGTGAGAGGATGAAGTGTCTGAGCGGATCAGAGGCGGATGGCAATAGTGAACACTAATGTAAATGGAATGTAATGGAAGGGTCAGCAGGACAAAACATGTCATGCGTTTGGGTCAACAGTGGGTCTGACTGGGTCGAGAATTGATGCCTCCTCACCCATGTTTTTGATAGCTTCTCTGCTGTTTTGATAGCTTGCTATCATGGCTTGTTTACGTTGGAAAACCCCTGGGCATTTGCACTCGGTTCCGTTTGAGGCAAACTTTCAGGACAAAAGCATCGTGCAGAGCAGCCACATGGAGACGGCAGCCACTCGTCCCTCATTCTCTAAACTGGCTTCACCTATTTCTGATGACGCTCTTCACCTTTTGGTGAGTCTGTGGTGAAGGAAGACAATTGATGGGTTTTGAAGCGAACCACGGGGAAGCCTTGTGCTAGAATTGGTCGTGAATAATTAAAAGGGACTTTTTTTTCTTACCAACACTATTTATAGGCTGCATAATGGATTTACTTTGTTGGTCCCTGATTGAAGTTTTGGCCCCATGAATGGTTGAGTTTGGCTCAGAGGTTCATTGACTTTAGATTTGAGAGCGAGCACAATGTCCATCACACACTGAGAAAATAAAATTGTATCACTCTCTCATTTTGTTTAACTAATACCATAATTACTTTCATCTTGCAAAAAGCATTTCTAGGCCCCAGAATTGAAAAAAAAACACACACACACAAAGGATGTTTCTATTGGACTGAAGGATAACTGACTTCATCTATCGCAACAAGCATTTAAAAGTGGACAGATTAGTTACACTGACATTGTCATTAATATAAGGTCAACCCTAAGGTTAAACTTGTGCTTTTTCAAATACTTCAAACTATATTTTCTAGCACCTTCTGAAAGGCGTATTTAGAGTGTTGTAGTAGTATGTTTAATATGGCACATTTGATCTGCAAAGGAAGGCGTCTCCCTTTAGAAAACAAGGTGTTGAGCTCAAGAAGAGCTCAGCAAACACGATAAGAGATAAACACCTCCATGACATAGCTGGTTCTCAGGCGCTCGCGCTGACCTTGTGTGGTCACTCACTGCTCAGCTTATGATGCTTGTGTATTTTCATAACAGCTGGAAAACTCCGCTGCCCCTACCTGGCTTGCAGCATCACCCCTGAGTGTACCTGTCTGAGCAGCAACAATCAAAAGAGTTCAGCAGACAGTCACGCTGGACTGCAACACTCTCCTGACAGGAAGCTCACTTGATCCTCCCCCTCAGGATGTATATTAAAGCACTCCTTCTGGTGGGTTAAGGCAAGGGAATTGCAGGGACTCCCCTCGTGAAACAGGATGACGACATTGTTTCATTGTTCTTTTTTTCCACGAGACCTTCAACCCCCTCCTTCCCCTGTTTAAAACCCCCACATGAAAAATGTCTGTGAGATGTGCTGACTAAACAGGAATTGAAGTCACTCCGCCAGACCCTGGCAACAGTTTTCTGGGAAGAAATCACACATTACTGCTGGGGCCCTCTGGCCAATGATCTAAGTGAGTGTTAAAGAGAAACACTAGTTTGAGGTGGAGTCGTGTTTGACAAGCATGAACGGAAGTTAAATATTGGTAGAATAACTGGCAAACTTATGCATATTTAAACTCCAGACAGAAGTGGGTGTCACATGCCTGTTGATGGAAAGCACATGATGTGCTAATGCCTCAGGCGGCTTCTGTTTGTCTCGTGAATACGAAAATAGAATCAAACTTAATATGTACAACATTTGCCTCACAGGTCGATATATTCTGTTGAATGGATCGACTGAGAAGTGGAGATGTTCCACTTGACGCTCACACTTCAATTTAGAGGGACTGATGTTATTGTTCACTCAACTCGATCATCCATTTATTTTAGTGTATTTTAATCCAGGCGGTGTGAGTCACTGTGGTTTGCTGAAAATGAACACGAGTGCCCTCTGACTCAGATGCTAGATGGTCATGAGAATCAGATTTGTTTTTGCTGCTTAGTGTGCTGAGATAAAGATAAAGAATTTTGGAACTACAAATGTCCTGTTTCGGGTCAAGTTTGCAAAAACCATAAGTAACATTACTGCGCTCCAGAGACTCCATGATTATGGTCACTAACTCACTTGATGCTCAGTCACAAATCACAAGTTATTAGTCAGTAAACATGAAGAAAAATATGTGACAGTTGCCATGATAAATGAATGTAATATTCGCCTGCATGCTCCATGATCAACTTCAACTTCAACGGTACACTGACAGAGTTATCGTCTCCCCTTCTACAAACTGCATAATACTGAATCAGAATCAGTTTCACTGCCATTGTCACCAACTAGGAAAGTGCTTTGGTATGTTGTGCAATAATATATAAATAAAAAAAAACCCCAAATAAATACAATAAAATAATAAAAATAAATAAGTAAAAAAACAATAAAAAATAAACAATAGTCATACAGTAACTAATGTATAAATAAACTACAGACAACAAAGGCTGTACAGCAAGTCATCAGTCTGACGGCCGAGGGGAAGAAGGTGCCCTTGTGACAGGAGGTTCTGGTCTGCATGGACCACAGCCTCCTGCCAGAGGGAAGAGGAACAAACAGTCCATGACCAGGGTGAGAAGGGTCGGCTCCGATCCGACCTGCATGTCTCTGACTCATGGAGACATACAGATCATGAAGAGGTGGCAGGCTGCAACCGACTACCTTCTCAGCAGAACGCCCATGGCAAGTTGAAATTTATCGGAATTAAAAAAAAGACTGAAGAACCAATGACGTGGACTCTTTCTGGAGATGTATGTGGGACTGTTGAAGTGTTTTAGTGATGGTGACCGGTAATTCTGCTGAGTCAGCCTTGAATGCTATGTGAGGTATGGTGGTCACCTTTATTGAAAACCATCAAAATAGGTTTAAGACATGAAACATGTCAGCCAAGCTTGGCAGAGGTATGCGCTCTCAGAGTGCCTTTCAAGGCAGTAACCGCTTTGCACTCTGCCTATATGCTCCACATACAGTATAAATAGAGCAACATTGCTTTGAGAGGTGATGCTAGACTGACCTATCCCTCTTGACAGCAGCCTCTCATTTTCACACTTATGTCATATGTGCTGAAAACAGTGTGTCACAATGAATTAGCCCTGATGCAGCAGCAAGAGCAGTAAACTCTCCGCCTACTTTCTTGTTGACGCCCAAATCAAGCCAGTTTAAAACGTTATACTTGGTTTTGAAGTCCGCAGATGGAGTAATATGAGGTGGCTCCATGTGGGCCCAACTGATCAGCCAAACACATGCAGGGACAGGATCCGACAGTCTGACCAGTAGAGGGACTCAAACACACGCCGGCATCCACCATCTGCTCCAATACAGATGGAGCTCTGCACATTAAACCCCACATCAGGCACTTGGATGCTTCAATTTTCCCCTCAATGAATGGAAAGTAATAGCAGCACCCCCCCTCCCCTTCTCCTCCTCCTACTTCCCTCTGTGTAGTAGGCGAATTTAAAGAGAGACTCGAACGAATAATCTCTTCAGTCCATTCATTCAATTCCCCGGATATGCTGGATAAATCACTTGTAGGAAAAAAAGAAAAAAGCGTTGGGGGGGAGGGTGCTGACCCCATTTTTGCATCTCCCTGGTTCAAGGCGAGCGCTGGGCAGAGAGACAAAATGAATTGGATCCTGGGGCAAGAGGGGGCCGACTAATCAATGTCCAACCCCTGCAATCGCTACCAGCCTCCATTTGCAGACGTGGGCACTTCCTGCCGATGCTCTTTTCAGGAGGTATTGATCACTATTTAGCTAAGAGGCTTTTCTCTACAAGACCTGTGCATTTGTAAACCAGTCGGACGAGTCAGGAGAATGAAAACTTGTGCTGAGTCTGAAGCCTTTGCTCTCTCCCCCTTCAGATAAGGTTTGGCTGTATTTACGCTCTCATTTATTGTTGCGGTTTAATGTATAACTTGTGACTCATGGCATTCATGGGGAGGCAACCAACTGAATGCATTAACACTGGAGTATATTTAATTCCCATGTTCCTCGATATTTCCACGCCATTCAAAGCTTCAGATGCCCATAAGAAGTGTCTAAGATCCCTTTAAGCTTTGAGCACAGTCTTTTAGTTTTTATGATATTCAATTGTCGTGCTGGCTCTGAATTACTATTATTACATATTTTTTACATTTATTTATTTATTTATTTATTTTTAATGAAACAAAGTATTATTAGAGTGTGCAATTAGTTGTGTCAGGCCTGTTATGACGTTGATGTTAGGTAGGATAAAGAACCCTTCGGTGGTCTTTGGTGGAAGAAATTGAAAGGCCAGTAAACAGAAGATTACAGATAATGTAAGTAAAAAAAAAGATGTTTGTTCTGATTGTGCCAACACGCAAAACCACCCCAATGTGGGAAGACTAAATATATGTAAGATAATAACAGAATATATATATATATATAGATATAGATATATAGATATATAGATAGATAGATATAGATATATATATATATATATACATTTTAATGAGCAGACTGGGCCTATGTACTGCTATAATGGAAGATAGCAAGTGCCATACAGGGTTTGCCCGGCTGAACTTGTGTGAAATTTCTCCCTTTCCCCACCTTACGCAGCTCACGACTGAGCTTTGCCTTGGGAAACCTTTTGCGAAGGTGTGGAATGGCAAGTGTGTGTTGCACAAAGGGCAGCACAGTCACTTGTGGCTGTCGCACCTCCAAGTCAGAGGAGCGAAGTCGAAGTGACATATTGGCTTGAAGCAGGCCTCGACTGTACATGTGTAGTGTAGTGCTCGACTCGCAGGCCATTTGGGCAAAGTGGACATCTGTCTGATTCTTCTCATTTTACAAAAGAACAGTGTCAAATCCGAGCCATGACAATCCATATTCATGGACAATCTGGGCTTATTATGGCCGTTTAGCCATGCAGTCTGTTTCCAGTCCAGCCCTCCCTCAGTGGCTCTAAGTGTTATCATTAAGCTGTTAGCCGCTCACATTAGTTGTGGAGCTGTCTGACTGGCTCCATGACCTCAGCTGGGTCTCCCTTGTTCCTGGAGCAGATGTTAAAAAAGAGTCCCCTCTTCCCACCTCACGCAGACAAACTATCCCCCTGTGCCTCCTCCCTACACATGGGCATCTAATTAGGCCCGCAACACAAAGACTCCCAGATGTCAGCGTCCTCCTGGCCTGCTTTGATTATATCCTTTCCAGTCCACTGGCTGGACGCTGGACGGTCGGCTGGGGGGGGCGCGTGTGGGATAGGCCTTTACGCGTGTCATTCAGCGTGGGTCAACCCCAGACAGGTTTAACATACCAGTCATCGCTTCTGGTGTAAATTTCAAGGGATAAGACAAGAGGGACGGCGACATGACTAAGCAAGAGCAACAGTTTTGAGAGCAAGACCCACTGAAATAGATGGCCATGTACAGAGGGCAAAATCCGTTCTCTCTCACATACGTTTCATCTGCAGGCTCTGACTTGGCTGAGCATGATATTGAAAAGTGAAGATATACAATTAGCAGCATTTTTCAGAAGGACAAGGAAAAAAATTGACCTTTTGATGCAAGCATGAGTCTTACTTTAGTGCTTCTTATTACAAACAGCAAACCTCTCCCACCACAGACCAAACAGCAGACATGTACATTTGACCCAAGAAAAATGCCCCCATTGATAAACTGTTGCCTCCATTCAAGGGCTTAATATTGGAAAAATACAAACAACGGTATGTTCAATGTTTAAAATATCTGTTATGCACTGGCCCAAAAAATAGACCTCAACACATTGCAAAAATGTCAAGAACAAGCAGGATTTACACCGGAGACAGTCAGAGGTAAAACAAGGGTTGAGGCGAGGATCACTGGCATATAATGTTGACGTGAAACAAAAGGCTGGCACGAGGCACGAGGGTCAACAAACTGGCAACATGAAAGTGAGTGTAGGGAGGCTGTAAACAAAAGGGCAAAACACTGGGGAGATTATTCAAGGAAGTCCAGTTGAGATGGGTCGGGAACAAGAGAGGAAAATGGAACGCAACATGAAACACTGCTGAAGCAACTTCCTGCAACTCGTATTTGCAAACAGCTGCTGACACTCACTCTTAAGTGAGAGTAGTGATGGGATGATGAGGTATCATGAAACAGTGTCCTTATTTTCAGAGGCCACCAGATGGCGCTGTCTGCTCTAAAATATTTGGAGCTAAACAACCATTTCAATGAAACCTCATATCGTCTTTAGGGCACTATTTCATGAAGCCTCATCACTAAGTGAGAGAATGAAGTGATACAATGAAAACAAGAAAAAAAAATAGACTGATGCACTGTTGCAACCAATAAATAATATCAAAGACTTGACTTGAAATGACTGACATCTATGTGGTTTTTATGATGTACCTGGATCATGCATGTGCCAACCTTGGTTGGAAGTGAGGGCCTGACAAACAGGACAAGTCTCCTCAGAGATTCAAACTTGCTCGTGAAGTACTGCATTTTAAAAGCCTGATCGGAGTCACCAGGCTGTAACACAGTTTTTGCAGCTGTCGTGTCAGCGTAGTCACTGACTTCAACTTGGCTTTCCAGTCGGGCAGCGTGCGATAATCCATTTCAGTCATTTCCTCTAACCCCTCCCCCAAATGAGTGCACACGAGGGAAACCATGGGCTCCTACATCCGCATCTAATCTCCAACGGAAAGGAAACAGCGTGTACTACAAACACCGCTGTATTATGTGCGACACAAGCTGCTTGCACAATTAACTGTTTGAACACCAGAGAGCGTTGGCCCATCTTTCTGTGTCATTAAAGCCGCCGCTCTTCACATCCTGCTCACTGATGAGGCAACTCCTTCATGGCCCAGAGGTGTTTGGAAATAGGGCAGAGAGCGGATGTGTCATGTTAAGTGACACAGTATCAGTTCTGGATGAAAACCTACTGCCTGATCCCGCCCATGATCCGAGCCTTCTGCAGTTCTGCGTCAACATGTTTGGGATCTGGCAGATTGGCAGTCGACGGTAGATGTCATGGTGATGTGTGGGGAAGTTTGACGAGTGCAGTCAAGCTGTGAGGGATAAGGTGTAGCGCGCAGACCCTACAGCGAATACTGGGAGAGAAATGCTGCTGCGTAGGAAGGTTCATGTGGGAAATGAATGCCTGTGACCGGAAAAAAATTTGGCTTGAAATTTGACAATGGATAGTTTTTAGCCTCTATTTTAATGTGCGTGGCCTATGAAGAAATAGGAATAAATAAATAAGTAAATAAAATTTTTAAAAAGAGCTGCACACAATTTTCCAGTCTCTGAAGCTCTATCCACATCCGTGTCCAATGGTAGGGAGCGAAAGTGATGGATCCATTCATTTAGCAGCACAATTTGTTTTCAACGCATTCAGACTCAATATTCAAAACCCATGACATAACAGGATGAATGAAGCAGTCAACATATTTAACTGTTTAAATTGGAGCTGAGAAAATGTGCATTCATGTGAATGAGTTTGGCTGAATTTCATATGAGAATAATAAGATGGTAGTTTGGAGCTCAGCTCAGGATTTTGAATTTCAAACATGTTACAGTTACATCAAATTTCTATCACTATCACCACATGCTGAAACTCCACTCTTCTCTCACTCAGTCAGTCTGGTTTGTTTACACTTTCCAGCCTTGACAACAAACAATGTGGCAGGACAAAATGGTCAGGAGTCTCTGGACCGTGATGTTTATTCTTCTTGGGGACACAAACTTCCAACACGTTTCCCAACACAGCCTCTATATATACCCTCAGTCAGGTCCCTACCCATCATACCTCTGGGTGAGAGGCCACACCTCCTGAGTGCCCACCACAACAAAAGAATTTGAGTTGCTTTAGAACTGGGTAAAATGTAAACAAGCTCGAGCTGGGTACTGAAATGGTAGTCAAAGAGATTGTGACTCATTTGGCATTCTTTTATATATATATATAAAACAAACAATGTGGCAGGATAAAACGGTCAGGAGTCTCTGGTTAGGAACGTGATGTTTATTCTTCTTCAGGACACAAACATCCAACACGTTTCCCTATCTCTCTCTCTCTCTCTCTCTCTCTCTCTCTCTCTCTCTCTCTATATATATATATATATATATATATATATATATATATATATATATATATATATATATATATATAATCATAATCACTGTCTGTATTGCATAGTCATTGCAAAAACTCAATGACAATGACTGGAAATAGAGGGGAAAAAAAGGACACAAAACTACAGTGATTAGAACACAGGGCAAAGGCCAGGAATAAAAGAAGTCAAAAGCAAAAAGCAACCCTCAACCACAGGTTAAAAAAACCCTCAATCTCCATATTTTTTTGCATGCACAGCACCGACCACTTCATCTCATCTCCACTGCCATGTTTTGGGATACCCTGCTGCCTCTCACCAGCTTCTCTTCTCTCCCTCTCACCAGTCTTGGCCGTCCTCTTATTGCCACCAACAATATCACGATGTTGATGTATTCATTTGTGGGGAACGCATTGCTACTTTTGAAGGTGTGTGTGGCAGTGTGGAGGTGAAGAAGACTCTGTCATTCATCACTGCCTGCGCTGATGTGGTAACACAAGTTACGTTGTGCAGACAAAGTTGCTGACCCCCGGGCGCCCATCAGATGACCTTTAGCCCGGTCCTCAGTGACAGGGAAACCTTGTGAATTCTCAATCATGCACAGTCACAGTGAGTCCAGCTCTTTGTAAAGTGCTAGTATGCGTGAAGTGTTTATCTTTCTGCTGTGGCCTCAGTCAGGCCAGGTCAGACTGGTTCCCAGCTCTGTTTGGAGTAGCCTGGAAAAACAAAGGGCCGGGCTTGACTGCTGTGATGTGAGTGGGAAGCAGAGAATCAAGTCGAGAGGTTTGATTTCCCTCATCCAACTTTGAACCCCAAAAAGGAATTAGAAAGAAGCAGGCAGGTACATCCAGATGGTTGAGACTTCTGTGGGCTCAGAGGTCAAAGCGCTTTACTGCTCTTTAAACAAGACCTGCCGGATGTGAAAAGTTAACTTTCTACCCTTCTCTGCTCACCACTCCTCCCGATTCCCTCCCCGCAGGGCTCTACAGGTGTGCCTTGCTTGGATGAACAGATACCTGCAGAGGAGGAAGCTGTTCTCACTTGACGGTGAGTCAATGCATAAATGCAAGTCTCTTCTTTGCTACTGCGCTGAACCGTCTTCAACACTCAGTTATCCATTGTGTCTTTTTCCAACTAAACTTCCTTCCACTGAGCACAACACTTTTTTTTTTATTGAAGGTGACGTAAGTCACTCACTTCCTGCATGCCTCTCACTCATGATCCACTGTTTATTCAATGTGCCACTTTGAAAAATGCTTCCTTTCCTGTGTTTACCCCAATCACACAGGAAAGATCCAATTACATTGTATGTTTAGGAGAGGCTCTGCTTCAGAATTCGATCACTGAGCCCTGATAGGGAGCACACGGCGCGGTATCGGTGTTTATTTCTGGCCTTACAGCGTCGTCTAAAACTGCAGGAGAGACGTCAAGCAGCAGTGCACAAGTGTGTGTGCGTGTCTGTGCTTATCTAGACGCTGGTCAGCTCTTGTGAATCACAGGAGTGGAAACTTGGTAGAGGGTTAACTGGAGGTGATTCTGCGTGCAAGTGCCTCTTTGGAATGTCAAGTGCAGCCGTATAATGTGTTGTGTCTGAGTAAAGAAGCGTAACCCCTCCAAACCCTCCCCCTCCACTCGCCCATACACAGCAGGGACACTGCGTCGGAAATAATGCATCAAAAGGCTTTAAATAGCTCGTGCTATAAGGAAGTACAGATTGGCTCACGTTTGATGCAACATAATCCCTGCAACTTTAAAGACAATGGTTTTATTTACTGAGAAAATATTTACCTCTTTTACAGTCACCTCCTCATGGACTATAAATATATACAGTCCATATTCTTCAAGACTACACCACCATAAATACTATAATATTGAAATCCAAAACAAAGAATTGTTATTTAGTTTCTACTTTTATTTTGTACTG